>NC_077230.1:192978006-193304110 GCF_027887165.1 Monodelphis domestica | reverse complement strand
AGGAATTGTTCAGAATGGGTTGTCTAGGATATAGCTATCATTTTCCTTAAGAAACTGACTTATCATCACTGTGAAGATGGGATTGACTCTCCCCTTGCCTATTTTTGAATTAATCAACCAAAGTTTGAGTACCCCTACTTAGCACTAGGTGGGGGAGTCACAAGTCACTTAGAGAGCTCCACTATTTCAACTCAATCGGTCAGAAACTTGTTGTAAATTAAGATATTTGAGAAGTGACAAGTGGATCTACAGAAAAATAAGGAACTCAGAACTTTGAACACCAATCAGCAGAGGAGGGGAGATGGTGTTCCAATGGAATCTTGAAGTGAGCAGTTAAGCAGTTTAACCTGGCTGAGCATTCATTCCCTCTCTGGCTGTTTGACCAGAAGGTGGAAAACAGACTACGTCATCTACTCTCTAGCCATTGCCTTATCCATAAGACTATGAGCTGAAAAGACATTTGGGTTTTAGCCCAGAAGAAACCTGTCAGCTTTGCTGTCAACATCTCCCCTCAGGGAAAGATCATTTTGTTTCCTGAATTTGAATATATCTTGAAATCTTTAATCAACAGGATAACTTGGAAAATTTAGGGAGACCTAATTTCCTCTCACCCCTCCCCTCTCCTTACCTCCTCTACTCAGAAGAATTTTAGTTGAAGGATTTGATTGTGGAATTTGGTTATTACAACTACTACATTGTAAATATAGTAGATCCTTTAATAAGAGTTTACACCCTCATAGGACAAGAGGTAGAACCTACAAACACCTCCCCCCCTGGGCAATGCTAAGCAAATTAAAAGACTACAATTGGTCCTCATAAAATGGATGAAGGGACAGGAAGTGACATTAAAAAGGACTATAAACGATGATAAACTTCCTGCCCAAGAAACCTTCATCCTGAATTTTCAGGTTGAGGGACCTTGGACTGGGACTGAGACTCTTGGACTGCTTCTGATAAGACTGTTGCTGAATCTTCTCCTGGTGAGTGAAAAACTGACCTTCCTTTCTTGGATTCTGGAGAGATTAGTTCCAGAGAGGTCTCTGTAAGAGGCAGAACGCAAGTGGTTAATATAAAAGGTTGGACTGGGTTATTTAAGAGTAGGGTCACCAGGAATTTTAAACAATTCCAAAATGATTTTTTAGCAATTAATTTATGAAATATAGAAAAAAAGTGAAAGTAAGAAAATCAGAGAGAGGATAGGGTAAGATGTCTAACCCACACACTAAGTATTTTGCTCTGACCCCTGACTCAACCCAGGCAGGGATAATTAGTCCTTAGCCTGAGGGGCCTCAGCTTTGAGTTGAGGGCCTGGGGGTGCATAAAGTCTCTCTCAAGAGGGTAGTCCTCTCCTGAGGCTAGTCCCTTCAGAAAATCCAGGAAAGGAGTCAACCTTTTTCACTCACCCCATGTGGCAGTTCTAGAGGAAAAGTCCAAGAGCAGTCTGAGGTCTCAAGCTGGAGTTCCTTCAAGATCAAGTTGAAGGTGAAAGACCTATTCACAGGAAGTTCTTGGCATTTTTAAAGATCATTCCTTTTCGTCACTTCCTGTGACTTCCTTCCATTTTACGTGTACCAATTACAGCTAAAACTTTGCTTAGGACTGCCCAAGGGGCAGTCAGTCAATTCTGATTCATCACCCACACATGGATCATAGACCTCCCCCACTCAAGTGTAAGTGAGGTGTATATGCTTCTGGTGATTGAATCTAAAAATGGGCAGGAGAGAGTTAATCCCATCTTTACACCTCTCCTTCTTGGAGGAGGCCACATGGGTTGAACACTTGCTTAATTCTACACCAAGTCCTCCAGCTAATGGGTTAATGAGCCCTGTGTAGGTTTAGCTGGGGACAGAAGAACATTTAGGGTGATAAGTTAGACTTCTTACTCTACCCTCTCTTTCATTTCTCTGCTTTCATTCTCTCCACCTTTTTTTGTAAATAAAAGCTGCAAAAATACATTTTTGACTTGGGTTGTATTAATTTTAAAATCACTGACTCTTAATTAAATTCCTTACATTACCCACAGCTTTTGTGCCTCTGTTCCTGAGTTGGAGCAGCTAGCTATATAGCTCAGATCACAAGATATCCCCAGAGATATAACAGAAACACAGGAGAAAACATAGGTGCCCAGGAAAAATCACTTAGTAACACAATCATCTTTACATCCATAGTTTAAGAACTAATTGAAGAAAAGAGATCAATTCAGTCCTTCTGCTTTTTTCTGATGCCTGCAGAAGATCTCAGAGAAGACTATGAGTTGAAACCTTTTCTTTTGACTTTGCTTTATTAATTCTTTCTATCTTGTGAGATCATTAGCTTCTACTTGCCCAGTTCTAGTCTTTAAAGACTAATTTTCAGCTATGATCTTTTAGTTTTCCTTTTCAGTTTTGTCTATCCTGTTTTTCATGGATTCCAGCAGGTCAATTCTGGTCTCCAGTATATTCATTACTTCATGTGATTTCTGTTTCTTTTTCCAAATGGAAGATTCTGTCTTTTAAACTGTTGTTTTCTTTTTGAACTATTTCCTACTTTTCTTGCCAAGTTTCTTCTATCTTTCTTACTTGGTTCTCAAACGCCTTTTTTAATTCCTTGAGACCTTGAGACTTTGTAACCAATTTCAATTTATTTTTTTTTATTTTTGGATGTGTTTGCTTGTTTGACACTCTCCACTGTTGCCTCTGTAGTATGCTGTTTTTCTCTATAGAAGTTATACAGGGTCAGAGGCTTTTTCTTATTTGTTGTAGATTGTAGTTCTTGGGCATTGGTGGACATTGCTGTGTTAGTTTTTTCTTCCCTTCCTAGTCAGAAGTCTGACTGAAGAGGAGAGGCAGAGCTACAGAGTGGTTTTTTCCCTGAGGCTATTTTTCCATTCTCTGTGAATCTACTGTGAACAGCCCCCCTCCACCATATCTCTGCACCCAAGCTCCACTTTCCTCAGCCTCAGGTTCCAAGTTTCACTGCCCTCGGGGGTAAATCTGTGGTGCCCTCAGCCAGGACCTAAGAACATAGAGATTGTCTGAGCACTTGCTCTAACTCTGGTGTGGTAGATGGAGTGGGGGAGGGGTGATCAACTAGCACTTTGGTAGGTGTAATTTAACCCCTTTATAGTGTGGAAATACCCAAATCCTGCCTACCTTCAAGGCTGTGCCCTACAGTGGAGCCCCTTCAATCATTTGATTTTGATTGTTATCCTTCTGAGGCACTTTATATTGGTCAGTTGTGAGAAGATGACCCTTGCTTCTACTCTGTGGCCATCTTAGCCCAGAAGTGATAAGTTGATACCTTTTGTACTTGTTATTGTTTAGTCATTTCAATCATGAAATGTGCCATGACCCCATTTGGGGTTTTTTTGGCAAAGATATTGGAGTGGTTGGCCATTTCCTTTTCCAGCTCATTTTACAGATGAGGAAACTGAAGCAAACAGGGTTAAGTTAGTTGTCCAGGGTCACATGGCTAGACAGTGTCTGAGGCCAGATTTGAACTCAGGAAGATGAGTCTTCCCAAGTTCAGGCCCAGCATTCTATCCATTACACCATCTATTTGCCAGTAGTTTATCCTTATTAGGGCTGTTAGCAGCAACTTCTGCCTTCTTGCTCCCCTAGTTCAACTGCTCAGCCACCGTGACTGTGGTGTCTGAATTAACATTAAATACAAAATGTCTTTCCTCATGTCAGGAGCTCTGACCAGAAGGGAAATCAACAACCATATACTAAGGGAAAACTGAGGAAGAAATTCAAAACACTATAAGAACAGATTCCTATGAAGAACATAACCAACAATTTTTTATAACCCATTCAAAGATAACTCATTTGGTTTCTATTCAGTCTCTTTGATTTTTCAAACACAAAGGCATGTTTACATATTCAACTGGAATTGGTTTAATAACCCTCTGATAAAGGACTCATATTTAAGATATATAAGGTACTAATTCAAATTTACAAGACTAAGAGTCATTCCAAAATAGATAAATGGTCCCAAGATTTGAATAGGCAGCTTTCAAATGAAGAAATCTAAACTGTCAACAATCATATTAAAAAATCAGAGAAATACAAATTAAAGAAACTTTGAGGTACCACCCAATATGTATCAGACTGACAAAGATGACAAGAAAGGGAAATGACATATGATGGAGTAACTACAGAAAATGACAGACAAATATTTGGTTGGTCAAGCTGTGAATTGGTAGTCACTCTGGTTAGCAATTTGGAACTTTGACCCCCAAACTGCATAGTATATACCACAATGAATCCAATACCCCAAATAAATCAAGAAAAGAGGAAAAGTACTTATATATACAATTGTCCAAAAACTAGAAATTAAAAGGGAGTTCTCCTATGGGGGAATGACTCAATCAATTGTTGTGTGAAAACATAATGCAATATTATTGTGGTATAAGATGTGATATAATGCACATTCTGAACTGATATAGAGCAAAGTGATCAGAGAACTGGGAAAGTAGTAATAATATAAAGAAAAATCACTTTAAAATGTTAGGACTCTCATCAAGTCAATTATATATCATAATTCCATAAGACTGAAGAAGAAATGTAACCCTCCTGAGAGAGAGGTGATCAACTTAAAATCCAGAAAGTTATATTTATTTTCAAACATTTGTGACAGAGGCTGGCACTAAAGAAAAAGTGCCAGGCTGAAGAATGTGTGAAATTGATCACCTTGACAGGGGAGTGGCCCCAAGGGATTGGAATCAGGAGAAGAAGAAACTGGCTGGTAGAGGAGTTGGTTGCTCTCAGTCTTGAAAAGTCAAAGGCAGAAGGTGGAAAAAGATTTTCTCCTGAGGGTTACCCACTTTTCCTGCTGGTGACTGGAAATCTTTACCCCCAAACACTTCCCAATTGAAGGAACTTTCTGAAGAGAAACCTGAGCAGACTTTACCTCAGCCCCTGTGGCCCAGGGGTGAGTCAACCTGACTTTCTCTCAGGGGGCTCAGGCTTCCAAGGTCTGAGTTCCCCCCAAACTCTAGGAGAGAGGGGAAAGGGTTTAGATAGAGACAGTGACCTCCTTTCTCCAATTTCCTTTTCCCATTATTTACTGCCCATTATTCTTTTGTATTACCTGATTGAGTTGACATTAAAAGTTATCTGTTCCCCAAGCTGAGTGTGAGTGAACAGATCAAGGGAAGACCCTTTGGTCTCTAGTAGTAGAGGGGGGGCAAGAGGGACAAGACTGAATTGGGGAGAGCAGCTTTAGCTAAGGAGGGAAGGCAGAAGGGGGAAAATATTAAAAAACCCCTCTCCTCTCTCTGAGTAAACCCTAAATATCAACTATCTCCCTTGAGCCCCACTTTGAGACAGGAGGTTTTCCACTCTTTCCCCCTCTCTATACTGAAAGTCTTAACTTCCAATTACAACTTAAGTTACTTAAGTTAAGTGACTTAAGTTACAACTTAACCTCCATTATAATACATATGGCACCCTGGATTTAAAAGAACCCCATTTATTTTTTTAAAAAAGGCTTTAGTGACTGACTGTCACCAACTGTCATCAACTGTCAGTTGTGAATTTGTTGTCAATTACAACTCCTGAGGCTAGCAACCTTTGTCACTGGCTCTGCCAAGGAGGTTCCATACAGGACCAAAAACATCTTGATTCCTACTGGGGGGAGTACAAGTCAGTTACCAACTGCCATTCTGGTCAGTTACAAAACTAAGGGAGAGAGTCTATTGTAAAAGGGAGGCTGTACTAGGGCTGTCAGTGATGGGATCTAGCCATATTAGATCCTGGTTAAAAACAAACTTGTGGGGACAACAACCATTTTCTAACTGTTAACTCCTGGCAGTTAGAGCCTAGAAAAGATCTAATGGCAAACATGTTACAACTAATACTGTGGTCTGCTGTAGTAGGAATAATTGCCATTTATTGGGGCTACTCTATCATTTATAATAGAGTGGCAGAGATGATAGACAATGTTCTGGGGACATTTACCAATATGACTATGGGGATGGACATAGTTACCAATGAATTATCTAGATGTGAATTACCTCTGACAAATCATAGCCCACATCTATGTTGTCTTTGTGGCAGTGACTAACACCTTAAAGTACATCAAAGCTGGCATCAGCCTGATCTTCCAGAAGAAAACTGTACATGCTCTAGTCATCAACAATAGATTAGAGGCATTGTTTGGTCAGATCCCTATTATAACTGAGATATGCCAGGATTGCATGTAGAGAAAGCAAGGCATGGGAAAGGGAACCAACGTGGACATTGGAGATGTGACGGGACAGACTAATAAGGATGATGTAGATACTAATACTGGGACACCATTAGGGGCAATAGGGGGAAATGACCTTGCCAATAACATACAGGCACAAAACAATAAGGTGCCAATTAATGCATCTGCTAACAATCTTGAAAATGCATCAAAGGTTCAAAAGATTATGCCTTTACATGATGTAGCTAAGGTCACTGATAACTCTGGCATCTTACATGCAAAGGTTCATATGTCATTCATCACCCATGACTTAGAGTCTTTTAGTAAACGCATACCTAAATTTTTTTAGAGCCTCATCTCACAATTAAAGAAAAAGAGCATTTTGCCTCTATGAACCAGATTTTGAGGATGTAGAAATTATTTTATCTGAACTTTTTACACCCCAGGAACATAAAGACTTTATTGAGAAAACTAGAAAAGATTTCTCACTCATGAGCTGGCCAGAAGTTTTTGAAGATTTGGATTTTTTCTAATCCAAGATCAATGACTTATCTAAGAAAGTGCCATGAGGATCTACTGCAGGGAATGACGCAATTGTCAGAAAGACCCAATGCATGGGGAAAATTTGACAGATTATTCCAAGAAAAAAATGAACACCCAAGTACATTTATTGATCACCTTATTGAAAAAATGGAGGGACTGTTAGGCTTTAATCCTGATTCAAAAGAATCAGAGGCACACATGAGGAGACAATTTCTCAAGGGCTGTGATAAACACTTGAGGGATTTCTTCAAGAACTATTGCCCTAAATTTGACACGATCTCAGGGACATTGCCACTCATCTTCATGATAACAAACTATATCAGGAAAGAGAAAAGAATGATCTAAAAAAAAAGCTCCAAGAGACCTCTGAAATATTAAGGCAGAAAGAATTAGAGGAGGTTAAGAACCTGGCTACAATTAAGACATTTAAGAGACAAACCACACAGTATAGACAGACACCCCAAAGTCAACAGAGGGTACAAAGAGATACCAGGACTTGCTTTTTGTGTTTTCATCAAGGACACATAGTAAGAAACTGCCCAATGAAACATTGCTATTAACAGGACCAAAATAAGAGAGATGGGAAAGGTCAAAATGCATATTATCATGGAAAAGTATATAATAACAAAAACTATGGGAGACAGGACTCTAATAGCAAGCAGTGTTGCTCTCACTAAAGTCTTAGAGAACAGGAAACCCTAGACCTGAAACCCATGAAAGCAACAATAACTTCTGGAGCAAAACCCCATTATTCAGAAGTGGTAGTGAGAAATAATCATTATACCACATGATGTCAGACTCTAGCATTATCTAGTAAAAAAAGAGATGAATTTGGGAGGTACCCCAGGGAGGAAACATGAAGGCATAATAAGCATAAAAGGCAAAAAGGGAAATTGTAGAAAGGAAAATGAAAACTTTAAAATTTTAGTGGTGGAGAAACTGATAGTTGGGCAAGATGCCAAGGGAAGCAACTTAAGTACAAAACAAAATCTAGAATTGAGGTGATCAACTTAAAATCCAGAAAGTTATATTTATTTTCAAAACACTGCTAATGTGGGACTTTTGGACTATGTAACTATGTGTTAAAGGTTTTATTTTTCATTTTTTTTAAATGATCAAAGGGAATGGATACTGATTGATAGGTATAAAGTAATAAAAACAATAACAAAGAATTTTTTAAAAACAAAGAATCCAGTTCTTTGGAAGATTTCTGGAGAATGTAATGATACTTTTCAATATTCAGACCAGTTTAAAATTATGTCTTCATCACTGATTCTTAGGAGTATGAATAATTTTCATCTTTTTATTCATGAATTTGCATTTTGTTCTTTTTCTTAAATTTTCATCCTAAAAGGCTTCCCCCTTACCAATATTCCCCTGGGTATGAAGTGTAAATCTTTCTCCATGAAGGAACCTAAGTACACATTCAGAACACATCATCCAATATTATTGAATATTATCAGACTAGAGATCATTATCATTCTAATCCTGGACCTCAGAAAGGGTTTGAGGATCAAACAGAATTAGCTGTAAGAATTCCAAGGGGCAGAGCTAATGGAGGAACAGACAGCCTTGTCTTTTATTAGTACCATAACTTATGTGGACTATGTGAATTCTGGAGAAAAGAATGATTTTCTGGCAACCTTGAGTTCTCCCCAAGCCCAGTGTACTACTTTAGATCTGGAAATGTAGCTATCTTCAGATATGATCTTCTCAGTATCATATCTGAGATATCTCAGATATGATCTTCTCAGTAGTCAACCTTTAGGTTGTATTTATCCTTTGATTCTTAGGTTCAACTTCACACTACTTCCTGAAAATAGACGGCTCTCAAAAATAATCAAATTGATCTAGAATGAAAGGGAAGAAAGGGAAATAAAGCAATACAAAAGCCAATGATTCAAAACAAGCCAAAAGTAAAATAAAAAGCATTCACTGATCCTCAAATGTAACTGCAAATGGAGTGATGTGGATATCTATATACTGTAACTGTTTTATAGTTATGCCAAGAGGTACTATGAAGGCTCCTTAATATTTTTATTCCCTTTAAGTTTGTATTATCATTTTTCTTCTTTTAAAGTTCTTACAGTCCCAAACACTACATGATGTCTAGAGTGTGATTTTGCTCAGTGTATTTTTTGCTGTAATAAAGGGCTTTCATGGGAAGCCCTGTTCATCTTTTAACTGTTATTGGTACTAATAGGGATTATTTTTCTGAACCAAAAATCAAGATGCATGATAAACATGTGTAAATATATTTCATGCATATCAGTAAAGGTAAGCCTGTTTTCATGAGTAATTGAAAAGTTTCTTCATTCTATTATTCTCCATCATTTTTAGCTCTCAAAGTAAATGTTTCCTAGCTTTGTTATTGATAGTGGGGCTTGGTATATTTGTATTATAATGCCTACTGACTGAATAAAAAGAATTAAATAGCTAATATAGCACTTACTACATGCTTGGAATGTGATAAGGAATTTGTGATTATTGTCTCACTTAATCCTCTTAATAACTAAAAGAATTAGGTGCTTTATTTTTACAGTTGAAGGCAAACAGAGGTTAAGTGACTTGCCTAGGGTCATAGAGCTAGTATGTGTCTGAGACTATATTTGAACTTGGGTCTTACTGACTCCAGGCCTAATGCTCTCTACTCTGTGCCACTTACTATTTACTAAAATATTAACAACATATTTCTATGACTTCATGGGACAACTAAACAGAGGATTGAAATCAAGAATGTATCAGAAAATATTACTGATATCTGACACATATTCCTGATAATAAATGAATCAATAATAAATGATGATTTATAATGATAAATTAATCAATTAATAAACATTTTAGTAATATTTTACCTTTTCATTAAATTATTTATTTATTATTATATTATGTATAATTATATATCATATATTGGTACATGATATATAAATATTACTACTATACTATTAATAGTTCATTTAATTTAAATTTAATAATTTATTAAATTATTTAAACATTTTATTGAATACCTACCATGAGATAGGCTCTGCTAAAACACAATAATTGTAATAATTCTGCTCTCAAGTAATAAGGTATGGCCTTCACCCTGAACCTGAGCAAACTCAAACTGGTTGCTTGGTGCCATATGTAAAGCCCAAACTATAGGATTCAGATGCAATATTAAAGCAAATCTTAGATCTTGAAGCAAACAAAATAGAGGTTTCTGTGCAGAAGAATTCTTTGCTTCTGATCTATATGCTATAATAAGATCTGTGTGCCCACTAAAACATTTGGTGAATTCCTAAGATAATTGAAAGAATACTCTTCATTGCCATCATCAACACCATCAGTGTTCAGAGATTTTTAAATTTCACAAATGGAATCAAAAGCCTGCTGTGATTTATGTAATTTTTGTTATGTATGTGATTTATGACACAGAGCTGCATCTCAACATTGTAATTTGGATGATTTATTAGATAGCATGTTGCAGAATCCCCTTGACCATCTTGATGTATTCCTCCAAGAATATTTCTCAACAAAATCAAAGTTGACATTTATAATGACTGAATACAAAACCTTAGCCAGTGAGGTTGTATCACTGCATTTCACAGAAATTAAAGAAGTTAATAATGTAATAATGTCCATAACATTCAACCAAAGAATTCATGCAAAAAGAAGGATCAGCAGAACTCAGAAATTGCAAACTCCATAGCTTCAACAGATCAACTAGAAATACCAGTTCCACCTTAGACTGTAAAAAGTTACATTAATACTTTGCTTTTAAGACTCAAAGATGGCAGAATAGAAATTTTCAAGATGAACCACATTGAGAGAATATGTTGTTAATACTAATAATAATAGGTAGTATTTATAAACCTCTTTATGAACATTATTTAATTTGATCCTCACAACAACACAGGGACAGGGGTGTCATTGTTATTCCCACTCTTCAGATAAGAAAAGCGAGTTCGATAGCAATTAAAGGACTTGTCCAGGATCACACAGTTAGTAAGTGTATAAGGAAAGTTTAGAATTTATGTCTTTCTGACTTCATGCCTAGCGTTCCATCCACCATGCCACCTACAAGGGTAAGTTTAAAATATAATAAAAGGAAGTTTAAACTAATAGAATTTCATATACCTGGGAATAGAGCATTGTTGATCATTAATATAATAATCAATCAAGATTTCCCTCTATCCTATTTTCTTTTTTCTCTATTTTTATTCTGTCCCTCCTTATAAAGTCTGTTCTGCTTATGCCAGCTGTCTCCCTTAATCCACCCTACTTTTTATCATTTTCCCTAGTCCCTTTCTCTTATCTACTTCCCATCCTTCTTCCTTTTTGGATTAGATATATTTTTATACCCAACTAAGACAATCCTCAACATTTGAAAGTTAAATTTTCCAATTTCAAGCATTGCCATGTTTGTATTAGTGATTTCATTTTTACTTTCCATTGACAGGCTCCACACTATGCACAGTAGGGAGGAAAAAAGAAAAAGAGCAGTCTGTTGTGCCCACATTTATGGAACAGTGCTTCACTGGTGTTGTTCATTCATTCTTGTAGAATAAAGGATTTCTTTTGGATTTTTGCATATTTTCATTGTTTGCTTTAAAACTTAAGTTTTGTGTCACAATCATGCCTCCAAAGTATAGTACAAATCCTCTGGGCTAGAAGCCTAAATGTGAAGTCATTGATGTGACTTTGTGAGAAAATAAAGGTTAGATAAACCTCATGTTAGAATGTCTGCAGTCACAATTGACCTAATGAACCAGCAGGTTAGAAACTTTAAGGATTTGGATTACATCACTGATGGCAGCCTTGAGGGTAAATGTCAACTTGCCTCTGTCATGCTCCCATCATCTGAGACCCTTAAGAATCTCAAACAATGCAGAAAGCAGACCTCACTGACAGATTATTTCGAGCTGGTAAGTCATTCACAGCTTCCAGTGCCATCCACCAGCCATGAAGGACAGTGTCGGGGCAATGTTAAGATCTCACCATTCTCAGCTTCTTCCAACAGCAGCAAATGAAGTCCCAGCAAACTCTCCTTTGGTTTTCAGAGGTGGGTCAAGTTAGGGAGACTGATAGTTATATTAGTATACAGTACAATGCTGTTACACCATTATCTGCAAAGTAGAAGATAAAATTCAAGTTAAAAAATATTTTATTTTTAAGAATTTTATTTGCTCTATAGCTTTTTTGGTACTGCAGATTGCATGTTTTATGAAAAATGAACATTGTCTAAAATCAGTGTTTTTTTAATTGACATGCAAACACAAAAGTGCTCAGACTTCTGGGTGATTGCTGGGATAAAAATATTTTGCATATTACTAATTTTATTTTTTAAACTGTATTTCATGGATTATTTCATGATGATGGTGCATGTTATCAGAAAAATGCATGCTAACAGAAGGAATGCTTTGTTTTAAAGAATGGATATATGCAGAAAAGTGTGCTTTCAGAAAGCTCTAGCAAAGTTTGTGGTGGTCACAGGAACCTAACTTTCTATTTCCCACAGGTTCAAAGCATCAACAATCCCATTTTTTACTTCAGCATTATTTTCTAACATTTCTCCTGTGAAAGTTGAGAATTGACTTAAAATATGTGTGTGTCTATACACACACACACACACACACACACACACACACACATATATATATATATATTCTTCCATCTTTGAATTAATTCTTATAAGAGTGATGTTCAAGCCTTGCCTATAGCCACTCCCATTTTCCCCTCAACTGTAAAAGCTCTTCCTTGTTCACCTTTAATGTGAAATAATCTTCCCCAAACTTACTTTCTCTTCCTCTTCTCTCAAACTATTCCCTTTTCTCTTTTCTTTCTTTATTTTTTTTTTTTGTAATACAATTGACTAATGTAAGAAAACAACTCTTCTTACAGATAATATACCATGGTGAAAAGGGGAGAAACACAGACAGGCACCTCAAGATTTATCATACTTGAGGTCACAGAAAACCTTCTACCCTATGAAACTCTTTCTCCTTCAGGCCCCCCTCACCCTTACAAAGATTATCTGACTGTGTTTAATTAACTAAAGATGATTTAATAATAAATTTAAATGGGGAAGGTATCAGGGTAAAAGAAATAAGGGTATGCCCTATACTTTGGCACAGATTAATTTTTGAGTCTCTCTCAGCTTTGAGCTGAGCCCAGGCCTCACAGGCTTGTGGAGGGTTTCTCTTATTCCTTTCTATCCAACATCTATGCTAGCTTTCTTAAGTTCAAAGTCTTTAGCAGTAGACAGCAAGAGGAAAAAGAGAATCTGAATTTCAGAGCTGGTTGGGCCTGTCTCTTCAGGCTAATGCCACTAAAGACCAGCCTTACAGTTCAAGCTGTTCCCCTAAAAACCTTTTGTTTGATGACACAATCCTCAGAAATCCAGGTAGAGCAAACAGTTGGGGAAAATTCAGGAATAGAGGTAGTTTTCTATACCAAGAAGCAGAGAGAGCCCTCCTTCCAGTCCAGAAGCCCAGGAAAGAGTTCCTTTGAGAGCAACTCTCACTCTTCAACTCTCCCCTCCCCACCCCACCAACTGCCTTTGCTGTCCATCAATCTTCACTCCCACATTTCAAACCTTTTCTGTGAAATATTTTCCCCACAGTATAGTCCCCTTTCACTCAATGAGCTAACCAGCTAAATGACATGAACTATTATACTTAGCCTTAATTATCCTGTGCTATTTGCTAAACTAAACTCCCCCCAAAATAATAAAAATCCTTATCTTACACTATATTATCCCAGATATCTAACTACCTACCCTAAGCTAAAACATTTTGGGAAGGTTTGGGATGGGAATTAGGGTTTATAAAAATGAATACAGAAAAATAAGAGCAATTGTTGCAATACATTAACATAAGCACAAATCAAGAATCATTACTATTGCTATTTTCTCTCTTTGCAATTTTTATACTAATACAGTTTCCTATCTTATTTTATCACTAAGCAAAATCAATTCAAATATAACATTTCTATTAACACAATTTCCAGCGAATGCTGTTACATATAACTTCTTTAAAGATAACTATTCTGCTACTCTAGTTTCAAATCCTATGGTTACCCTATATGTTAATCAAAACTAAGCATCTAGCAACTCTTAAATTATTTGTTAACTGTTACTCTAAGTTATTCTAACTTCCCTCTCTATTCTGTACATTTTTTGTTTATATACTATGTACAAAGTATGATACAGTATGTACAACCCTATACCTATAATATGCAATCCTATGTTAAATGTATTTACATATGTACACTTTTTACATCAATTATATACACATGTACAGCAATTAGGTTTTTTTTTACACCTTGGTGTTAATCAAGCAGAAAAATTTTTGGTTTTTCTATTTGTTTAAGACCTTATGCATTTCTAAATATTTACACATTTTGCATTTCTTTGCAACCTTGGACTCTCATTTATCTACACAAGATCAACAAATAGTCAGTTTTGTATTGTGTGTGTGTCCTTTTTAGGTACTGTTACATGAATACTTACATCTTCTTTTTTTGATTCGTCTTCATTGTTGACTGATGGCTCTCTTCATTTCTTCCAAGTTATGTGTTGCATGTTTTCCCTAATGTGTGAAGTTAATTTTTGTTTTTATGCTATCACCACACTATCTTATATAATTGTCAAGTTTATCATCTGTCCACTTCTTAATATATACAAATTTACAAAGTTCAGAGAGATTTTACTGTCTCAGTTATCAGTTCAAAATATTTCTTCTGTCTTGTCTTACTGCTTTTGTTCTTTCTTGTCTTTTCCTCTGGGCTCGTTTTTCTTACTTTCTTTAGTTGTTTCATTCCCTTTGTGCGTATTTTTGCTTGTCATCTAGACTTGATTGTAGTTTGTACTTGACTGATGATTTTTCTTTTGTTGGAGTTGTTCTCTGGAATTATGACTTATTTCTACTGTTCTTTCTTGATGTTAATTCTCAGCACTTTGTCTATTAGTTTCAGTTTCACTGTGATTTTCATTTGTGGTTTAAGGCTTGTAAAGTTTTGCGTGAGAACAATGGACCAATGAATTCTTCTCTGTTACTTTGATTGCTGTCGGAGTAATTAATAAAACTTGAAATGGACCGACCTACTTTGTGTCTGTAACTGATTTTTTGCTAAAATTTCTTACATACACTTTAGCTCCTGGTTTGATGTTATGTAATGAATAATCCAATGGTGTAGCTTATTGGATCACACCCATTTCGTGTAGTTCCTTTATTCTTGTTTGCAAGGCTTGTATGTAGGATGCCAAAATACAGTCTCCTCTTAGCATAGAGATATAGGCCTATTTATAAGATTTCCCTTACCAAATTGGATGACCATACAGCATCTCAAATGGAGAGAGATGTAAATCTCTACTTGGGCGTATTCTTAGATGGAATAGTGATATGGGTAAAATCTCAGTCCATTTCAAATGAGCCTCTGAAAAAAGTTTGACGAGGAGTGTCTTAGCCTCTGTTCAGTCTCTCCACTTGACCTGCACTCTGAGGATAAGCTGTGTGTAAACCATCTTTTATCCCCAGGTTTTGATATATTTGATTTAGTATGGACTCTGAGAAATGAGATCCTCTGTTGGATCCTATCCTGGAAGGAATTCCAAATCTAGGAATGATTTCTTTTAATAGAACTTTGATCATGAATGCTCCTGAGTTTTTCTTGGCTGGAAAATCTTCTGGCCATCTGCAGTCTGTCCACTATAACTAGGCAGTACTTAAATCCTTTGTCTCTAGCATGTTGATGAAATCCACTTGTATGCACTCAAATGGTGTGTAAGTTAAAGGTTGACTTCCCAAACCTTTGTTTTTTAACACTCCCTGATTGAATTTCATACAAGTTTTGCATTTCTGATAGACCTTAATTGCATATGAGTATATTCCTGGCGCAAACCAAATTCATCAGACTATATCTATCACCCCCCAAGTTTCATGGTGTCTCTTGCTATATATGCTATTACATACATGGTAAAATAGCTTTCTGGGAAATATGGGTTTGCCTGACTCTGAAAACCATACGCCCTCTATGTCTTTGGCTCCAAAGTTGTTTTTCCATGACTGAATTTCACTGTCCTCATAGGCATTGTGTAGATTTTCATTTTCTAAGACAGTGAAGTTCAATATGTGGACCTGGACCATTCTCGTGGCATATTTGGCATTGATATCAGCCTTATGTTTTCCTAATGGTACTGGATCTTTCCCCAGTGAGTGAAATTTGCAGTGGACAACTGCCACTTCCTTAGGCAATTGTATGACCTCAAGAAGTTGCATTATTAGGCTTGCATGCGCTATCTGTTTCCCTCCACTTATAATGTATCCTCTATATTTCCATATTTCCCTGGTGGCATGTATTATTGAAAATCCATTCTTGGAATATGTAAAGATGTTCACCTTTTTATCTTTTTCCATGTGTAATGTGGTTATCAATGCCACCAATTCTGTCCCTTGAGTGCTCATGTCTTTTGGCAAATATCTATAACATAGAGTTTCTGACTGAGTAATTACTGCTGAGTAATTAGGGGTGTTTGGGGTGCTCAGGGAGGAGTAATATCTTTGGTATGGAGGGCTTGTTGTGCCCTCCTAGGGTAGCTCTCCAGCCTCTGACCCCCACCTGACACCCAGCTCTCACTTGTGGCTCCCAGTAGCTGCTAGCATGCGGCAGCGGCCACACCCCAGGCAACGGCTTCGACAGGCTGGCTAAACCTTGTGAGGGTAGCCATCAGGTTGTCAACCCCTGGTGAACCAGGGCTTTGCTCACCCAGCATGTGAAGACTGTTTCGGTGGAACAGATGGAAGAAACCAATAAGAAGGTTCAATGGCTGAGATGGCGACGCAGCAAAGCACTGTGGAGTGCTCAGGGCGTGTTGGAGCACAAAAGACAACACGGCCATCCAATGCAGCTGAGGAAATCTCCAGGTGTAATGACGTTTCGTGCCATTGGACCCAGGCTTCCAACACCGAGAGAGTGGGACTGTCTCTGTGCATCGACTTTTCCATTTAAATCTTCACGCAAAAGTGCCTTTGTGCACAAGAATGCAAAAAGGCAATCGTCATCCTCTGTTACCTAGAGACTACTACTACTACTAATTACTGCTGCTCCTGAAAATCATTCACCTTGATACATAAAACTAGATCCATCTGTGAAAATCTCCATGTCTGGGCTTATCAATGGTGTATCTTTTAAGTCCATTCTGGTCTTTTCCACTAAGGATATAGTTTCATTGCAGTTATGTATTGGTTCTCCCTTGAGTGTCAAATCTGGAAGTAATGTTGCTGGATTTAAATTGTTGCAATGTTTCAATATGATGTTCTCATTGCTTAGTAAGACAATTTCATATTGTGACAAATCTTTGGTGTGTGAAAACTTGTAAGTTACATTTTTTCAGTATTGCTTCTATCTGGTGTGCAAAGTGAACCCTAAGTTTGGATCCCAGGTCTAAATCTGTAGATTTGTGAATCATTAATGCTTTGGCTGCCATTGCTCAGAGACATGGGATCATGTCTCTGGCCACTGTATCTAATATTGAGCTAAGGATCTAAAACTGGGCCTTAGGCTTTGCACTAAAACTGCAGAAGCTATTCCTTTTGCCTCATATACAAATAAATGGAAATCTTCGTCATAATCAGGAATTCCAATGACTTTCGCCCTGATATATTATCTGTTAGAAGAGTTTTTTTCTTACACTAATATCCATATTCTCTAAAGTAGCCTCCTAACTACCCAATAATGATAAAGTTCTTAGAAGTTACAAATATCATCTTTCCATATAGGAATATAAACAGTTTTACTTTATTGAGTCTTTTATGATTTCTCTTTAATGCTTACCTTTTTATTCTTCAATCTTGTGTTTTAATGCCATATTTTCTATTTGACTCTAGTCTTTTCACCAAGAATGCTTGAAAGTCTCCTGTTACATTAAATATCTATTTTCCCCCTAGAAATATCTGTTTTCCTAGATAGATTACTCTCAGTTATCCACTTTGCCTTACAAAATGTCCTATACCAGACCTTCTGCTTAATGTGGAAGATGCTACATCTCGTGTGATCCTAACTATGTCTCTATGATATTTGAATAATTTCTTTAGGACTGCTTATAATATTTTCTCTTTGACTCGGGAGCTTTGGAATTTGTCTATAATATTCCAGGGAATTTTCATTTTTAAATCTCTTTCAGGAAGTGACCAAAGGAGTCTTTCAATTTCTATTTTACCCTCTATTTTACCTAGGATATTAAGTTATTTTTCCTTGATAATTTCTTAAAAGATGATATGTAGGCTATTTTTTTTGTCATTGCTCTCAAGTAGTCACATAGTTATTAAATTATTTCTCTTTGATCTATTTTCCAAGTTAATTATAATTTTTAGGAGATATTTCATATTTTCCTCTTTTTTTATTCTTTCGACTATTTCTTAATGTCTCATGGAGTCTCAAGCTTCCATTTATACAATTCTAATTTTTAAGAAATTGTTTTAGCAATTGAGATGTCAAATAGCTCATAGTCCTGTACCCAATATCAGCTCCAGGTTTCCTATAATCTCTTTCTTTTTTAAAAATGTTATTTATTTACTTATTCATTCATTTACTTATTTTTTATTTATTTGTAGAATATTTTCCATGGTTACATAATTGATGTTCTTTCCCTCCCTAGCTCCCTTCCCCCTCTCAGAACCAACAAGCAATTCACTGGTTTTTAAATGTATCAATGCTAAAAATCTATTTCCATATTATTAATATTTGTAATTGAGTGATCACTTAAAGTCAACATCCCCAATCCTATCCCGATCTAACCATATGATCAACCATATGTTTTCATTCTTCATTTCTGCTTCCACAGTTCTTTCTCTGCATGTGGATAGCGTTCTTTCTTATAAGTCCCTCAGAATTGTCCTAGATCATTGCATTGGTGTCACAGTGTATCTATCTCTGTGTACCTATATAATCTCTTTCTGATCAATGTTATGGTCTCTGGGCTAAGAGCTCCAGAAGCTAAAGCTGTTGCTTTCACAGTCACTTCCAAAGTCCACTGCTGGGATTGCCACCATATGTTCTCTGGGCAAGTCTAAACCCTAGAGTCATAGATCTCTCCTATAAACTTCTTAAGTTGTCTTGGGAAGGAAAAATGTCTAAATATGACTTTTTGTTGGTTCTGCCACTCCAGAATTCAATTTGAGGTTTTATTCTAAAGTTGTTTGGAAGGAAATATTGGCATAGTTTGTATGGATTGTTGCCTCTACTCCATCATTCTTCGCTCTGCTCCTCACACACCACATATACTTTGATCCAATGACAATGCTCTCCTGACTGTTTTCCATATTTAAGTTCAGAGCATTTTCTTTAGAATGCTCTCCTTCCTATATTCCACTTTCTGACCTCCCTGGCTTCCTTTAATTCCCAATGAAAATGCCACTTTTTATAGGAAGCTTTCCCCAACTTCTCTTAGGCTTATCATAGTGCCTGGCATATAGTAAGCACTTTCAAGGGCTTATTGATTGATTAATTGATCAGTGACTGAAAGGATCACATTTATAAATCTATCCTTAATGTCATCCAAAAAATGAGGTTTTAATACATTTTTATATTAAATAACAAGAAAAAGTCTAATGGAATTGGGTTATATGACCAAGATGGCCAAGCAAAAGGATACCTTCTATAGATCTATCAGTCTGAGAAAATATCTTCTTTAAACTCTCACACATGTAACATATAAGATCAGAGTACCAATCTTACTAAAATTTATTATTCAAAATTCTTCAAAGCCAATAAGAGAAAAATAAATTTAAATAAACTTTTTAAGTGACACTTTTGTAAATTTGTATCATTTATATTTCTCAAGTTATTAAAGCCTAAAACTGCACTAAGATTTTTGGGACATGCTGTTGTGAAAGGAAATTCTTGGTTCTCTTTGTCTATTCCGAGTTTACACTTGCAAAAAGGGAATCATTTATTCTCTTTGCCTAGTTGGAGATAATGCCTTGGTTAACAATAACTTAAGTAGTAGTAGTCTCTCTGTAACCGAGGATGACGATTGTCTTTGTGCGTTTTCATCTATGGTGTATAGATGAGTGTGCGCAAAGACACCTGTGCATGGAGATTTAAGTGGAAAAGTCATTGCACAGAGACAGTCCCACTCTCTCGGCGTTGGAAGCCTAGGTCCAGTGGCACGAAAAGTCATTACACCTGGAGACTTCATCAGCTGCATTGGATGGCCATGTTGTCCTTTGTGCTCCAACACGCCCTGAGCACTCCACAGTGCTTTGCTGCGTCGCCATCTCAGCCATTGAACCTTCTTATTGGTTTCTTCTGTCTGTTCAGCCAAAGCAGTCTTCACATGCTGGGTGAACAAAGCCCTGGTTCACCAGGGGTCGACGACCTGATGGCTACCCTCACAAAGTTTAGCTGGCCTGTCAAAGCCATTGCCCGGGGTGTGGCCGCTGCCGCATGCTAGCAGCTACTGGGAGCCACAAGTGAGAGCTGGGTGTCAGGTGAGGGTCAGTGGCTGGAGAGCTGTCCTAGGAGGGCACAACAAGCCCTCCATACCAGAGATACTACCCCTTCCTGAGCACCCCATACACCCCAACTTAAGTACCTCTACTTAATACCTCAATAGATTGTGAAGACAGGATTAACTCTCCTTTGTCTACCTTTTGATTGAATCAACACAAGCTTAAACTAGGTGGAGGATCTTGCAAACCACTTAGAGAATTCACAGGCTCAGAAACTCAATCAACCAGTAAACTTTAAACCCTTTTGATGAGAATCCACACTTCCAGAAGGCGAGAAGTGGATCTCACAGGCACTGCAGTGCTGGAAAATTTGGAAACTGTGTTGGACCTTGTGAAGAGGGGAAGGGACATGAAGCCACTATAAAAGGCCCTGAATTTCTGAGGCCAGAGAGGTCAGCTTCATGAAGAGTTCAGCTTCAAGAAGGGAATCAGCTCCAAGACAGAAGCCAGCTTAAAGAAGAAAGTCAGCCTCAGGAGTCACCTTCAGCTCGAGTCATTGTCTTGACCTACCTCTTGGAGGGAACTTGGGTGAGTGGATAGCTGGCTTTCTCTTCCTGTCTTCTGGAGAGTTTAATTCTGGTTGAAGGTCAAGTCCTGGCTGAGTGAAGCACTGGAGTAATATTTAGTTAGATAGGCTAATGTCTTCTCTACCCTTTTGTATTTCTCTATTTTCACTCTTTCCACCTCTTTTGTGAATAAAAGCTATTAAAAGTCATTTCGTCTTTGAGCAATAATATTTTGAATTGGTGAGCATAAGCATTATTTATAATTTTCATATATTTTAGACAAACCATTAATTTTTAACTGCTACACTGTATTTGTAGGGCTATCATGTAGAATAGGGATTGGCTTTGTTCTGATTTTCCCTAGAGATATACACAATTAAAGAGTTCAACCTAACTCACTATTAGTGAACTATATTCATGACTTTTTGTTAGGGAATTCTAACAATCAACATATTCTTGCTCATAAAACATCATTTTCATATCTGCCCAAGGATTTGCATGAAATTAGTCAGAAACTAACAGATTTATAATTTCCAGTACCTACCCTCCTCTTCCTTCCCTACACTGAAAATCAGAAAAATTTATCATAATTTCATTTTTTTTCTTTCTATCCCTAGCATTTGTAAGGTGCCTTACACCTAAGTAGATGCTTAAAAATATTTATCACTTATCAACAAGATCAATTTTGCCCATTTCTGATGACAAAGTCATTAACTGCTTATTTTTATAAAATTAATTTATATATAAATATTAGTTACATGTTACATATTATTGTATTATAATATGTATTAACATAATAATAATTTATAAAGTCACTATTTCCCATCTTAAGTTTGTTGAGATGATAAATATTACAAACTCAAGCATAGTCAAGACTGTATAAAATATTATGTTAGGAGGTGAGAAAAGCATTAGTTCAGCAAGGAGTCAGATGGCTTCTGCAAGAACAGCTTTATCTCTGCTGAGCTGCTTTACAGAAAGCAGTGCCCTATGTCATATAGCAACAGCCTAGATAAAAGAGCAGAGCCCCTCTCCTCTCCCTTCAATCCCTACACTCTTTTCTTCTTCTCTCTCTCCTTTTTTTCCCACCATCATGAAGCAGTGCATGCAGCAAGAGAATAATTTTGATCAGCTAATCGGAAAACTGTGAATTTTACTTGCTAAAAGGCAAGTAAGAAAAATGAAATTTAACTGAGCAACATTCACATTATGGCAAATTTGCATTCATCTCTTCTAGATTGGTGATTTAATAGAATGTATATTTCAGAGACTCTGAAAGGCTTCCAGTAGGCTCTCAGGAATGACAGGAAAAATATTTTATATTCTGAGCATATTCATAAAAGGAACCCAAGGTGCTTTTCTAAAGTTATGCTTATGTAACATTCTATTCCTCAGAGTTCCCATGGATTCAAATGTGCACACAACGGTAAAAACAAAGGTATGCTGCAAATGTGTATTTTAAATATAACTCAATTCAATAAGCATTTAAATACCTACTATGTGCTAGATAATGGGCTACCCTATGTAAGCAAAGATCTTCCATTCATTTATATCCATAATTTTTTTTTAAAAAAACACATGGAACTATGCCTAAATGGCACAAATCATGAGTGCATTTTAAAACAATACACAAATTGATAAAAGTTCAGCGGTCTTCTGCTGTTAAAAAAAAATATATTGTTTTTCATTGTCTGTGACAATTTAAAGTGCCAAAGTCTCCTTGGGATGAAGCCCAGAGGCAGGTAGGTGACTCAGTTTGGATTGAGAGCCAGTCTCACAGATGGAGGTCTTGGGATCAAATATGACCTCAGAGGCTTCCTAGCTGTGGTTCTCTGGGCAAGTCTTACCTTGCCTAACCTTTATGACTCTTCCATCTTGGAACCAATATTTAGTATTCATTCTAAGACAGAAGATCAGGGTTAAAAAAAAAAAGAAAGACATTAAGCCCAACGGTTTCCAAAGGAATAAATCCAAGTTATCAATAACCATGTGAAAAAAATGATCCAAAATTACTAATAATTATAGAAAAGCAAATTAAAGCAGTTCTGAGGTTCCATGTCAAACCCTTCATATCCAAAAAAGAGTATTCATATGTACAAAATAATACTTAGAGCTCTTTTTGTACTGGCAAAAAACTAGAAACTAAAGTAATCTCCATCAACTGGGAAATACTTGAACAAATGATAGTATATGAACACAATGGAATATCATTCTTCTGTAAGAAACTATAAAGGGCCAAATTTGGGGGGACTTATATGATCTGACAAAAAGTGAAATGAGCAAAACCAGAAGAATAAGTATATAAAATAACAATCATTGTAAAGAATAAGAGATAGGGACAGCTAGGTTGCTCAGTGGATAGCACAAGGCCTGGAGTTGGGAGGACCTGGGTTCAAATATGGCCTCAAATATTTCCTAACTGTGTGACCCTGGGCAAGACACTTAACCTCCATTGCCTAGCCTGTACATTTATTTGTTTTGATTCTAAGATAGAGGGGAAGAGTTAAAAAAAAAAGAGTTAACCCAAACGGAATTATCCACTGTGATAGACTATTACTAACATAAACACAATGATCCAGAACAATTCTAAGGGACTTAGGACAAAGAATACTATCCATCTCCAGAGAAAGAACTGTAGATATAGATGTAGAAATGCAGAGGAAAATACATGATTTATATTCTCTTTATTTGGGTATATGTTTTGGGGTTTTGATTTTATAAGATTATTCACTTACAAAAATGAATAATATGAAAATATGTTGTGATAGAGGTTTCAAACCCTAGAAATGGAGTTACAGTCTGGGTAATTGACAGAGTCTCAGCCACAGCAGGGGAGGGGACCCAGAAGATGTTCTGGAATCTTGGGAGAGCAAGAATTTCTGCCAGAGAGAGGCAGTTAGCTCTCAATCCAGAGACAGCCTAAGGAGAGGTCTGGTCAAGACTTTGCTCCTGAGGGAAGACTTACCTCTTCTGGTGATTAGACACCCTTTCTCCCACCAATTCCCAACTGCAGTGACAGTTGGAGAAGACAGCCAAGTAGCTAAGAAGATCATCTAACAGCTCTTGGTGCCCTGGGTCTGAATTGTGCCTATGGACCAAGACCAGGGTCATCCAAGCCTGAATCTCTCTCTCAGGTGCCCATGGCTGCCAAGGCCTGGATTCCCTAACTTGAGGAGGGAGGTAGATAGAATAGGGAAACCATTTTTCCCCTCTTTCCTCACAAAATCCCTTCCTGCAGTCATTTCCTTGTGTTATTTCCCCACCTGAATTAGTTTAGAATAAAGCTTGTCATTTTCCCCCAACTGACTCTAGCATGAGTGGGAAGGAGTTCCAGATTGAGGGGGGAAGGTAACTCTCTCTCTCTGAGGAAAGACAGTAGTAGTAGAGGAAAGTCAAGAGGCAGTTTGGGTGAGCAGCCATGGGGGGGTCGGGGGGGGGGGTTAACTACTCACTCCCCCTCTCCTCTCCCTTGGCCAAGTTAAACAGCAGCTGTCTCCCCTGAACCCCGTTTTGAGAGGGGAGGTCTCCACTCTTTCTCCCTCTCTATACTGACAGACTTAAGTCTCTATTACAATGTTTTAGTGATAATACATGTATAAGTCAGATTGAATTGCTTGCCAGCTATGGGGTGTGGTGGAGAAGGGAGGGAGACAATATGGATCATATGGCTTTGGAAAACTTATGTGGAAATTTGTTATTAAAATAAAAATCCAAATGGATAGAAAAAGAGTTAAGAGGCAGCAAGGTGATGTAGTGGATAGAGGCTGTGCCTGAAGTCAGGAAAATATGAGTTCAAACACTCAACAAGTCACTTAACAACCACTGGACAAGTCATTTAAACTCTGTCTTCCTTGTTTCCTCAAACACAAAATGGGTATCATAAGAGCATGTAATCACTGGGCTGCTGAGAAGATCAAGTGAGATCAGTTCATCGTAGAGCACTTAGTACAGTCCCTGGCTCATACTAGGTACTTAATAAATAAATACTTGTTCCCTTCCTCCTCAAGAATTATGATATATGCAATGACCAAGCCCAGTTTCATGGGACCAAAACTGATTCATGCTACCAATATCCTGTGAAAGAGAGGTCATAGATTTAAGATATAGAATGAGGTACAGATATGAATTTTTGGACATGGACAATATGGAATTTTTATAAGGGTTTGATTTGGTGTTTGTTTTTTTATTTTTTGAATAGGCATCGAGGAGAGAAAAAAATAGTTGTTAATTGAAAAAAAATTAGAAATCGTTAAACAAAAGATAAACTGAATTCCATTCTCCTACCTGCCACCCCAACCACAAGAACCTATAACTCTTTTCTACAGAAGGCCTGGAATCAAGAATGAACTTCTAATTTAGTAAATCCTAATTATTAAGGTTAGGGGATTGGAATGTTATACCTGCAAAAAGGAAAGTTGAAGTAGAAATGAAGTCAAAATGGAAGTCTATCCAGACCTAAGAATTTAGATTTTTTTAGAAATCTTCTCTGGAGAGGGAAAACAGTAAGTTTTTGGCAATTCTAATTATACAGTGTTATTGTTTACATGAATTCGATTTGACAAATGAGGAGAATTCTGCCATTTTATTAGAAAAGGGCTACTTTCCACTTTCCCTGTGAGCTACTGATGAGGACAGAGACTTAGATAAATCCCTAAGCAAGGAGCTAGGAAGAGAGGGCAGAGCAAGAGAAAGGATAAAAGAGTTCTGACAGTTATGAATCTAAGCAAAATATAGTAAGGAGTACAAGGACTGACTACAGTGCCTTCCTTGAAAGTTATTGTGCCAAATCATGGAGATAGGGAGAGAGTTATATTGTAAAGGTTGTCAAGGTGGGAGGTGTCTTACAGATCTACCAAGTAAGGTTCTAAGTACATCCTGCTGTATTGCTTGAGGATGCCTAATTGCTCCATTCACAAAGTTATTTCTGAAGATCAAGCCCAAATCAGTTTAAGTGATCCTCCCCTTCACAAGTAAGCAATGCATATTCTACCTTGAAGAAGGAAGAAAATTTTCATGCCCCTGGATCCTACTTTTGTACTGGTAGGTCAAGCTATATGTGCCCATTTTACAGAGCTCTGATGAATACATACATATCTCTAGTGATTCCCATTGCCTTCTGGATTGATCAGAGCCACCAATGATGACATCATGGTATGTAGGGTTTGGCTTCCCTACTTGAGAGATTCTAGGAAATAAGTCTTTGAACCCTTCCTTCTCATTTTGCTTTCCATATATTATAGGAGGAGAGTGGAAACATATACTTGAATTCTAGAACTCCTGGTAATAGGGCAAAGTAAAGTGAGTTAAGAAGGTAAATTTAAGACTTCTGGGTAAGTATGGCAGCCAGCTAAACGTGGCTTACTCACTATCCCCAAAATACACCGACAAGGATCACCCCAAAAGACCTTATGAATCTTTATCAGAGGAGTGAAGGAGTAAAGCAGGGCGCAGCAGTGAAGGTGCGTGAGATCAGGGCATTACCAGCCTATAAGAGGGTGAAAGGACTTCCACCCAAACTTGAGCAGATATACCCTCCCCCACCCACAGGGCCAGAGCCAGGGGCAGTGATGCCAAGATGAATGAGCAAGGGATGCCTCTGAAGTAAGAAGAGGGCACTTCTGTGCCTTTGGGAGCTGACTAGGACAACAGGGGACCCCCCCCCCAAAGGCAGTTAGGCAGAAAACCCCAACATGTAAGAGAGCGCAGACCTCAGGTGCCCAGAGCCAGAGTACCCGCCAGAGCCAGGGTATGAGCCAGGAGTGCCTCTGGAATGAACAGGGGGCATTTGTGGGTCCTTGGGAGCTGACTAGGACAGCAGGGGACCACCCCTCCTGAAGGCAACTGGGCAGAAAACCCCAACACGTGAGAGAGTGCAGACCTCAGGTGCCCAGAGCCAACACACCCACCAGAGCCAGGGAGTGAGCCAAGAGTGCCTCTGGAACAAACAGGGAGTGTTTGGGGGTCCTTGGGAGTTGACTAGGACTGCAGGGGACCCACCCCCGAAAGCAGCTAAACTGGAAAACCAGATGGGCAAGAGAGCACAGACACTGAGTGCCCCCTGGAGGGAGGCACCTAAAAAAGCCACAAAGTACTTCGGAGAATCAGGAGTCTGCCCATTAAATCCATACCCAAAAAACTTGCCCATCAGACTTTGATTTCTGACTAAAGAGGGAACTGAAATCATCCAGAAAAAAAATGACTAACTGCACAGGAGCCTCAGAATCCCTCCAAGAAATCAAAAAAGAAAGCTGTCACCTTCGAAAATTTTTACAGAGAAAAAACCCAGGCTACAGAGGAAATACTGGACGAAACTCAAAGGCAAAACTGAAAAAAAAAAAAAAGAAAATTGTCCACAAGCCCTGGAAGAGTCTCAAATGGAGCTTATCAGCAGAAAGGTAGAAGCCCTTTGGAAAGAGAAGTGGGAAATGGTTCAAAAAGAAAATCAGCAAATTATATTAGAGAACCAAAAAATTACAACTGAATGCCAAAAGATTAAAGCAGAAAACCAGGCCTTAAGGACCAGAATTGAGCAACTGGAAACCAATGATCTTGCAAACAGCAAGAATTTATAAGGCAAAGTCAAAAGACTGATACAATAGAAGAAAGCATAAAATATCTCGCTGACAAGGTAACAGATCAGGAAAACAGAGGAAGGAGAGACAATTTAAGAATCATTGGTCTACCTGAAAAGCCACAAATAAACAGGAACCTTGACACCATACTATAAGAGATTATCCAAGAAAACTGCCCTGAAATTCTTGAACAAGGGGGCAAAATTAACATTGAAATAGTTCATAGAACGCCCTCTACACTAAACCCCCAAAAAAACAACTCCCAGAAATGTAATTGCCAAATTCCAGAGCTTTCAAGCTAAGGAGAGAATCCTACAATAAGCCAAAAAGAAACAATTCAGATACAAAGGAGCACCAATCAGGATCACACAAGACCTGGCACCTTCCACACTGAAGGACTACAAGGCCTGGAACACAATATTCAGAAAGGCAAGAGAACTGGGTCTTCAACCAAGAATCACCTATCAATCAAAACTGACTATTATACTTCCAGGGGAAAGTATGAGCATTCAACAAAATAGAAGATTTCCAAGTATTTGTAAGGAAAAGACCAGAACTAAGTGGAAAGTTTGACATCCAAACAGAAAGATCAAGAGAAACATGAAAAGATAATTATGAAAGAAAGGGAAAAGGAGAAAATGCTTCTTATTTTTCACTTTTTAAATTATTTTTTTAATTCAAACTCTCTTCCTTAAGGGTTACACTTAGATCAAATTATATATATTAATATATAGGGAATATGTTATTTGTAACTCTCAAAAATGTTTTCATTATTATAGTAAATAAAAGAATCATTCATAAGAAAAGATTGAGGCATTAAAGGCTATAAAATGATAAGGGGGAAAAGGGTGAGGGGGGATCGATGATACTAAGAAATACTTTAAGAAATAAAATAAATAGAATAATCTTTGTCACACCAAGACACATATGGGAAGGGGAGGGGAGGAATACTCTTATAAGAGGGAGAAGAAGAGAGTGCTAATAGGTGATACCCAAATATTACTCTCAGTGAAATCAGTTCTGAGAGGGAAGAACATCTAGACCCATTGCGATCTTAAAGTCTATCTTATCCTACAGGGTAAGGAAGAAAGGGAAACTAAGGGAGGGTAGGGGGGAGGGAACTCAAAAAAATAAAAAAGGGGAGGGAAGTAAGGGAGGAGGGTACATAACAGACCCTACACAACAAGAAGGGAACAAAAAGGGAGGGTCCAGAAAGGGAAGCATACCAAGGGAAGGGAATAGGGGGACTGACAAAAAGTAAACCACTGGACTAAAAGGACATAGCACAAGAAGAAAGGTCAGAACTAGAAGAGGATATCAAAATGCTAGGGAATTCAAAAGTGACAATCACAACTTTGAACATGAATGGGATGAACTCACCCATAAAATATAGATGAATAGGAGAGTGGATTAGAATCCAGAATCCTAGCATATGTTGTCTACAAGAGACACACATGAGGCGAGTAGATACTCACAAGGTCAGAATTAAAGGGTGCAATAAGACCTATTGGGCCTCAACTGACAGAAAGAAGACAGGAGTTGCAATCATGATATCTGACAAAGCCAAAGTAAAAATAAACCTGATTAAAAGGGATAGGGAAAGTAAATACATCCTGATAAAAGGGAGTATAGATAATGAAGAAATGTCACTAATCAACATTGTGAATCTTAAAATTTCTCAGACTATACCTTAGAAGATTTGGTTAAGCTATTCCCCTATCGTAACAGTATAGGTACTTGGTCAGGAATGTATTGAGAACTTTAAAATTACTCCACCCTGCTCAGACAGTGCCTAAGGGGAAAATAAAGTTGTAAACTCCTGATGGAACAATGAAAAGTCCCTAACTCATACTTATAGTAAAGCTAGAATCTTAAGGTAGGTCTATTTTTAGATCTAATACAAAAGGGTGCTAAGTACCTATAAAGGTTAAATTAATCACTAAAAGGTCAAGCAACTTACAAAAGGCAAGCTTAGCAAAAGAAATGTGAAATACTCAGAAGATATAATCTACCCAGAGAAGGTGAGAACTAAAAAGAGATGTGAACTAAGAATGGACAGTCCTGGGGAAAACGTCTACTGTGATTGGTAGATGTGAAAATTTAGAGGAGGTTACATAAGAGAAAATTCTATTTAAAAGGAGGTCAGGAGTTCAGAGGAGGGGCTCTGAACTTAGTTGGAGTTTGGAGTTAGTTTAGAGGAGCTGGCTCTCTGAACTTAGTTGGAATTTGGAGTTAGTAGGAGGAGCTGGGTCTCTGAACTCATTTCAGGAGTTAAGGATTTCAGTGAAGGACTAGAGTTTTGCTTGGGACAATCTTGTGGTGAGTGATAAAAGACTGACTAGTCTCTCTTAAGGCTCAGGCCTAGAGCATTTGGCCTAGGCCCTTCCTACTATTTTTCTCTCTTCTCTCTCTCTTCCCTTAATTCCTTCATTTGTATTAATTAAAATCTCCATAAAACCCAGCTGACTTGGGTATTTTCATATTTGGGAATTTCCCCATGGCAACCACTTATTTTTTATTTAAATCAAGACACTACAAATTATCTTTACAGTTTTGGAAATTCACAGTCTTGAAACCCACATTTTTCGCAGTTACATTTATGTACCAAATGGTATAGCCCCCAAATTTCTAATGGAGAAACTAGTAGAATTGAAGGAGGAAATAGATAGTAAAACCATACTAGTGGGAGAACTGAACCTACCACTATCAAATTGAGATGAATCAAATCAAAAAATAAATAAGAAAGAGGTAAAAGAGGTGAAGGAAATCTTAGAAAAATTAGAATTAGTAGATATATGGAGAAAAATAAATAGGCACATAAAGGAATACACCTTCTTTTCAGCAGCACATGGCACATTCACAAAGATTGACCATATACTAGGTCATAAAGACATGGCATACAACTACAGAAAAGCAGAAACAATAAATGCAACCTTTTCAGATCATAAGGCAATAAAAATAACAATCAGTAAGGGTACGAGGAGAGCTAAATAAAAAACGAATTGGAAATTAAATAATATGATTCTCCAAAATTGACTAGTCAGTGAACAAATCATTAGAAACAATTAATAATTTCATTGAAGAAAATGACAACAATGAGACATCCTTTCAAACTCTATGGGATGCAGCCAAAGCAGTACGCAGGGAAAAATTTATATCCTTGAGTTCATATATTAACAAATTAGGGAGGGCAAAGTCAATGAATTGGACATGCAAATCAAAAAACTTGAAAATGAACAAATTAAAAATCTTCAGAAGAAAACCAAATTAGAGATCCTAAAAATTAAGGGAGAAATTAATAAAATCAAAAGTGATAGAATTATTGAACTAATAAATAAGACTAGAAGCTGGTATTTTGAAAAAACAAACAAAATAGAAAAAATACTAGTCAATCTAATAAAAAAGAGGAAAGAAGAAAATCAAATTAACAGTATTAGGGATGGAAAGGGAGAACTCACCTCCAGTGAAGAGGAAATTAAGGCAATCATTAAAATCTATTTTGCCCAATTATATGGCAATAAATATGCCAATCTAGGTGATATGGATGAATATGTACAAAAATATAAATTGCCTAGATTAACAGAGGAAGAAATAGAATTTTTTTTTAAATCCCATATCAGAAAAAGAAATTGAACAGGCCATCAAAGAACTACCAAAGAAAAAATCCCCAGGGCCTGATGGATTCACAAGTGAATTCAATCAAACATTCAAAGAATAGCTAATCCCAATATGATACAAACTATTTGACATAATGAGCAAAGAGGGAGCTCTACCAAATTCATTCTATGACACAAATATGGTACTGATCCCAAAGCCAGGCAGTCCAAAAACAGAGAAAGAAAACTACAGACCAATCTCCTTAATGAACAAAGATGCAAAAATCTTAAAAAGGATACTAGCAAAAAGACTTCAGCAAGTCATCACAAGGGTTATTCACATTGATCAGGTAGAATTTATACCAGGAATGCAAGGATGGTTCAATATCAGGAAAACAATCCACATAATCAACCATATCAACAAGCAAAGAAAAAGCCTTTGACAAAATACAACACCCATTCCTATTGAAAACACTAGAAAGTATAGGAATAGAAGGATCCTTCCTAAAAATAATAAACAGTATCTATCTAAAACCGTCAGCTAATATCATCTGCAATGGGGATAAACTAGACGCATTCCCAATAAGATCAGGAGTGAAACAAGGATGCACCTTATCACCTTTATTATTCAACATTGTACTAGAAACACTAGAAGTAGCAATTAGAGAAGAAAAAGAAATTGAGGATATTAAAATTGGCAATGAGCAGACCAAGCTATCACTCTTTGCTGATGACATGATGGTCTACTTAACAAATCCTAGAGAATCAGCCAAAAAGCTAGTGGAAATAATCAACAATTTTAACAAAGTTGCAGGATACAAAATCATCATGACCACACAAGTCATCAGCATTTCTATACATCTCTAACACATCTCAGCAGCAGGGATTAGAAAGAGAAATCCCATTCAAAATCACCCTAGACAAAATAAAATACTTAGGAATCTATCTCCCAAGGCAAACACAGGAACTATATGAACACAACTACAAAACACTTTCCACACAACAAAATTAGATTTGAGTAATTGGAAAAACATTAACTGCTCATGAGTAGACAAGCCAATATAATAAAAATGACCATCCTACCCAAACTCAACTACTATTTAGTGCCATACCCATTGAACTTCCAAAAAACTTTTTGACTGAACTAGAAAAAACCATAGCAAAGTTCATTTGGAAGAACAAAAGATAAAGGATATCCAGGGAAATAATGGGGAAAAAATGCAAAGGAAGGTGGCCTTGCAGTCCCAGATCTCAAACTATATTATAAAGCAATGGTCATCAAAACTATTTGGTACTGGCTAAGAGACAGAAAGGAGGATCAGTGGAATAGACTTTGGGCAAGTGACTTCAGCAGGGCAGTCTATGACAAACCCAAAGACCCCAGTTTTGGGGACAAAAATCCACTATTTAATAAAAACTGCTGGGAAAACTGGAAGACAGTGTGGGAGAGATTAGGTTTGGATCAACACCTCACACCCTACACCAAGATAAACTCATAATGGGTGAATGACTTGAACATAAAGAAGGAAACTATAAGTAAATTAGGTGAACACAGAATAGTATACATGTCAGATCTTTGGGAAGGGAAAGATTTTAAAACCAAGCAAGACATAGAAAGAGTCACAAAATGTAAAATAAATAATTTTGACTACATCAAATTAAAAAGGTTTTATACAAACAAAACCAATGTAACTAAAATCAGAAGGGAAGCAACAAATTGGGAAATAATCTTCATAACAAAAACCTCTGACAAAGGTCTAATTACTCAAACTTATAAAGAGCTAAACCAGTTGTACAGAAAATCAAGCCATTCTCCAATTGAAAAATGGGCAAGGGACATGAATAGGCAGTTTTCAGCCAAAGAAATCAAAATATTAATAAGCACATGAAAAAGTGTTCTAAATCTCTTATAATCTGAGAGATGCATATCAAAACAACTCTGAGATATCACCTCACCCCTAGCAGATTGTTCAACATGACAGCAAAGGAAAGTAATGAATGCTGGAGGGCATGCGGCAAAGTAGGGACATTAATTCATTGCTAGGGGAGTTGTGAATTGATCCAACCATTCTGGAGGGCAATTTGGCACTATGCCAAAAGGGCGATAAAAGACTGTCTGCCCTTTGATCCAGCCATAGTGCTGCTGGGTTTATATCCCGAAGAGATAATAAGGAAAAAGATCTGTACAAGAATATTCATAGCTGCACTCTTTGTGATGGTCAAAAACTGGAAAATGAGGGGATGCCCTTCAGTTGGGGAATGGCTGAATAAATTGTGGTATATGTTGGTGATGGATTACTATTGTGCTCAAAGGAATAATAAAGTGGAGGAATTCCATGGAGACTGGAATAACCTCCTGGAAGTAATACAGAGTGAAAGGAGGAGAACCAGAAGAACATTGTACACAGAGACTGAGACACTGTGATACAATCGAAGGTAATGGATTTCTCCATTAGTGTCAATGCAATGTCCCTGAACAATCTGCAGGGATCTGTGAGAAAAAATCACTATCCACAAGCAGAGGACAAACTGTGGGAGTAAAAACACCAAGGAAAGGGAACTGCTTGACTTCAGGGGTTGAGGGAATATGAATGAAGAGACTCTAAATGAATACCTTAATGCAAATACAAACAACATGGAAATGGGTTCAGATCAAGGACACATGTGATGCCCAGTGGAATTTCGCTTTGGCTATGAGAAGGGTGGCGGGAGGTGGGGGAGGAAAAGAAAATGATCTTTGTTTCCAATGAATAATGTTTGAAAATGACCAAATAAAATATTGTTTTAATCTGGAAAAAAATTATTGATAAGCAAGATGACTTCAGAAAAAGCTGGAAGATAGGCAGGAACTGATGCAGAGTAAAAGAAGCAGAAATCGGGAGAACATTGTACATAATAACAACAATATTTGATGATGATTATCTGTAAAAACTTAGCTACTCTCAAAAACACAATGACAAAGGACAATCATGAAAGACTTATGATGGGGAGTGCTATCCACCTCTAGAAAAAGAACTTTTGGATTCATCTTTCACATCAGTGTATCTTTGGTTTTATTTTGGGATTTTGGTTATGTATGACTTTGCTCTTGCCACAATGACCAATGTGGAAGTATGTTTTGCATGACAAAAAAATGGAAAAAATAATAAATAAAAAAGAAGGTAAATTTAAAATATTTCTCATATCTGTCTTTTAAAGCCAACAAAAAGTGTCCCTCACAAGTTTCATGCACTTATTAGCTGAGTTTTTTCTAATCTCCTTTCCTTTGTCAAATGTCCCAAGATCTTTCCAGTTAGTCAATTTAACAACTACAAGCACATCTTTTACTCATCAATTTTTCTAGCTCCATATCTAAGAAGTAGGTTCTTAATAAAAACTTGTTTCTTGATTGATAGGTTGGATTTCACCTTCTATCCCTCTTTTTATGGAGAAAAATACCAAATCATAGTAGATGTCAAAATTACTACTCTTTGATTATATCAACATAATATCTTTGTAGCAGCCCTTTTCTCTTCTCTTGCTCTAGAGACCAACCCAATTGATTGGTGATTGAAAATGTACAAATCAGTTCACTTAATCAATTTATTGGATTGGATTTAATTTAAATAGTAGTTCCTCAAGTCTGGAATCCATGAATCCTTAGCTTTCATCAAAAATCAACAAAAACACCCTCCTCCCAGATGAATCCTTCCTTGATTCCATCCAGCTGCTATTGCTTCCTTCTACCCAGAAAGTACTTTGTAATCACTTTACATGTAATTTGTATTTGAGCATGTTATGTCCCCTCATTATGTAATTTCCCTGAGGATACAAACTAGTTTATTTTAAATGCTTTTGGATTGATTGGTTGGTTAGAATTCAACTCTTTCCCCTAAATTTCAGTTGAAAATATTAAAGCACAGAAAAGTTGAAGAAATATTCAGAACTGGGAATGGATGCTAGGAATGCTGCCCATCACTAGAACCATTAGATTTCTGGATTCTTCAATCTTTATGTATCATATGTATTATGTTGCTAGCACATAGCACACTAATGCATGAAAGGTTATGAAAGGGAATGCTAAACTACAGAAGAGAAAATGACTGGCAACTGTAGTTTTCCTATCTTGTATAATATATCGTTAATGCCATTCTTTTTTAAATTTCATTTTAAAATTAATTTTTGAGGATTTTTTTAGAGTCTTCTAAAAAATGTTTGCACCATTATGATTACTATGTATTACTCTCTATCCTATTTACCCCTGTTTAGGTTTTGACCTCCATATTCACCAATTTGATCCTTTTTCTATTATCCTCACCCTCCTCTTATCCCCTTCCCCTCCTACTTTGCTCTTTTGTGCCTCCTTTACCAAATCATTGGCCCTTTTTTCATGATTTTCCTATATCACTCTCATTTATTTTTCCAATTTTTCTACTACTTATTTGATTTTTAAAATCCATTTTGAGCTTCTCCCTTAATTCTTTGTGGGTTTGAAAGTAATTCCTGTTTTTCTTGGAGGTTTTAGATGCAGTAGTATTGGTTTTGTTTTCTTCTGATTTGTGTTTTGGTCTTTTCTGTTACAAAAATAACTTTCTTTGTTGAGTTCTTTTTCTATTGATTGCTCCTTTTCCAGCCTTTTTCTTTTCTTTTAATTTAAAAATATGTTAACATTGAGCTCTGTACTTCTGATGAGTTGAGCACATTCAAAGCTTCAGGTTTTTTGTGTAACTACCTTTAGAGCTAGCTCTGGGGATCCATCAGCTTTCAGTTCTTCCAAGATGAGATGTATAGAGAGTTGTATTTAATACTCTCCTGACCTGATCATGCTCTGGTCTGTGAGTAATCCCAAACTCTCCTTTCCCCCATGGAACTGTGGCCAGGGTTCTACTGTGACCTCAAGTGCTGGTGTTTCCTAGTACTCCTCCTCACCTTGAGATTTCATCCCGAGATTGCAACTTGGTTCTGGTATGGGCAATTCAACAAGAGTTTGGCACAGCAAAGGGACTCCTATAATCTCCTTCTGAGAAACAGCCTAACCCTCCACCCATTACCATCTGTGGATAAGAGCTCCATAAGCCTTTGCCACTGCTTCAACCACACCCAAGGTCTTTTGCTGTTGTGGGGCCCGCCTTGGCATTCTGCACTCCATGTCCATTTCAGTTCACTCACTTCACTTAAGAATGGGAGACTCAAACTTTGTTCAATCCTGAAGTAAGAAAAACATTTTACTTGAAGAGGAATAGTTTTAAGATGGTGATGAAACAGCCTAATAGCTGATGGAATAGCCTGGGGACTAATGCAGTAGCCAGAGGCTAGTAATCTTTCTGGATCTGATAGAAAAGCAGCTCTCTAGGTGTGGAGTAGCATCTCCATAGCCCTCTGGATCAGGATTTGTATATTTGTTAGAAGCTGAGGGCTAGTAAGGAAAATCTCTACCTTTCCTGAAAATCCTGGGAAATGGGCAAGGCCAAATTTAGATGGAAGTGTGGTATGTATTTGACACATCATTGGTGAACTTGAAGACACCAGAAATGAATAAGGAGCATGTACAGCTTTAGGGAATCCTTCTTGAATGCCAGAGCTCTTGATGTGCATGTCCCATGTTTCCCTATGGTCCCACCTGGCATCATTTGTCAATATGGAAGATGTCTAGCTATTCTTCTAGAATGAGAACATGGTTAAGGGGCCACTATAGGTAATTAATAATACCCAACAGTTCAGAACTAAGGTAAATAAAGGACAATATGAGTAATTAATAATGTAGAGCAGGCACAAAGCTCATGCCCAGTATAGAACATTATAGATCCAGTACAGAATACACAACTGATTAACATGACAGCTTCTGCAATTGTGCTTGACTAATGCTGAAACTACAGGTCTTGCAGTTTATGTTTAACTAGTGCTATTTGGTAAGATATTCAAGATCCCTGAGCAAAGGGTCCTGTTTCCATCACTGCCCCTCACTGCCCACTTCCCGTTTCAACTATATACTGGAAAATTACTTCACCTAGTCTTTTTGCCAATTCTGCTGCTCCAGAATTCATTCTAAGGCAGTATGTCATAGTTTATTAGAGGGTAATTTGGTGGAGCTCACATGATAATCTGTACCTTCCCCACTATCTTGACTCCACCCCCTAAAGTTAACTTCTAGCTAATGCCTTTCAACAGGTACCTCTGCCGTTCCTACATTTCAAGTTTCTTAGCACTGGACCAAGACTAAGGATAGAGGAAGATGAGAATATAGACATGCCCTGCCCGCTTCTCCCACTCTTTACTAATATAATAAATCTAATCAGTGTTTAAACAAAAATTTATTGCAGCATTGGTAAATTCTTCCCAGAATCTCCATTTTGGGGAAAGTCCTAGTTCAGCCATTTCTCATTCTTTTACTTAATCACCATGACTCCTCCCACTTCTCGCTTTTTATTTCTCTTTTATGTGTGTCCTTCCCCCATTGGAATATAACTTCCTTATGGGCAGAGAATGTCTTTTTATGCCCCTATTATCAATAATGTATCATTTAACAGTTAATAATAATTATTAACTACTAGTGAGCACATATGCAACACACTATGCTAAAAACACTGAGTACTTAAAAGATAAGGCATCCTTTGTCCCTCCTCTCAAGTAGCTTACTGTTTAGATTAGGCAAGTACATAACTGAAAGAAATGACAAAATATGGAAAGCATCTTAAGAAAGGAACAAATAATATGCTATGAAAGGTTCAGAGAAGAAAAAGACATCACTTTAGGTGAAATGAATCAAAATGCTTCATGAAGGAAGTAGGATTTGAGGTAGGCATGAATACTTTGTAAAATGGAGAGACTAGAGGTAGGAGCTTAGTTTAAAATTCTACTATAATAGTAAAAAAAAAAAAAGAACTACAGAATTGGTAACTAACTCCAATGGGAATGGTAGAATAAGGAAGAAAGTAGTCAAAATTGAGAGTGAAATTTCTTATCTCAGTGACTTTGAAAATGGTAATGCCATTAAGAGTGAAATGACACTATTGATCATATATCCCAAAGATATCAAAAGTAGAAACTGTTGACTTGGAAAAACACAGAATTATTAAATAGTCAAAAAATCACTCTTTAATTAACCAAGGGAAAGGGTTTCAATGCAATTGTAGGCCTCTACACAGAGCTGCACCCACACACCCATTGTAGAGTCCAAGGAATGAACTCTGGTCACTCTGGACACTGACCCCTAGGAAAGGCAAAGATGCAGAATTGCTCAATTCCAGAGAACAAAAGAATTTGAGGAACCTATATACCACTTGGGGGAAATCCAGGGGCAGGGAAAGATGATTGACATTGCTATAGCTACAAGGAAAATGGGAGTGTTCAAACTACACTGACAGGATACAATCAAGCTTGGGAAAGGAATCATAGCTAGAGGTTAGGGTGTAAGAGAAGGGGCTACTAACAATGGATACTAAAGGATGGTTCCTGCTCAGGTGTGGATCTTCTTGGGAAAGGATCTGATACTATAGGGGAGACTACCTAAAAGAAAGAGGGTCCTTAGCATATGCTTAGTCTCATCCAAGCAGGATTGTCATTTCCCTGAGGGTCTCTCACTCAGTCTCAAATTGCTAACTTGGGATTCCCTTCAGGGTAGGTTCCCATGGGAAAAGGGAACAAGTACAAACTTTGGGGTCTCCAATTTACAATCTAATCCTGAAACTTGGGGTTCATCAGATCTTACTAGGCTACAAGTTTGAGGTTTCTAGATTCCATGTTGACAAAACAAATCTCCAGTGTATACTGAAATATTCATAATAACTTTCTTTGTGATTGAAAAAAGTTAGAAATGAAAATAGTCCATCAACCCGAGCAACGATTTTTAAAATCCTGATACATCTGTGTAAAATAATATTATTCAGTGAAAAATGACAAATATGAGAAATTAGAGAAACATGGGGAGATTTATATGAAAGTAATACAGAGAAAATAACCAATTGACAGGTATTTACTAAGTAATTTTAAAGGAAATTCTTGGTTCTCTTTGTCTATTCTGAGTTTGCACTTGTGAAAAGGGAATCCTTTGTTCTCTTTGCCTAGTTGGAGTTAACTCTGGAATAACAATAACTTAAGTTCCCTTACTTAGTATCTCACTAGACTGAAGACAAGATTAACTCTCTTTTGTCTACTTTTGAATTAATCAACGAAATAGAATACACTCACATACTTAACTCTAAAGTAAGGGAAGTCCACAAATCCTTACTCCTAGGAGGAGAGTTAACACCTTTAGAGGTGAGGAACCAGCAAGATACTTGGAAGAGCTCTACCATTTTTTCTAACTCAAACAGCCAGAAACTTTTGAATTCTCTTAGAAACCTGTGAATTCAAAGGTGTGAACCCTAAGAGGAGAGTTGCTACCTTCAGAGGATAAGAGGTGTGACAATTTTAGAAACACTGATTGGCTCCTGTAAAGAGAGTTGGGGTTAGGAAACCACCATAAAAGCCACAAAAAACCTTGAGTTGGCAGTCTAGTGTAGCTGTCTCATGGAGAATGCCTCCTGGAGATAGCCTTCTGAAGAAACCTCATTGGCGATGTCAACATGGAATTTAGGAATCCCAAACTTGTTACCTAGTGAGATCTGATGAACCCCAAGTTTCAGGACTAGCTTATAGGTTGAAGACCCCAAAGTTTGTACTTTTTCCCTGTTCCCATGGGAATCTATCCTGAAGGGAATCCCAGGCTAGCAGACTAGACTGGGTGGGGGGGGGGGACCCTCTGGGGAATGACAATCCTAGTTGGGTGAGACTAAGCATATGCTAAGGATCCTTTAGCATCCATTGTAAGCAGCCCCTTCTCTTACACCCTAGCCTCTAGCTATGATTCTTTCCCCAAACTTGATTGTATCCTGTCATTGTAGTTTGAACACTCCCATTTCCTTGTAGCCATAGTGATGTCAATCATCTTTCCCTGTCCCTGGACTCCCCAAATGGTATATAGGTTCCCCAAATTATTTTGTTCCTTGGAGTCCATCCTGAGTCAGTGGCACTCCTAAGGGTCAGTGACCCGGGCATCCAGATTCTGTGCAGTCTTGGGGAGCAGCTCTGTTGTTGCAACCTAGTAGCACCAACCCCTTTTCCCTTGATTAAAGAGTGATTTTGACTATTTAATAGTTCTGTGTTTTTTCTATTTGACAGAGACTACAATGCATTCTAGATCCTGACTTCAACTTAGACTCTGACTCCTGAACTACTTGGTTGAATGAGTGAAAAGGCTGACTTCCTTCCTAGTTTCCTAAGAGACAAGCTTCAATCTTAGGGGAGGCTAGGTGATTACTCTACCTGCCCTCATGGCTGAGGGAGTTATAGTTATCTTCTATATATAGTTATTTTCTCTTTATTATCTTTTATTATTATATATACTATTATCTCTACTTTATTATCTCCCCTCTATTTTGGTAAACTGCATTCAACCATTAAATTTAACCTTTACAGTAATAGGCATTCTGCTACATATTGAAAGTACAAAGATAAAATCAAAACATTGACTGCCATCAGGGAGCTTATATTCTAATGAGACAGGAGCATATATAGGTATATATAAAATATCCAAAGCAGATATTAGGCAAGGGATCAGGACAGCTGAGAGAGGACAATAGCAGTTAGGGAAATCAGGAAAACTTTCATGCAAAAGGTGATACTTGAGTTTATGAAATTTAAAAGTATATATTAATAATAAAATATTATATTTTAGGAGGTTTATTAAATGATCATTAGAAATCAAGGAATAAAGAGGATACAAAATAAAAACCACATGCCCATAGCAGGTTGGTCATTTTCAAAATCCCCACTCACCACCATCACCTCTGGCTGCATGCCAAAGAAAGAGACAGGCGGGACTGCCCACTGGATATTAATTCCCTGTCTACAGGAAGTACATAATGACAGAAAGTCAGTGGGCTCCCAAGAAATGTAGCTGTTTTTTTAGGGTAACAGATTTTCAATTATACAAGTTGATAAAAATATGTAGAACCAAGAGAATAATATACACTGTGACTTCAATGAAGGAAATTAAAAGATAACCAAAGTTAAATACCTTTGATGTCCTTTCACAAAGATTGTAAAGTCAATGAAGGGGACAGTTAGGTTGTTCAGTGGTTAGAGATCCAAGCCTTAGAAGGGAGGTGCTGGGTTCAAATTTGACCTTAGTACTTCCTAGCTGTGTGACTCTAGACAAGTCACTTAACCCAAATCTAGTCTTTACTATTTTTCCCCCCTTGGGACAAATACTCATTCTAAGATTCTAAGACAGATGGTAAGGATTTAAAAAGAAGAAGAAAAAGAAAGTCAATGAAGGTTTTTTACATTAAATAATGAAACCTATATCCCTCTACATGGCAAACAAATGTAGGCCTAGTAGGCAGTTAGGAAGTTATCTAGCTTCCCTGCACTTTAGTTTCCTAATCTGTAACATAAGGGTATTGATTGATCTAGAAGGCCTCTGAGATCCCTTATAGCTCTGAGCTCCCTTCATTTTAGAGATGAGAAATATATATAATTTGCCCAAGTTTCTGACTTTTGTAAACCTCAAAATTCCTTAGACTTATAAATGTTGGAAATTTCACCATTGGGAAATTTCATACTTGAAAAATTCCCTATTGATAGTGGGTCTTGGCTATTGGAATGTGAATCCCATTGGCATGAGAGTTTCCTCCTCTTCTCTTCTTAAGATTACTTTAGGACAGAAACCTTTTGCTGAACAATGGAAAGGACTTTGACCTATGCTTAAGCATAGAACAGGAATTTCTTTGAGTCATGATTGATTTTAGAATTGATACAATGGAGATACTTGGAATCAATCTCCACCCTATTCAGTCCTAACAGGATTGAGTAAGGGCTGCAGCCTAGATCAAAATTTAATTATTCCAATCTCTACCCTACTCAGGTTAACAGGATTTAGAAAGGACTGTAGCAAAGGAGCAAAGATTTAATTATTTGAAAATATGACCTTCAACAGACATGTGCAAAGCCAGAGACCTCTGGGCGGTCCTGGGTTAAGCTAGAGCCTCCATTAGCACAGGGAAATTGATGGACAGGTGATTGGTAGATGTGAGAACTGAGGGGAGGGAACTTGGATGGTTTCCTTAAGGATAGGGGGGATGAAGACTGGAGGGGGTTTTTAGAAGTTGGTCGGTGTGGTTGGTGTGTGCTCTGAGAAGCTTGCTCTGAAGGAAGCTGAAAGTGGGGGCCTCTGAGACTGTTTCTCCATTTTGGTCACATGAGTAATAGGGACTGATCTCTTTTCTTTGCCCCAGCTATCTAAGGGCTTGGGCCTTTTGGCCCAGCCTAAACAGAAGGGGTATTTAAGCCCTATTCCCTTCTCTCCCTTTTTTCTCTCTCTCTATCTCTAATTACTTCCTCCTATTGTAATTAAACTCCATAAAAGATTGACTGCTGACTTAAGTTTTCATTTAGGAATTACATAGCTGAATTCCTTGGCGACCTTAAATTAATATATATCAGTCTTTTAAAGTGATTTCCTTGTCACACTTTCCAGTCAGATCTCTTTCCATCACACAGAGCTGTCAGTCCTAATATTCAGAAAACCCGAACAATATTCCTTTTTTTCCAGTCATCATTGTGAAACAGAAAGAATATTAGGCTGGAGATCAAGAGATCTGGGATCTGTTTCTATTACTGCCATTGGTTAGACATAAACAACATTTAAAACAATTACTTCATCTATAAAATGCAAAAGAGATTTAATGAGGGGGTGAGGATAAATATCAATCAAAACTAATATTTATAAATCACTTTAAGAGTTACAAAACCATTTACATTTATTATCTCATGTGGATCCTCACAAATTCCCTATCAGGTAGATTCTGTTGTTTTTCACTGCTCATGGGTGGCACAATGGATAGAGCACTGAGCTTAGAATCAGGAAGACTCATCTTCATGTGTTAAAATTCAGCTTCAGACACTTATTAGCTGCATTTTCCTAGTCAAGTCACTTAACCCTATTTGCCTCAGTTCCCCATATGTAAAATGAAATGGAGAAGGAAATGGCAAATGACTCCAGTATCTCTGCCAAGAAATCCCAAATGAGGCTATGAAGAGTACAACATAACTGAAAATCTACCAAACAACAACAGCATTATTATTCTTATTTTACAGATCAGGATAATGAGACAAAGAGAAGAAAGTGACTTGCACAATTCTGTTTTGATATTTGAGGCAGAATACAAACACAGTCTTCCAGACTCCTAATCTAACGTGTATCTACTATACTACCTAATTGCCTAGATGCTTTCTAAGACCATTTTTTTAATCTCTGTTTTATGATTTAACCACATGCACACACACACACACACACACACACACACACACACACATCCAGGCTCTATTGTAACACAACTTTAAGAAAAAGGAAGGAGGTAAGAATGGCATTGAGAAGAATTGGATGTTATTGACTTAGAAAATCTTCTTGAAGCAAAGGAAGTGTTTTAAGGGCAGTCTGGAAAAAAAAAGAGAAGAACTATGAGAATGGGAGGAGGGAGGAAAAAATTTGAATCAGAGATTAGAAGGAGACACATAGAAGGACAAAGAGCAAGAAGAAGGGTCTATAAGAGCCCAGAGTGGGCAGAGTTATGTTGTTGGGAAGAATGGAAATTATTTCTTTTAGACTGGAGCAGAGACTGAACAAGACAACTTTTGGGAACAACTGGTGAGTTAACTACCATTGGAGATTGTGATCCAGTTGAAGCAGAGCTAGATTTAGAGTCAGAGTTCATTGCAAATCCTGGATCTGCCATAGTGTGACCCTTGTGAAGTCATTTAGCATCTCTTGAAAGTTAACTCTTCCTTCTAGTCTCCTTCCAAAATTCTGAATCTTAGGTTCCTCACCTGCAAAATGTGGGAATTGACCTAGATAAACTTTTAAAGTCTCTTCTAGTTCTAATTCTGACACCATATAATTCAGCTAACCTTTTTGGCTTTGAATGAACTAGTATAGGGGTTAAAATTAAGGTTTATTTAAATCCTACACTAGACAGAGTAAAGAAGAAGGGCCCAAGGAAGGAAAATGAAATTTTCAAAGGTCCAAATCTCTATGTAAGGGGTGAGGCATGCTGCATCAATACCTGAAACCCAGAGGAAGATAGCTTTAGAACCATTTGGGGAGGAAACTTTCTAATTTTGATATTGTGAGTTCTTGTCCAGCCCTGCTCATGGCTCCAGGTGTCTTTAGTAGGTGGAGCAGTGTAGGTGGAAATAAATGATGGAAGATAGCGGTGTGTGTATCAACTTGGGACCAGGTTCTGCATGGAATGATTGCTTTACCATGCCCAGGGTTAGCTTTTATTTTTATATCCATTTTCTTGGCACACAGCTACATTATTCAACATACATGTTTGAATAAAGATAATAGGAAAAGTGAAACATTAACTTTTAACAAATTATTTGAGTAACATTCTGAGATCATTTTATACACCTATATTTTTACTATTGATTCTGACAGGATACACAAAGGTTTTGCACAAGATAAATGATTTTGATTTCATCACAGGTGGCTTAATTTTCTCATTAACCTGTGAGGAGCTTGAATCTACAGAAAATCAAGGAAAATCACTTATTACCTTTAATAGAAATAGATAATCAGAAATTCTAGAGATAATCAACAGTCATAGTAGTGAGGTTGAGACATCAAAGGAGTTCTAAAAACACAATTCAGAGTTAATATTAGACTAATCATTTTTCAGAGTTTGTTGGGGAATTTTCCAAGAAGGGTTTTGGTCCATAAATCAAGTCACTGAGGCATGATGTACTAAGGCATATTGTACAGGCCTCTCCTTATGAATGATTTATGTAATGGCTTAGGAGAATAAGTTTCAGTGCATGGGAATAGGGGGTTTCTGGGCACAGCTTCATGGCAACAGCTTTTGTTAGGAATTATATACGTAAGCAAAAGTTAACCCATGATGGTCTTTTGGGTTTGGTTTTGAGAATCTGATCTTTGGGTGATGTTTTGTGGAAATAGTATGCAAGCATTTTGCTCTCATATTAATTTTCTGAGACTAGGGAGAGGACAATAATCCTATCAATCCCATTAGTAAGGGACGCTGATGAGAGAAATCATACAGAGGGGGATGAGTGGATGATTCCATCCTGCCAAGGAGCCACTTTGTGACCTTTTGGCTTCCACATGTTACATTGTCAAGATATTGTGGCCTGATGGCTCTCAGCATTTTTTAAAAATCAATTTATTTAGTCAATTTAGAACATTATTCCTTGGTTACGAGAATCACATTATTTCCCTCCCTTGCCTCCTCACACCCTTCCCACAGCTGACACACTATTTCATTGGGTTTTACATGTGTCCTTAATAAGAACCTATTTCCATGTTGTTGGTGTTTGCATTAGGATGTTCATTTAGAGTCTACATTTCCAGCCATATTCCCTCGACCCATGTATTCAAGCAGTTGTTTTTCTTCTATGTTTCTACTCTTGCAGTTTTTCCTCTGAATGTGAATAATGTTTTTCTCATAGATCCCTTCAGGTTGTTCAGGATCACTACATTGCCACTAATGGAGAAGTCCATTACATTTGATTGTACCACACTGTAATGGTCTCTATGTACAATGTTCTCCTGGTTCTGCTGCATTAATTCCTGGAGGTCATTTGTGAATTTTAAAATTTCTCATACTTGTGAATCTTAAAAATTCTCAGACTCTACCTTAGAACATTTGGTTAGGACCATTTCCCATTTTAAAACCATGAAGGGACTTTGGTCAGGAAGGTGGGAACTCTAACATTACTCCACCCATACTTAGGCATACTTTAGAGGAAGATAAAATTGTAAACTCCTTACTGAACAAGGAAAAGTACTCAACCCATACTTAAATTGAAGAGGGAACCCTTAAGTTAGGTCTCTTTTTAGATCTAATACAAAGGGGTGCTAAGTACCTATGAAGATCAAATTAATCAGGGAACTTGCAAAGGACAAGATTAGTCTACTCAGGTGTGAATTGCTCAAAAGTTTTAGTCTACTCAGGTGTGAATTAAGAATGGTCAGTCCTGTGAAAATGTCTACTGTGATAGGTAGATGTAAAAACTTAAGGGAGGTGACATAGGATAAAATTCTCTTTAAAAGGAGGTCAGAAGGCCTCGGAAAGTTAATTCAACTTTGGGGCTGATTTGGAGGCTGGTCTCTCTCTCGGTGGCTGAAATTAATTCAGCTTTGGTAGCTGAGTTGGACCTCAGACTAGTTGGAGTAGCTGGGTCTCTCTGAACACTAGAATCTTGCTTGAGACAAATCTTGTGGTGAGTGGATTAAAGACTGACTGGTCTCTCTTAAAGCTCATGCCTAGGCCAATGGCCTAGGAACCTTTCCCATTATTTCCTCGTATTCTCTCTCCTTTTCCTTAATTCCTTTATTTGTATTAATTAAAATCTCCATGAAACCCAGCTGACTTGGGTATATTAAATATTTGGGAATTTTCCCATGGTGACCACTTTATTTTTAGTATAAAATCAAGACACTAAAAATTATCTTTACCAGTGTGGCCAAAACCTTACAGTTTGGCCATTTACACATTTTTCGTGGTCACAGTTTAAGGCAACCACTCTTTTGTCTGTAACACATTCCAGTTCCCATGGTATTCCTCCACTTTATTATTCCTTTGAGCACAATAGTATTCCATCACCAACATATACCACAATTTGTTCACACATTCCCCAATTAAAGGGCAGCCATTGATTTTATAAATTCTTGCCACCACAAAAAGCACAGTGCATGTCTTTTTCCTTATTATCTCTTTGGGGTACAAACCCAGCAGTGCGATGGCTGGATTAAAGGGCAAACAGTCTTTTAACACCCTTTGGGCATAGTTGCAAATTGCCCTGCAGAAAGGTTGAATCAATTCACAACTCCACCACCAAAACAATGTCCCGACTTTGCCACACCCCTCCAGCATTCATTACTTTCTGTTGCTGTCATGTTAGCCAATCTGCTAGGTGAGAGGTGATACCTCAGAGTTGTTTTGATTTGCATCTCTCTGATTATGAGAGATTTAGAACACTTTTTCTCGTACTTATTAATACTTTTGAATTCTTTAACTGAAAATTACCTATTCATGTCCCTTGCCCATTTTTCAATTGGAGAATGGCTTGAATTTTTTGTACAATTGGTTTAGCTCTTTATAAATTTGAGTAATTAGACCTTTGTCAGAGGTTTTTGTTTTGAAGATTGTTTCCCAATTTATTGCTTCCCTTCTAATTTTGGTTGCATTAGTTTTGTTTGTATAAAAACTTTATAATTTTATGTAATCAAAATTATTTATTTTACATTTTGTGGTTCTTGCTGTGTTTTAAAGTCTTTCCTTTCCCAAAAATCTGACATGTATACTATTTGGTGTTCACCTAGTTTGCTTATAGTTTCATTCTTTATATTCAATTCATTCACCCATTCTGCATTTATCTTGGTATAGGGTATGAGATATTGATCCAAACCCAATCTCTCCCATACTATCTTCCAATTTTTCCAGCAGTTAATATCAAATAGTGGGTTTTGGTCACAAAAGCTGGGATCTTTGGGCTTGTCATAGACTGTCTTGCTGAGGTCACTTACCCCAAATCTGCTCCACTGATCCTCCTTTCCCTTAGCCAGTACCAAATTGTTTTGATGAACACTGCTTTATAGTATAGTTTGGGATCTGGGACTGCAAGGCCTCCTTCTTTTGCATTTTTTTTTCATGATTTCCCTGGATATCCTTGATCTTTTGTTCTTCCAAATGAATTTTGTTATGTTTTTTTCTAATTCAGTAAAAATGGGTTCAGTTCAATGGGTATGGCACTAAATAAGTAAATTAATTTAGGTAATATTGTCATTTTTATTATATTAGCTTGTCCTACCCATGAGCAGTCTATGTTTTTCCAAATGTTAAATCTAGTTTTAATTGTGTGAAGAATGTTTTGTACTTGTGTTCATATAGTTCTTGTTTGTCACGGCACATGGATTTCTAAGTATTTTATATAGTCTAGGGTGATTTTAAATGGAATTTCTATTTCTAATTCTTGCTACTTAGATGTGTTGAAGATATATAGATGTGCTGATGATTTATGTGGGTTTATTTTGTATCCTGCGAATTTGCTGAAGTTGATGATTATTTTGACTAGCTTTTTGGTTGATTCTCTGGGGTTATTTAAGTAGATCTTCATATCATCTGCAAAGAGTGATAGCTTGGTCTCCTCATTTCCAATTTTAATACCTTCAATTTCTTTTTCTTCTCTAATCGCTATAGTTAGTGTTTCTAGAACAATGTTAAATAATAGAGGTGATAATGAGCATCCTTGTTTCACTCCTGATCTTATTGGGAAGGCTTCTAGTTTATCCCCATTGCAGATGATGTTTGCTGATGGTTTTAGATATATGCTGTTTATTATTTTTAGGAAAGGCTCTTCTATTCCTATACGTTCTAATATTTACAATAGGAATGAGTGTTGTAATTTATCAAAGGCTTTTTCTGCATCTATTGAGATAATCATGTGATTTTTGTCGGTTTGCTTATTAATATGGTCAGTTATGTGGATGGTTTTCCAAATATTGAACCATTTTTGCATTCCTGATATAAATCCTACCTGGTCATAGTGAATAACCCTCGTGATCACTTGTTCAGTCTTTTTGCTAGTATCCTATTTAAGATTTTTGCAACTATATTCATTAAGGAGATTGGTCAATAGTTTTCCTTCTCTGTATTTTACCTGCCTGGCTTTGGAATCAGTACCATATTTGTGTCATAAAAGGAAATTGCTAGAACTCCTTTGCTTATTCTGTCAAATAGTTTGTATAATAGTGGGATTAGTTGTTCTTTGAATATTTGATAGAATTCATTTGTGAATCTATCTGGACCTGGGGATTTTTTTCTTAGGGAGTGCTTTGATACCTTGTTCAATTTCTTTTTCTGATATGAGGTTGTTTAGGTAGTCTATTTCTTCCTCTGTTATTCTGGGCAATTTATATTTTTGCAAATATTCATCCATATCACCTAGATTGCCATATTTATTGCCATGTAATTGGGTATAATACTTTTTAATGATTGACTTAATTTCCTCTTCATTAGAAGTGAGGTCTCCCTTTTCATCTTGGATGCTATCATTTTGGTTTTCTTCTTTCATATTTTTAAATTAGATTGACCAGTACTTTATCTATTTTATTTGTTTTTGACTTAATTTCCTCTTCATTAGAAGTGAGGTCTCCCTTTTCATCTTGGATGCTATCATTTTGGTTTTCTTCTTTCATATTTTTAAATTAGATCGACCAGTACTTTATCTATTTTATTTGTTTTTTCAAAGTACCAGCTTCTAATCTTAATTATTAAATCAATAGTTCTTTGGCTTTCAATTTTATTAATTTCTCTTTTGATTTTTAGGATCTCTAATTTAGACTTCATCTGAGGATTTTTAATTTGTTCACTTTCTAGTTTTTTAATTTGAATGCCCAATTCACTGACCTCTGCCCTCTCTAATTTGTTAATATATGAACTCAAAGATATGAATTTGCCCCTGAGTACTGCTTTGGCTGAATCCCATAGATTTTGAAAGGATATCTCATCATTGTCACTTTCTTCAATGAAGTTATTGTTTCTATGATTTGCTCTTTAACCAATTTTGGAGAATCATATTGTTTAATTTCCAATTAATTTTTGATTTGCCCCTCCATGTAACCTTACTAATTATTATTTTCATTAAATAGTGATCTGAGAAACTTGCATTTATTATTTCTGCTCTTTTGCACTTGTTTGCTATGTTTTTTATTCCCTAATATATGGTCGATCTTTGTGAATGTACCATGTGCTGCTGAAAAGAAGGTGTATTCCTTTTTGTCACTATTTATTTTTCTCCACATATCTACTAACTCTAATTTTTCTAAGATTTCATTCACTTCTCTTGCCTTTCTTATGTTTTTTATTTGATTTATCTATTTCTGATAGAGAAAGGTTCAAGTCTCCCACTAATATAGTTTTTCTATCTATTTCATCCTTGAGCTTCACTAGTTTCTCCTTTAGAAATTTGGATGCTATGTCATTTGGTGCATACATGTTAAGTCCTGATATTTCCTTATTGTCTATCCTGCCCTTTATCTGGATGTCATTACCTTCCCTATCTCTTTTAACTAGGTCTATTTTTACTTTGACTTTGTCAGATTTCATTATTGTGACTCCTGCCTTCTTTTCATCAGTTGATGCCCAATATATTTGGCTACATCCTCTTGCTTTTACCCTATGTGTGTCTATCCTCCTCATGTGTGTTTCTTATACAGAGTATATGGTAGGGTTTTGGATTCTCATCCACTCTGCTTTTTGCTTGTGTTTTATGGGTGAATTCATTCCATTCACATTCAAAGTTATGATTACCACCTGTGTATTTCCCAGCATTTTGATTTCTTCTCCTAGTCCTGCCTTTTCTCCTTTCACTATTTCCTTCTACACCAATGTTTGGTTTTTAATCAGTCCCCATAATTCCCGCTCTTATTTTACTTCCCCTTCTCCTCCTTCCTTCTTATTCCCTCCTTATTTTCGTTACAGTCTTTTTAAACTACTCCCCAACCCTTCCCCTCCCTTGTACTGCTCCCCTCATAACCAGTCCATTTCTTACCCTTCTACTTCTCTATACGGTGCAAATCACTTCTCTGCCCCAATAGATTGGATTGTTCTTCCCTCTTTGAGTCAATTTCAATGCACGTAAGACTTGAGTATTTCCTATCACCAACCTCTTTATCCTTCAAGTGTATTGATGTTCTCCCAACTTCCGCCATGGGCTTCTTTGTGACGTATAAATTTACCCCCTTTTGGTTTTTTTTCCCATTTCTTTTAGTATTAACCTCTTTTATTAGCTTTAATTGTGTATATATATGTATATGTATGCACACATACATATATGTATTTATGCATATATATATATATATATATATATATATATATATGTCTTGGCATTTCATCCTATATAGTTTGTCACTATTCCCTCAAAGTGTAATTCTTCTACCTGCTCAGGTCCAATCACAGCTGCCAAAATAAAAATTGTTATTAAACAATTTTTAAGAGTTACCAATGACCTCTTTTCTTATAGGGATCCAAAATATTTTAACTTCTTGGGTCTCTTAAAAAGGGGGGATTGTTTTGTTTTGTTTTTCTTTATCCCTCTTTTTTTAATTACCTTTTCATAATTCTCTTGAGTTCTGTGCTTGGGAATCAAATTCTCTTTTCAGGTCTGGTCTTTTCTTTACAAATGCTTGGAATTCTTCTATTTTGTTAAATGAACATACTTTCCCCTGTAAGAATATATTCAGTTTTGCTGGGTAGTTGATTCTTGGTTGTAGACCTAGTTCCCTTGCTTTCCAGAATATCATATTATGTGCCTTTCAGTCTTTCAGTGTAAATGCAGCCAGATTCTGTATTTGCCTCACTGTAGTTCCATGGTTTCTGAATGACTTCTTCTGAGCAGCTTGTAATATTTTTTCCTTGGTCTGATAGTTCTTGAATTTGGCTATAACATTCCTGGGTGTTGTCAGTTGAGAATTAAGTACAGGAGGTGATCTATGGATTCTTTCATTCTCCACTTTTCCCTCTTGTTCTAGAATATCAGGGCAATTTTCTTGGATAATTTCCTGTAGTGTGATGTCCAAGCTTTTACTTTTGTCATGGTCCTCTGGTAGACCAAGGATTCTTAAGTTGTCTCTCCTGGAACGATTTTCTAAATCTTCTGTTTTGTGAATGAAGTGCTTCCTATTTTCCTCAATTTTTTCATTCTTTTGATTTTGTTTTATAGTGTCCTGCTGCCTTGCGAAGTCACTTGATTCTAATTGTTGTATTCTGGTTCTTAAAGACTGGATTTCATCTCTGGCTTTTTGGTCATCCTTCTCCTTCTGGTCTGATTTTCTTTCGAGGTCATCCTTCATCCTCTTTGCCTCATCTTTCATCTCCTTTGCCTCATTTTCAAGCTGGTTGATTTTGGCTTTCAAGACACTATTTTCTTATTTTAGTTCAAGTGCCTTTATTTCCAGATGATTCATTTTAGTTTTTACATTCTTTTCCCAGTTGTCTTCAGCTTCTCTTAATTGTATTTTGAATTGTATTTTGAGTTCTTTCAGAGCCTGTATCCAATTCACTGGGTTTTCTGTTCTTTTGCTTGGTGTTCCCTCATTCTTCTCTGTTCCTTTTGCTCTTTGTTCATTGCCTCTATAGAAGATGTCTATTGTAATTTCTTTTTTCTTTTTCTGTTGTTTGCTCATATTTACCCCCTTCTTTACTCCTTGCAGTTGCCTGAGCTCTTACTCCTTCCATTTTTTGTGGTTTGGGGCTTTTTTTCCCACCTTCATCCTTGGAGTTTTGTCAGTAAATCTCATAATGCAGTCTGTGGGGGAAGGGTGTTGGAGTTTGAGCTTCCCTGCCCTCTGGAGGCTTTGATGGGATTAAGTCCAGAAGTCTATGGGGGAGGGGATTTGGAGCTTAAGCTTCCCTGCCCTCTGAAGGTTTTGATGGGATTAAGTCCAGCTGGGTTGCTTGATGTTTCCTGAGGCCAAAACCTGAGGAAGGGAGGGGGGGAAATATGGAGTGTCTCTGCTGTTGCAACATCTGCCCACTCTACGCTCTGCCTTTCTTCTCTATCTGCTTCCCCACTGCCTTTGTTGTACTCTCTTAGCCTGTCAAAGCTTTGCCCACAAGGTACTCCCTCCAGACCAGCACCTTTACTAGCCCAGAGTTCCAGCTGCTACTGGAGGCTTAACTCTCTAGGTGGGGGAGGGGTCCCGGGTCCTTCCTACCTCCTTCCTCTTAAACCAGAGTGTTCTCGAATTCTGACTGGGGGGGGGCTACCTTTTAAGTTGAGTCTAGCAGGAGAGATCCTTGGCTCTGTCTTGTTGTTAGGTTTGATTTTCAGCCCCCTAGGGAGAATTTAGTTTGTAATTGGTAAGGAAGGGTTTTCAGAGGTCTGAACATTTGCTGCCTCTATGCCACCATCTTGACTCCTGGCTCCCAGCATTTTGAGGTGGAAAATGGGGACATTCCCCAAGTCAGGCCAACAATTCAATAGTGTTGTATCCTGTGAAAAAATCAGGCTAATGAAGATAAATGAATGAACAAATAAATGGATGGATGGATGGATGGATGGATGGATGGATGGATGGATGGATGGATAACCTGAATGTGAGTTAATGAATGAATGAAAAAGCATTTATTAAGCACATACTATTTTTAAGATCTGAGGATATAAATAGTAAATTTATAGAGTCCCTATTCCCAGCTTATATTTCTAATTTTGAAAAGTGATATATGATTGAATCAATCATAATTACCAGTATGAAAGGCCAGAGAAAACAGCATTGTGTCCTCAAATTAATTTTATATTTTGTGATTTGAAAATAATACAAAAAGTTATTAAGACAGATTCACTTGAGGGAAGTTGGGTCCATTTCTATACTAGCTAAAACTGCACGTGTTAAATTTTTATAGTTTCTAAATGTGGGTGACTTAGTCTCCTTGCTCCAACTGCATTTATAATATATGACCTCTCTGGTCTCCAAGCTCCTCCCTCCCACATAAGTGTGTGCCAAACCAGATTGCAGAATGCTAAAATATAGCAACCTGTTTGACCAAATCCACAGAAAGAGACCTAGAGTTGAACTAATAACAATAGTAATAAACTGGGTAGTGGATTAAAAAGAAGGGATGATGTGATGAATAAAGTCAGTGCCTTGCATATGATGTTTAAGACAAGGATTGAACTATAAGAATCTGACAACATGAACATTTTTACCTTTTCCATCCATTAGTATATCTGCTCCTCCTTGGATGTATCCCCTTAAGTAGTTTGTATTAATTTCCATTTTAAAAAACAGTGTTTGGTGTGCTGCTATTAGAAAACCAGTAAAAGGGAGGATAAAAGGAAGAACTCTGCTATCTTCCATCATTAGGTGTGTTAGTAAGAAACCCAGGAAAGAAAGGTAAGAAAATACTATAAATGGTAATAGACATAAGGATATGGGCCTGGATGGTGTATAAACATGATGAACTTCCATTAGACAAAGTGCAGCAAGGGAGAGTACATGGCCCCCTAATCACTAATTTCAGACTGCATAGTAACACAGACATAAGGAAGTCTGGAAGTGGTTTATAGGTTAAGAAGAACATATATATAAAGTCCTATTTGTGCTTCAGTGACTAAAGCCTCTTAGATGAAGTTCAAATTTCTCTCTGAGGCAATATTACAACTAGTTTTAGTTGTATTAAAAAAGTATTATTTATCATTGCATTGAGGGAGTATTTCACTGAGTCATAAGAATTGTAACCAAACTTAAAAAACCAATAACAGCTGCAATTTTACTGTGAATTGAAGATAGTTAATTTTATTGTACAATACTTAATTTTACTAAAGCAGTTCATGCTTCATTTTTTAAAGACGTAGATCAGTTAAATTTTGAAATAATTTGATAATTCATATAAAAGTCTTTTAATTCTTCTTTGACAGACTAGCTCTTTCTTAATAACATTTGCATTCATATGATTCAGAATGTTTGCTGTTTCTATTGCTTATTCCTTACTTGAAAGGCTAATCCCCACTATCTTAAAAGATGTCAAATGAGGAATTAACAATTTTACCTCAGGGAGAAAATATATGAATCTAGGAAAGCAAATAGTGCTGAAGCCCAAAGGAGGGGAAAAGAGTACTTTAAGGCCAATGTAGCAGAGAAATTGATTATTTAGGTAATTCTCAATAGTTAAGAAAATAGATCTTTGGCTCTTGAAAAGAGGGTCTGTGGCCTCGAAAATTTTGTTTCAAGACTGTGAATTGCCAAAACTGTAAAAATAATTTTAGTGTCTTGAATTAAATCAAAAATAAGTGGTAACCATGGGAAAAATTCCCAAATATGAAAATACCAAAGTCAGTTGGGTTTTTATGGAGATTTTTAGTTAATACAAATGAAAGAATTAAGGGAAGAAAAAGAGTAGAGAGATGAGTTTATAGTAGGAAGGGCTTAGGCCAATTGGCCTAGGCCTTAAGAGAGACTAATCAGTCTTTTATCAACTCACCACAAGATTTTGTCCCAAGCAAACTCTAGTGTTCAGAGAGACCCTCCAATTCAGCTTCCAAACTCAACTAAGTTCAGAGACCCAGCTCCTCCACACTAACTCCAAAAACTCCAACCCCCTGAACTGGGTTCAGACAGCTCCTTTTAAAGAGAAATTTCTCTTATGTCACCTCCCCTAAATTGTCACATCTACCAATCACAGTAGACGTTTTTCACAGGACTGTCCATTCTTAATTCACATCTTCTTTTGTTAAGCCTTCCCTGAGTAAACTAAAACTTCACACCTCTTGCTAAGCTTGCTCTTTGTAAGTTGCTTGACATTTTAGTGATTAATTTAACCTTTATAGGTACTTAGCATCCTTTTGTATTAGATCTAAAAATAGACCTAGCTTAAGGACTTTTGCCTCACTATAAGTATAAGTTGGGGACTTTTCATTGTTCCGTAAAGAGTTTACAACTTTATCTTCCCCTAAAGTATGCCTAAGTATGGGAGGAGTAACATTAAAATTCTCAATACATTTCTGACTAAGTAACTCCATTGTTTAAAATAAGGGAATAGCCTTAACCAAATGCTCTATGGTAGAGTCTGATCAGTTTTAAGATTCACAGGTCTGGCAAATGTTCCCATTGAATATAATGAAGTGTAAGACCTTCTATGCATATTGTATGACCTCTTATGTAGATATCTGCATGAATGGGTCACACACCCCACCCCAGATCCATCCATGTCACCACAACAACCCTTCACCCCACACTGAAAAAACTGCATTGATTTTCTTTCACTTTCAGAATCAAATATAAAAACCTCTCTGACATTCAAAGCAGTTCATAATCTAGCTCTTTCCTACCTTTTCAGACTTCTTACAATTTACTTCTTGCCCTGTCCTCTTTGATTCAATGACCTGTTTCCTCGTTGTTGTGTAAATAAAACCTTCCATCCCTTATTTCCTGGCATTTTTTTTTGGACTGTCCCCCATGCTTGGAATGTTCTACTTCCTCATTTCTGCATTCCCTGGCTTCCTTCAAGTCCCAGCTAAAATCCTACCTTCTACAGAAGCATTTCCCAACCCCTCTTAATTCTAGTGCCTTCTCTCTCTTAATTATTTCCTATTTATTGTGGTTGTAACTTGTTTACATCTTTGTTTTCTTGTTGTCTTCCCCATTCTGTTATCTGCTCCTCCTTGAAGGCAGCGATTGTCTTTGACCTCTTTTCACATCTCTAGCTTAGTATGTTGCCTTAATATAGTAGGCATTTAACAAATTATTGGCTAGCTGATTCATTTGCAGCCAGGCAAGGTGGATAGAAGGATAGTCTTGTGTTGCAGAATATATCTATATAAGGGATAGTCATAGTAGAATCCTTAAGACAACCTTGAGAGACAGAAAGTTGTGAGAAAATATACTTTTCAATGGCTCCTAGAAGTTCTCAAACCCTCTATTCATGATAGTCTTTTGTGTACCCAGCATTCAAGGAGGAGTTAAGCTAGCTAGTGTAAGCTAAGAGTTGTCCTTCCTTGAGAGTGATTAGAGAAGTGACTTCCCTCAAGAACCCCATACCAGTCTTCTTATACACACCATACAACTCTCCATTGCCCTCTGAGTCATTGGTAATTTTGATTCATCATAAATTATTATATTCTATGATTTACCGTCATATAGCATTACCATGAAAATTATTATATTAAAAAATGAACTTTTGTGTCGGGGAAAAACTTGGAGATTGTTGCTTGCACAGCACAATTTTCCGAATGCAATCCAGCCTTTTCTCTTCCTTCTGTGCAATTTTGGGCCATTCTATTCTATAGTGCATCTAAGATATGAGTATTGATGAATTAAGTCATTGGAATATGTATCTAAATGTACATCTCAATCTGGACAAAATCCATTTTTAAATGGATTATTAGACCAAACTTGTGGGTTTTATTAAGGACACTCCATAGTATTCTGTGGCTTAATGTAAACAGAATAATGTTAACTATAAATAGGAACAAATAAGTTACTATGTAAGTACTTTGTAAATGAAACTTTTAAAGTACAATGTAAATGTTATCTGTTATTACTATTATCTATAAGAAATCACTTCAACTTGAACTCAGTGAGGATTTGCAGAAAGAAATTAATAACAATTGCACTAGAAGAGATGGGATTTGTGTCTATAGAGGGAGAAATCACGTTGAGGAAGTCATGGTCTCTACTAAGGCATGACTAGGGAGTAGTTCTTCTTAAAGAAAGACATTCTAGTGACTGGTTGACTGAAAAAAATATCTGCAGTTTAGTGGATGGTAAGCTCAATATGAGTTAATAGTCCAACAGAAAACCCCAAAAACTAATGTAACCATAGGTTATATTAATAAACATATAAGTTCCACAATATGGGATATAATTTCTAAACATTAAGACCAAATCTGAAATATTATATTTAGTTTTGATAATAATAATTTAGGGAGAACAATGATAAAGTTCTGTATATTCAATATCATGAAAACTCCCAAGATCATAAGAATTGGTTAAGGGAATTGAACACATTTAACCTGGAGAAGAAAAATAAACATTTAGGGGGAAATATTGTAACTGTCAAGTATATGAATGTTTGTTTTATGGGAAAAGGATTAGACTTGGTCTACTAGTTTTAGATGGCATTGTCCAACACTCTGCTAGATTGGCATTGCCCAAGTATGTCAGATAGCAATGCCTTATACATTATAGGCACTTGCATGCTTCTTGAATTAAAACTTAATTCCACACATGGAGTGGCACAAAAGATATACCTTAAACATCTCTCTAACTCTTAGAATTAGCCTAATAATCATAGGATAGTAGCCCCTTCCAACTCTGAGAAGCTCTTGTTGTTAGAAAATTATTCCTTATATGGACTTTTACCTGTGAAATCAAATATAATAAATCTAATCTTCACATAGCACCCCTTCATATTTTAAAAATCGATTATCATAATCTTTCCCTCACCTGACTCCAAGTCTTCTTGAATTGACAAATCTCTAGTCCTTTAATTTATCACATAATATGATTTCAGATCCCTCCATCATCCTATCTACTATCTGTAGACATGTTCCTGCTTCTCAATGCCCCTCTTTAAAATTTGGCACCAACAACTCAAATACAATACTTCCAAGCTTGATCTGGCTACTTCCTTGATCTATATACTATGTTTTCATTGTGTAACCTAAGATCTAATTAGCTTTTGAAACTGTGTAAAAATTAAAAATATACCTTAATAATAAAAATATTATATTTTTAGGAGGTTTATTAAATGATCATTAGAAATCAAGGAAATAAAGAAGGTACAAAATAAAGTGCCAATGGCTGATTAGTCATTTCAAAATCCCCACCTTACCACCGCCACCATGATTGCTGCATCATACCAAAAAGAGAGGCAGGCAGGACTGCCCACTGGATATTTATTCCGTATCTACAAGAAGTACATAATTACCGGAATTCAGTGGGCTCTTGGGAAATATAGTTCTTTTTTAAGTGTAAAAGATTTTCAATTATACATTCCCCCCTGAGTCCAATAGAAGATGAATCTCTCCAGTGGGTCTTGTAAACATACCAATTTTGATATTACAATAATTTGAGGATAAGAAGAAAAGAGGACAAAACCAATGATTGCTAGACACATTGACAAAAAGCCAGTTAGGGAGCAATCCCCTTCGGCCTAAGTGTATACATACAAAACAAATGAGTTTGACCCCACACAGTTCAGATCACCACATCCTAAAGTTCACTTTGGATCTTCTGGTGCAGCATGTGGTCTGTGGAGGCATCTTCATGGTGCCTTCTCCAAACTGTTCATGTTCTGGATCCAGAGAGGTAGCATGTTTCTTAACCTAAAATTACCCTCAAAAAGAATTTAAACTTTGCTTTATACATACCTCCATGAAGAGGGTGATTGAAAAACACAGGGATCACTTAGGGATGCATGGCTGAGTCATGAGGTATATGAATCAATTGGTAAGAGAAATAAAAAAATATTTTAAAAATCAAAATAAAAGAGAAAAGATAACTTCTGGATAAAATAGCCTTATGTGTAAAAATTCCAAGTAAAGGAAAATAAATCTATAAAAGGGTTCTTGAACCAAGGTCCAATTAAAGTACTATCTGTCCCACAAGTCTGTATGACAAAATGCAGAATATTTCACTTATTCATTTGCAGCCAAGTCTCCAGGAAGTTTCAATACGATAAGAGAGAAAAGGCACTAGATTATAGGAGTCAATGGGAACCAGGATGGAGTCAGAATAATTGATGTCATGTATTTTATATAGAGTGTGAGGTACAAGGAAGACCTGCATTTAACACATGTTAAACAGCCTCAACCTCAAGTCTCACACATGATTCAAGACCTTTTTGTATTGGCTTAGATGTTCATCAGTCCTACCTGGATTGGTTTGGTCTTCCGAAGACACAGTGGCAGCTACCAGCAGCCTGGGACCTGGGGCTGGGCCTGGGGTTTAATGAGCAATCTGGGTCAGATGTCAGAGATCAGGAGCAGAGTTGCTGGGGACCTGGGGCTGGGGCTGGGGCTTGATGAGTAATCAGGGTCAAGAAGGTCAGGAGTGGATAGCTGGGACAACCCAGGAGACTAGATCACCAGCAGGAGCAGGAGCAAGAAACAGGTGGCTGGGATTTAGTATCCTGAACAAGTGAAATCAGGAGCAGTAGTAGGAGCAGCAGCAACAAGGAACTGAGGAACATGGACTCGAGCAGATGGGCTAGAGAAGTGGCTTATCTCCTCTTCACCAAGAGTCCCCTGGCTAAAAATAGCCCAGCCAGTAGGGAGAGCAAGCAACTGGACAAAAAGTAGGAAAAGAAAAAGGAAGCCACTCTAAAGAGAGTTCAAATTCTCTCAGAGTTTGTGAAGGTGGGTGGCTGGGTGGGATGGGCAAAAAGCCTTGGCAGGAGAAATGTGGCTTAAAATTTATCTACGATATCTTTTTTTAAAAATGAGAATTTTTCTCATCCCTTCTGGTTGCCAACTGCAAAAATTAAAATGTATATCTTAATAAAATTTTTGTATTTTTAGGAGGTTTATTAAATGATCATTAGAAATCAAGGAAATAAAGAGGGTACAAAATGGCTGAATAGCCATTTCAAAATCCCCACCTTACCACCACCACCATGATTGCTGCATCATGCCAAAAAGAGAGGCAGGCAGGACTGCCCACTGGATATTTATTCCCTGTCTACAGGAAGTACATAATGACAGGAAGTCAGTGGGCTCCCGGGAAATGTAGTTCTTTTTTTAGGGTAACAGATTTTCAATTATACAACTGGCAATTCATACTGTCGACATATTGATAAAACTTCCAGGACATTTTCACATAAAACACTGTGTCATCATATGTCTTTCCTCCTATACTTGCACAATTTTTAAAAAATCTAAATGCAAGGGGCTTTATAAGTGACTTTTTTCTTTTCTAATGTTAGGTCCAGTGTCAGCTCATTAGTGTCTTTTTAAATGCTAATTCTGTCATCCAACTCATTAGCTATACCTAAAAGTACCATATCAGACATGACTTGGATAAACATGCCATCAATGCCTTCATTGAAGAAATCAGTAAAAATATTGAAACCAACTTTAAGTCTAGTAACAAAATCCTACAATTACTTATGTTCTTTCCACTGATACCATGCTTCCAAATCCAGAAGAATGTGGTGTGAAACTTTTCCAAACGCCTTACTGAGTAGGCAGTTGGCTCTTTAGAAATGACATCCCCTTTGCAAAAATATCTTTCTTGCCAACCTGCCACAGTGATTCATCCCTTCTGTTTAAGGCTCCATAGTTTCCAGAAGTTATTTATTAAGGTGGAAGTACCCCCAAGGGGATGATATATTAGACATCATTTAACCATTAACTCATTAGTATAAATTAATTTAATTGATGACCTAGCAGGACCCTAAGGAAAATGGGCTATAGAACAAGAATGTTTTGACAAAGGGAAAAGAGTCAAACAGGGTACTACCAATCAAGCAGAGTCTTGAATAGTTGGAAAAAAACAGGAAGGCACTGAGTGTTGGAAATTGGAGCTGATACAAGGTGGGAGTGGTAAAAAAAAAAAGTGTGTTTGAGGAGAATATGGATGCAAAAAAGGGAAGTAAGAAGGCACCAAAAATAAATTTTGCCAACTTCAGAGCCTGTTTTGTCTGGTGACATCATCAATTTACAGATCATGCAAGTCATTAACTTTATTGATTTACTTATTTATTTTTAAACAACACTGTTAGTTACCCTGGAAAACCTTCCCCAAATTATGTCATTCTATGACAGCAACTAATAGCAAGTAATTCATCATTTTTAACAAGCAAAAAATGAATTCTGCATTTATCCTCTATCCTGTTCTTCAGAATTAGTTAAAATTAACATCCCTAGCCCTAAGGGTATCATAGAACATTCACCCTGAATGTCATAGAGATTTCTTCTTTCAGATTTGGTGCTAAACCATTAGTTTCTCCTTAAAGTCACTTTTACATAGGACCCTCAACTCTGAATATAATTCTATTTGAAAGCCAGTTAAATAAATACTTTGAAATAGCAGACAATTACTTTAGAAATATGAGTTCAATATAAGACACTAAAGGGTGGATAGTATTTTAGCTCCATTTCCAAAGCACTGCTGTCCTGGAAAAGGACTTTCTATATCGTGGGATAAAAGTGGGTTATACAACTACTCCTACTTCTGGTGTCATGTGATTCTACAAGTCTGTCTGAATCATGTTGGATGATTCGAGGCCACATGAAGAGACTCAGGATTTCACATGATTTTACACTGATTACTTCTATTCCCATAGAAGTTGGTACTGGAAAAAGTTGTTCTAAAAACATCAATGAAGCCTGCATGACTGGTAGGTTTTTATTATTGTTTTTTGTTTGTTTTAATCTCTGTTGGCCTTAGATTTTTAAAGCATTTTTCCCACTGTAGCCAATCATTTCTACTGATTCTACCTCATCAGTTGCCAAGTTCTAGCTATGCTACTTCTACAACATTTTATCTCCTTTCTCCAAGTATTGCTACTATCATGGTTTCTCCAAATTATTATATAGCTTCTTCCTGCCTTTTGAAGTGCTGTAAAAAGTATCTTCAAAATGTATATGTTTGACAATATAATATCCCTAACATAATTCTTCCATGTTTCTCAATTACTTAAATGAATAAAATACAAACTCCTTTGTTGTTGTTCAGCCATGTACAACTCTTCAAGATCCTATGGACCATAGATATTCATGAGATTTTCTTCATAAGGGTACTGGACTAGTTTTCCATTTCCTTCCCCAGAGAATCTAGGAGATCCTTTTGTTAGGCAATTAGAGGTTAAGTGACCTGCCCAAGGTTACATAGCCAGGAAGTGTCTGAGGCTGGATTTGAACTCAGGTCTTTCCTGAATCTAGGCTCAGGACTCTTGACCACTAAGTCATAGCTGCTTCTAACAAACTCTTCAGCCCAGCACTGTAAACCTTAAAAGTTCTTAGACTTATGAATGTTGGAAATTTCACCATTGGGAAATTTCATACTTGGAAAAAATTTCCTACTGATAGTAAAAACTCTATTGGAATGTGAAACCCCTTGGCATGGGAGGATCCTTCTCCTCCCTACTTAAGACTACTTTAGGACAGAAACCTTTTGCTAAACAATGGAAAGGGCTTTGACCTATGCTTAAGCATAGAACAGGAAGTTCTTTGAGTCATGATTGATTTTAGAATTCATACAATAGAGATACTTGGAATGACAGAACCAGGTCTTGGAAAATACAATCTCCACCTTACTTAGAGTAACAGGATTTAGGAAGGGCTGCAGCATAGATCAAGATTTAATTATTTGAGAATATGACCTACAACAGACATGTGCAAAGGAAACAGACCTCTGGGCGGTCCTGGGCTAAGCTAGAGCCACCATTGGCACAGGGGAGACATCGACAGTGATTGGTAGATGTGAGAACTGAGGGGAGGGGACTTAGATGGTTTCCTTAAAGATAGCGGGGTCTGAGGAGGTTTGGGGTCGGAGCGAGGTGGCTCTGGAGGAAGACTGAGGAGGTTGCTCTGTGGGAGGACCAGGAGAGAAGGGTGGCTCTGAAGGAGGAGAATTCTCTGGAAACATTTCTTGAAAGGAGGCTCTCTTGAAGGTGGAGCCTGAGGTTGGCATGAGAAGCCTTACCTAGAGAGATCTTGGGTGAGTGATAAAACTAACTGACTGATTTATTCATTCTTATTCCTTTCTTACTTTCTCTCTTTTTCTATTGATTAATCAGTGTATTATAAATTAAATTTCTCTATAAAACCCAGTTGGCTTGGGTATATTCATAAATTGGGAATATATTCCCTGGCTACCATCTTATATTTATATAAAACCAAGACACAGTAGAAAACATATTTCAACGGTCATAATTGATATATATATTTCCCTTGCTCCCAAACATTTTAATTATCACAGCACTTATGTTCGACACTATCTGGCTTTACAAGGTTTATTCCAAACCTGAGAATGGAGTTTAGGGAAGGAACCCAGGGGACCCTGAGTGAGACCACTCAAAAGTGCAATAAGTTGGGGGTAGGGGATGTGAATTTTATATTACTCCACCCTACTTAGTCTAACAAAAATCAGGAAATTGTGACTTTAGATTACTCCACCCTACTTAGTCTAACAAAATCAGGAATGTCTACACCCATACTTGATTAAGTATTTAGGAGGATGGTCTATGACAGACATGTGCTAGCAAATGACAAATCAGAAACAACTGACAGACCCCTGGGCTGTCTTAAGTCAAACCTAAGATATCATTGGTACATGTAAGACACAGGAAATTGATATAAAACTGTCTATATATTTCGCATCACTTCTTTCTCCAGGCTTTTGGACAATGGAGAGGTGGCTGGCAACAGCTAGCTGAGCGTGTTGGCATCTTGGCATGGTGGCTGCTATTGTTCAATTTTTAGTGGTGAGTTTTCCTTGATACCATACTGGAGGAAGCCTAGTAACCTAGTTTGGTGAGGTGTCTTCTTTGAGATCTCTCGAAGTTTTAGGCTGATTCTTTCTCTTTTACCTTCCAAACACTATCCACTTAGAAACCTCTAATCTTCTTCAGAAACCTGGTGGTAGAGGATTTTGAACTCCCCCTGGCACAGGCCAGGCAAGAGAAATCCTATACCCTCTCTCTCTCTCTTCTCCTTGAGTTCTTCCCTATATATTGATTAAACCACCATATAGTTCCAAACTGACTTGGGTATTATTATTTGGGATATCCCCTGGTGACCAAAAAATTAAATTTAGATTAGGTCACAACCCTAAATTATCCTTACAGGGAGAGCTAAGTGGCAAAGTGAATTGAGAGCCAAGCCCAAAGATTAGAGGTCCTGAGTTCTTTTGCTCTGGAACCAATACAAAGTATTGATTCTAAGACAGAATGCAAGGTTTAAAAAAAAATTTTTTTTAAGTAAAAGAAGGAGCAAAATCTGAATTGGAATAAGAATTTTGTAATTAGGGGAAAATTTGGGGAGAAAGATAACATGTGTTGTTTAGGTCATTTTGTGTTTGAGATGTCTACTGATTATCCATTTTGAGATGTCTAATAGGTTTTTATAGATGTGAGGTGGGAGGTAAGAGAGATTAGATTTGGGAAAATGGATTTGAGAATCATTTACATAGAGATCACAATTGTTGATTAGATCACCTAGAAATGTTGTATATAAGGGGAAAAGGACAAAGGACATAGCTTTAGGGGTCATCCTCAGTTAGTGGGTGTGACCTGGAGAAAGGTCCAGCAAAGGAAGCAGAATAATGGTAAGATAGATAGAAGAAGCTATAAGAAATATCATTAAATTATAGAGGAGAGAATCTTTATTTCTATATTCTATCATTCAATCTTCTAAATTGACCTGCCCACTTGAAGAGTAATCTCCCTCAGAAAGGTCTGACTCTTTGGCTAGATGTTTTCCACTATAAAATTGGCATTCTCTATTATTAAACAATCTTTTGTGATTTGGTTTTCTGTGAATATTATCCTGTAGCTTGGTCATCCCCTATCTGGGTCCTTAAATTTACAGAGGTCATTGATGAATAGTTATTTCAATAGTCTGGTAGAAAGGAAAGCCAGAGGGAATCAAGTGAAGAAAAAGAGTGGGAAGTAAAGAAATTATCATGAGTTCAAAATTTTTTTCTTTGAGACATCTGGTAATGAAAGGAAGGAGAAAGATTTTAGGGAGAGAATGAAGATTAGGTTTAGAATTTTCTAAATGGTCTAGAAGGGTAAAGGGTTTCTAGGATTGAGGCAATTTAGTTGGCACTAACTCTAAGCCTGTGTTGGTGAGCCTATGGCACCCCTGCTTGAGCGCGCTAGAGGGGGCTGCCCCCTTCCCTCTCTCCACCTGTGCCTAAGAACATTTCTCATATCACTCGCCCCTCTGCCCCAACAGCTCAAGCAGAGAGCTTCCTCCATCCCTTGTCTGGGAGTAGGAGAGGGGCTCACATGCAGCATGAACATTGCAGTTTGGGTCCTTGGTCTCTATCATCAAAAGAGATGAACTAAGGATCAAGAAGTGCTGAGGTGTTTGCAACACTTGCACAAAAGCTCCTGATGATGTGCCAGATGTTGGAAGCCCAAAAGTGTCCTGAACAGCTCAGCTAAGCCTCTCACTTCTAGAAATACCCCTATTCCACACAACTAATAGAGGAATGAGAACCCAGAGGTGGCACTGAGTTCCCAGGCACTCGCTGCTGCAACATATGTATCTCTCACCCCAAGGCATTATTGTAATCCCAGCAATAAATAAATGCAAAAACAAGCAACAAAGTAGATGTTTGTCATGTGTGTTTACTCATCAACCATTTCATGTTTTGTATTTTTTTTTCTGTGAAGCTCATGAAACAATCTGAGGAATTATCTTATCCAATCCTTCATTTTTTTCCAATGAAGAAACCCCAAGAGATTGTGTTTTACCCCAAAAATCACAAAGTGGCAACAACTAAACTAGAATCAATACACAAAAAGTTCTATTTTGCTTAGTCTTGTCTCATTCCTAAGTCATTTATTCCTCCAATAATTTTAATTGCCCTCTTCTGGATTTTCTGCAGCAATGGTAAGCTTTTATTGTGGTAAGGTAAACAAAACTGTATTACAACCACCCTATAGCATCTTCCAACAAGTCTAGTTATCCGATAATCTTAATAGTGATGCATTTGTTAGGGACTGGGCTGCTTAGTGGTTTGTTAATGATTAATGATAATGCAACTATTCTAGTGAAATCAGAACCGTTTCGCAGAGAATTGTCTTCTTTAGTTTCTCCTGTTTATTTGCTACTACCAGTTTTATAAACCTCTTGGATCACTGTTATATCCATAAGTCTCTTGACTCCCATTATAAAACAGATGTCCATGAATTAGTAATTTCTTTTTCTAAGTAGTATACTACAAAGAACATCATGTTAATAAGAGAAATGTGAGCAATATTGCATAACTTACAAAAAACTTTAAAGGATGTGTTACATTTACTTCTGGGTCTTTACTCATGCCACTCACTGCAGTTAGAGTCTCATCTGGGGTGCCAAATTATAATAAAGGATTATTTGAGTGATAAATGATAACTAAAGATCAGATCTGCCAATCTCCTCCCTTCCTCCCTCTTTTCCTTCAACCCTTGGTTTCCCCCTTCCTCCTTTCTTGTACTTCCTTGTCCTGCCTCCCTTCCTCCCTCCTATTTCCCATTGATTCTTCAGTTGCTCTCTCTCAATCAACTCAGAGTGGTATATCAAATAAATCACTCATTTCTCTTTTCTAAGATAAGTAAGGGATTTATTGGGGGGAAAGGTAAAGATAAGAAAATGGAGGGAAAGAGGGTTTTGGATTTCCCTAATACTAAGATAATTCCTAGGTAGGAGGATGGTGGAATATAGTTCAGATTGGGGAAATGGGTTAATAGGTCTGGAAATTCAGTCACTGTAACACAGCAGAGAAATCAGAGAGAGATGGACTTTGTCCTTCTTTCTTTCAGTCCACAAGCCAAGAGACCCTTTCTACTTTCTGTCTCAAAGGCAAAAAGACCGCTTCTTCCTTTCTGTCTCAAAGGCAAAGAGACCCAGATTTCACTTTGTTCTGATCCTTCTCAACAGTCTTTTCTGGTCCCCATTCTAATTAGAGTGACAGCTCTGGAGTCTTTGCTTTTCCAGCCTTTTCTGCAGACTTCTTTTTCTCTCCTCCATACTCCCTCAATTAAATTTACCACTAATCGTTTCCTTTAAAACTCAGATAAAAACTATCAGTAACCTCCTTCAGGATACCTTCACAGATTATTGTGGCATAGTGGGAAAAGTGCTGAGTTTGGGATCAAAGGACCTAGGTTTGAATTATGGCTCTGCCAACAACTATCAATACTAACATTATTATCATTACTATCATTGAATTATGGTCATGCCAATTACTTGATCATGGGCAAGTCCCTTACTTTCTACAGCCTTCAACTTCTCAACTGTAAAATGAGAGTCTGACATTAGAAAGATTTCTTTCTATTCTAAATCTATACTCCATGATCACTCCTTTTATAGTCATGGAATTTTAAGACTTGCAAGGACCATTGAAGTCCTACACTCCAAACCCCTAATTTCATCATTTATGTTTATATAGCAGTATATTATAAGCACTGGTTGATATTTCATTTTAAAAATACCTTCAAGTTTACCTCTGCTTCTTTTCTCCCTAACAAAAAGAATTAAATTTACTAGCTATTATTTTGAAAAGTATTAAGAAAGCAGGAACAGAGATAGTTTTCTCTAGTGTGCTATGATATAGTTGTTCATTTGCATATGACCAGCTAGGGAGTTTGGAGTTAGTAACTGCAATTATGAACTTCAAAAATATTTTGTGATTATTAGACAAATATACATTGATTGGCTATATCTTAATTAGCAATGAAGATCTAATGATTTTCCATAAGTCAGAGTGAAATTTCTTACTGTGAAGACCCATTCTATAGACAAGAAGAATTCATCAAAGAAAATATCTCAGTGCTATGTTAAAGTGAACCTCTCTGAATTGCCACCTGTTGCAGGAAGAGTTGTTTGGTATAAAAGACCCTCTATCTATAGAGTACTTGGGAGGTAGAGAAGAACTGAAAAGCATAGCTGAAGGAGCAGAACTGCCAATGCTTTTGTCAGTCCTGGAGGAAGGGGTCCTTTTCTTTAAAAAGCATTATACTATCAAGCTGAGAGCATTTACTGATCCTAAAGCTGGAAGTGCTTGAGCCTTCAATTATCATAAACGAGCCCAATTGAATGAAGCCTAGTAGTTGAGTAGCAGTGGAACAGCATGGACAGCTAGATGGGAGCAGCGGATAGAGTGCTGAGATCAGGAAGATTCATCTTCTTGAGTTCAAATCTAAGCCTAGATACTTACTAACTTGGGATGACCAAGGGTAAGTCATTTAGCCCTGTTTGCCTCAGTTATTCATCTGTTAAATGAGCTGGAGAAGGAAATGGCAAACTAGTATCTTTTCAAGAGAAACCTAAAATAACTGAACAAGCAAAGTAAATCAACTCATACAACTGTGGCACTGGGCTCTACGGGAGCAGAAGGGTTATTCAGCATAGGTCTAAGTCAGCTTATCAATAGAGCCATTGATCTTATACAGATCCAGCATCCATCAGTGAACTTTGCAAAGACAATATTCAAGGAAGGAAAGAGCACTGAAGACTGCTGCTGTATTTAAATTTTGCCCATTCCCCTCATAAGACACTACATATGATGATGGGAGAGTATTACTCATGCATAACGGGTGAAAATTTATTCATTATTCTTCCTTTTCCTTTTTAGTAAATGCTTTGAATTGTAAGGGGGTGGGGTGGGAAGGGTTATTATAGAAAAGGGTTGGAATGGATTATATTTAAAATATGGTTGCCAGGAATTTATATTAATTCCAAAGAGATTTATTTACAATTTATTTACAAAAATATAGAAATAGTGAAGTAAGAAATCAGAGAGAGGTTAGGGTAAGATATCTAGCTTAAGCACTAAGTAATTTGCTCCTGGCCCATGGCTCAACCCGGGCAAGGAGAGTTAGTCCTTGGACTTCAGCAAAGCCAAGACCCCAGAGAAGTCTCTCTTAAGAGGTAAGTCTCTCCAGAAATTCCAACATGAAAGGAGTCAGCCTTTCACTTACCACATCTCGGGTATTGTCAGCAGATTCTCCACCAACCTCTACTCAAAATAAAGAAAGAACTGTCAGTAGAACTGCCTTCAGGAAGTTGTAACTCCCTTCTAAAGACACTTTCTCTTATGTCACTTCCTGTGCCTTCTCCTAATTCTATGTTTACCAATCATAGTTGAAGCCCTGCTTGAGGACTGCCCAGGCAGTCAGTTTAATTCTGATTCGTCACCTACTATTGCACACGTGGGTCACAGACATCTCCCACTCAAGTGTGAATGGGGTGTTTACATCTTTGGTGATTAAATCTAAAAATGGGCAGATCTTCCCACTACTGTAAGTAGGGTGTTTACATATTGGGTGATTAAATCTAAAAATGAGCAGGGTTTACAATTTAATTTTCACAATCAGGGAAGAGTTAATTTCATTTTCACAATCAGGGGAGAGTTAAATTTAATCTTCACAGGATTGAGTTAATAGAGTCATTTGGGCTGTCAATGGGAAGCACACTCATAGGAGTACAGAAATTGCATTGTTAGTAGGAATATCCAACTGTGAATGTTATTCCTAACCATGAGTAGTAATTATAGTAACCACCTCTTCTTGGGGGAACCCAACATGCCAAAATGGGGGAAAGTTAGAAGAAACAAGCCCAGAGAGGGAAAGGGGATGGAAGGAGAGAAGGAAGGGAAACACAGAATATGTGCAGATAGGATGAAAGGCAGGGGTAGGATGGTCCACACCTGAACTACACCTATTTCCACAGATCATAATATTTTGATACACATACATACACACACACACACACACACACACACACACACACACACACACACATACTCACAGATACACAGCTTTCAATACTAGCTAAATTGCCCAATGAATAGAGTCTGGACTTGGTGTCAAGAAGATCTGAGTTTAAATCTTGCTTACTGTGTGGACCTGGATATATCATGGAACCTCTCTCAGCCTCAGTTTCCTTACTTCTAAAATAGGGATAATTATAGCACCTACATCATCGGGTTTTGAGAAGATAAAAGAGATGGCATATTTATAGCATTTTGCAAGCCTTTAAATGAAACATACATTGTTGTTATTATTGTTAATAACTTATTAGAATTGAACTGGTTCAGAAAGGTCTATTTCTATCTAAGCCTTACTTTCTATATTTGCAGGTCCATGGTCAAATTGCCAGAGATCTCAGATCTAATCATCAGCTCTCTAAATTTAAAAGTTCAGTTATGGGTTGACAAACCTCCCTGGATATTATTCACAAAAGACCAATTTTACAACAGATTAATTAATAATAGGAAATGTCAATTTTGTAATGGGAAACATATCTGGCCAAAGAGCCAGAACTTCAACTTTCTCTAGGGAGATACCTCTTAGTGGTCAAGTCAATTTAGAAGATTGAACCACAAAATACAGAATTAGAAACTCTTTCCTCCATAATTTAATGACATTGTTCTTACTTCATCTCCTCCTTCTCATCTTAGCATTTTTTAGCCTCCTTTGCCGAATCTTCCTCCAGGTCACATCCACTAACTGAGGGTGTCCACTAAGGCTCTATCCTGTGCCTTCTTCTTTTCCTATGTACTATCTTCCTTGTTGATCTAATCAACTTCAAATATTATCTCTGTGTAAATGATTCTTAAATGTATTTATCCAACTCTAATCTCTTTCCTAACCTCCCATCTCATATCTACAACAGCCTATTTAGTCATCTCAAAATGGATGGCCGATGGATATCTCAAACACAAAATGACCAAAGCAGCATGCTTTATCCACACCCTCTTCCCCCCACACACACACCCTCTCTTCTATCCAAATTCTCTACTGCTATTGTGGGTACCACCATCCTTCCTAGTCACTTGGTCTCAATACCTTCATGTCTTTATTTGTACTCACACTACATATACAGTCTTTCCCCAACTTTCATCATTTTTACATTCACAGCATCACTCTTAAAATTCTCTTTTTCTCAGTTATACTGGCTCCATTCTTGTTTAAGATGTGTTAGGACTGCTTACCTCACACTTGAACTACTAGCTTTATAACTGGTCTCCTTACCATAACTATATCCCCACTTCAATCGATCCTTCACTCAGCTGCCCTTGTTATCTCCCTAAAGCACATTTTATCTACCTACTTAATAAACTCCATGGCTCCCTAGTACTTGAGGATCAAATGTAAAATCCTGTTTGGTTTTTAAAGCCTGATCCCTTCCTGTTTTTCCAAGTATTCAATTCAGTAAAACACTGTTCCTCATGCATGGCTTCCAAATACCCAATTTCATGCTTTTTCAATGGATGTACACATCTTTCTTCAAGTCTGATTTCAAATCCTGCCTTCTTTGAAAAAGCCTTTCCCAGTCTTCTGCCTCCAGTATTAATATCTATTCTTTGATATTACCTCATATTTCTCATATGCATTTTATGTATCCATTGTTCACATGGTGCTTCCTTAATTTGAATGTGAGCTCCCTGAAAGCAGAGACAATGTCTTAACAGTGCCTGGCATAAGTTAACTACTAGACAGATATTGGTTGACTGACTGATTCCAATCACATGAAAGTTTTGCTGCCTTTAAAGAATTGCTTTGTGGTAAACATATTAATTTGTTTACTTGGGTTATATTTTAGATTATGTCTTCTTAATAAGATTTTGGGGGGTAAGGTAAGGGATAACATGGACTTCCTTAAACTTTAGGGAACTCCTTTGTCTCATCAGCAATACACTGACAGATCATCTGTAATACTGTGTTATCTTTAGTAATAGTTTCCAAAAATAGTATGAGAGATGTCAGGTAGAGGTCTGGAGGTCCATTGTATTATTATATAGTTCCCAGCCCTTTCTTCCATACTCAGAGTTTGAGAATTAAAATTCTATCCATGATTTCCTCTATAAAATCTATAAATGTATGAGTCCTAGGCTCAAAGCTCTGTGCTGAGTGAAGGTCAACATTCTACTATACTTTGATTGATATTCCTGTTTCCCAAATCAGTGCCATACTGAGATGCTTATAGCTCCAAGCATCTGCTCCTTTCTCTTTCTTTTTCTCTCTACCATACACAATGAAAACCAGGTGCATTTTTTTTTGCAGAATTTGATAATAAAAGAAAAGAGTAAAATTTTTAAATACAAAAATTATGTTATCAGAAGCACATACAAAAGTTATCTTTTTGGAGTAATCTTGTTCATTCCTAAGGTTATTAATAACATCTAATTAACTTCGTCCTGATTCCCAAGTAGGAGGCTCCTTATATGTGACCATAAGGTCAAAAGAGATCACTAACTTTCCTTCCTTTCAATGACCCATTAGAATAGTGTCTTCATTATAGAAATTACTTTGCCCAAGCTTGGCTCCACCCAACTTTCAATTTCCTAAATTTAATCAATCATAATGTGATAAAAATCTTAATCAGATCTTCAGTAAATCAAGAGTTGAAAATCAAGATTCATGGAAAGAGTTTTCACATTAAGATTCTTCCATGCTGATAATATCATTCAACAAATATCAACAACAAAAACTTAAAAACTCTAATGGGGAATATTTTTTGATGCATATATAATAGACAATGGAATATAAACAATGTTTCCCAGTCTATAAAATGGGCATAATTCCCCAATTCACTAGCAGCCACAATTATTTGAAGATGTCTGTTCCTTCACTTTATGTTGAATATTTATTTTTTTAGTAAAAATGGTGGTTGCTTATGCCAAAATCCTGGGGGTGTGGAAGAGAGAAATACTGGAGGAAATACAAGGACTGGATTTGCAGTGTTATCTCATGCAAAAAGGAGGTAGAACTCTGGCTGCCTACAAAGGATGGGAATGGAACCTCCAGCTAAGAAAAGGAAGGGAGCAGTTGGAGATTCAGCCTTTTCCCTTTTGAACTGATGAGGGAAGGAGCAATTTTCACTGAGCTTATCTAGCTACAAATCCCTTGATGAACAGAAGAGATTCAGACTAACTATGTCTCTTATGGTGGTTGGATAGAGACGTTTTCCCCTTTGGGGAAGGAAATAGCCTATCCATAGGAATATTTCCCTCAGAAGCTGTATGTCTTGTCAAGAAATACATCATCTTGAACACACAAAGACACTAAGATCATCTTGGACTCAGTCCCTAGACTTGAGCTTCAAACCCCTGAAGAAACTATAGGAGGAAAATAGTTCAGAGACTTCCTGTTCCCTCTTTCCTAACCTATTATACCAAACCTCTTATTTAACAAATAGATATTTTAACTAATTGAGAAACCAGATATCTTAAATGTACTAAAGGGGATCATAGATACAATCAGCTAAAGGAGAAATAGGAACAGAGATTGAAGGGGATTTTCTCTTACCCTTCAGCTCTGGTCAGATCCAACTCCATTTTCTCTAGACAGCTCTGCCTGGAAGGGAAGTGGTATTCCTCTTTAGCTGTTCCTTTCCTCTCAGGTACCTATCAAACTTTGGTTACTGATACTCAACTAGTACAGGGGTAGAGCTTATTTGAGACTTGAAGTCCTTCATCTACTGATTAACAATAAGTTCCACTAAGTTTCTTCTTAGAATTTAAGTTTAAAATTTAACTTTTTAACTTCTATTAAATTTTGTTAAGCTAACAACTAGAACTTGATTACATTCTTTATAATGGTTATTCCAGATGTTTGCATCTATTAGATAAAGGGAGATGCTTTCAGATCCTCATTCTTGATCCTTATATGGAATTTTCAGAAAATATTTATGCATCCATGTATATACATATAGTAGATACTTCCAAACTTTAAAGTCCAGTAAACCTACTCTTTTTGTTTTTCCTTATACATAACACTCCATCTCTTATCTCTGTCCCATCATACTGGCTTCACATGTCTAAAATGCTCTCCTTCCTCACCTCTACCTCATAAAATCCCATATTTTAAGTTAGCTCAACTTCCACTTTTTTCATGAAATCATTTCTAATTCTCCAAACTGCTAGTGCCTTCTGTCTCCTTGTATACATTCTGTATTTATTCTACATATATATGTTCATTTTTTTCTTCCTTAATAGAACTGAAGTTCTCTGAAGTCAAGAACTTTTTTCATTTTGTGTCTTTGTATCCTTTAGCACAAAGCATAATACCTGACACATATTATAAACTTAATACATGTTTGTTGAGATATACACATGCAAACACATAAATACCAATAAACATTTACACATGTACATGCATTCAAACATATAGATATAATTGTATGTATAGGACTGCTCAACATATCCTTAAATTATCCATTTGAAGAAATAACCAACCTATAATTTTAATTTATTTTCCAAAATAGAAGGAACTACTGTGAATGACATGACTGCATAGTGTTGGTGTCAGTAAAGAGCTTTGCCAACCAACTTAAGATGATTGAGGAAATCTGCCAGACAGAACTATAAATTTGAACTATGACTCTTACACTCTTATTGGAAAGGAAGCAGAGCTATGCAGAACTACAAAATGTCCTCCAGCCAGGTCTACAGAAATGAGTAATCAAACCAGAGGGAGAAAGGCAGACAGACAGAAAGAAATACTTTGATGAATTCAAACATTCATTAATTCACTTATTCCTTGATTAACTCAAGGGAAGAAATGAGTTTTAACCTGAATATATTATTGAATTGCCTTAATACTCTTATTTGGTTTGCAATACAGCTATAGCCTCTGATTAATTATATTGGGATGGTAAAGCCCAAGAACACAAAATACTTTAATGTGTGTTTTTTCCAGGCTAGCTCATCCAGGAAAAAAAAATTAAAAATGAAAGAAAAATATTGTCCTGCATTAGCGTGCCAAGTGAATTTATAAAAGTCTTTCTTGGTTAGTAAAGTCTTTAGTCATATGGCATCAGAAACTGTCATTGCAAGGAGAACTAATAAAGCACCTAATTGGGCATTTGTATTCTAGGAAAAAGTTGTTCATTTCATTGTGGAGCATTTACAGGCATCCTTCAAATCGAATATGGGTTCACCAAGACTAATCAGACCATGTTCAAGGTATTCCATGTTTCTACATCTAATAAAAAACTATGACTCACAGTTCCCTGTTGATATGTTTGTTTTTATTACTTGGCCAGAACATAGAATTAGTTCAAAGCAAAGCATTTGATGAAATAGCCTACTCCATATGTGCCCCATGTAAGAGAAGACAAGCAGATCCATCATACTGTGGGCCAGTTAGAACAGGGGAAAGGGCATGAATGAGAGGGAGTTCTAAAAAAAGAACACAGGAAGGTGAGATAATCTGGTCAGTTGGAAAGGACTTCTCTGTGGGAAGCTCACCAGAAAGATTGATCTGAGTCAGCACCATCCTCCTGTGACTTCTGACCCAGTGACATGGGCACTGTACCCCAGAAACCCAGGCCAACTATTATCAGGGAAACTCCCCTGCCTTTGCATCCTTGTGACTCTTAACCTAGAAATACCCAATGACCTCACCTAGGGTCCTGAGATGTTTACCTTCTTTTGTCCTCTAGATTTAAGATGGACAAAGAGATGAATCTTTATGCCTTCAGGCAGACCCCAGTCAGATGACCACCTTACCCCACCAAATGAATGAGGGACTAACACTCTCCAAGTCACTTCCACACCAGGACATAGCATCTAAAGAATATATAAACCCCAGAACTGATGTCGTCTGAGGGACAGCCTCTCCATCCATGCTGTCCCCATGGGGGAACAGCCTTTCCTTTCATGCTGTCCTCCCAAGGAACTGCTCCCCATCTTGCTGTCCTACTTTGCTATCCTCCCGGCCACTCTCAACATTACTTTCTAAATTAATAAATCTCTTTTTTGTTTTTAAGCTAAGTTTTGGAGCCTTGCGTGCTTGCAAAAGGTATCCTTCCTGAACCCCAAGTGTATCCTTCCTGCCCATAACATTTTGACGCCGAATGTTTTTGGCTCTCCTGAAAACTACTCCTGTACTCTGGATCGTCCACAAGGACACAGCTTCTCAGGTAGGAAGGAGCCTTTTCTTTGACTCCTGAAACTCCAATCTTTTGGGTGATATCTTTGTGGGAACTCTTTCGTGCACTCTCTCCCATCAGCCCCAGATCAGTCTGGCTGCTGGATTTGAGGGTCTGTCTATCGACTTCCCCTTCTGATACTGGAAGACATTCTGGTGTGTGGGAAATCTCACCTCAGTGTTAAACAGAGAGCTCTTGGTTGGGCAACCTCAGTGGATACACAGTTGTAGACCCTCTGGTGTGGAATTAGCCATTCCGCATCTAAATGGGACAGAGACAGAGAGTACCCCAAGATTCCCCTTTGGGGTGTATACTTAAAAATTGGGGGGAAATGGCACTAAACAGCTTAAAGAGAAAGCAACCAATTTCTTTTTGTAATGTTGACGGGCCATATCACATCCTTGGTAAGCAAGAGGCATGGCCTATCCATGGCAATTTTTTTTTTCAGCCTGAGGTCAAGCCAGATAGGGACTAGCCAACCCAATTAAGACAAAGGGAGAAGCATGCTTGCAGTCCTCTCCTGTTGGGAAGAGATCAAGTCTAAGAAGCTTGAGAGAAAATTCAGTTGGATTTGTTTGTTTGTTTGTTTGTTTTTGTTTGTTTCTCTCATGTTAAATAGCTGAGCAACATCAAAAAAAAATCATGAGGAAATTGGCTTTTTGTTACCCTAAATTGTAACACCAGGTGGCAATTGGACATAATTTATGGGCAGAAGCTCCTTACCTTTTAGATTTATTCTCTCACCAGGATCCCAGTCCTCCAAACTCTACTCTTCACTTGGATTTTAAGGCAAGGGCCCGCCAAGAAACCCAGCTGAAGATGGGGGGAAGGAAACGGGGAAGCTTTTCAGTTCACTGATCAGATCTGCCTTCCTCCACTACTGCAGAGGAAGAAGGATTGATTCTGAACAGAAAAACTGGTGAGAAAGCCATATTTTGGGGTTTTTTAAATGTCTTACACTTTTAAAACTAAGGGTTTTTTCAACTTGTAGAACAACCTATTAATTATCTTCTGTTTTGAGGTAAACAGGGAGAGATAAGAAGATCTGATAAATCTCCTTTTCCTGTCTGCTAGCCAAAAGGAAGTAATGCTTAAATCTGTCTATTAGAGGTATTTGTTGGTATTTTATTTCAAAATTGTGATCATGTATATATGTGGGTTTAGAAAATAACATCTTAATTTTAATTGTATCGGACAGTGAAATTTCAGTTTGTATAGAAAAGCCACAGATCATTTTTGTAAAACAGGTTTTAGCAGTGTTTAAATTTACCAAAAATGGGTTTTTGTCTTAAATTATCAATGGTTTTCTTCTCAATGGTTTTCATCCAGTGTATTAAAGTTGGACTAACTTTATTATTACATTTAATTTCTTAGTGTTGAAAATAGATAATCAGCCTGCTTGTCAAAAGGCTTGCTTTAAGGATTACAGTCTTTAAAAGGTTTCAAATCTCTAAATTTAAATTAGATCCTGTAATACTGAATGCTTTATGAAATTTTTTTAAATGTTATGTGAGTTGCTGCTGAAACTATGTATTTTAAGTATTGTTTGGATGTAAACAAGCTCATTGTAAACCTGACTCTACCATAGATTTTTTTCATTACTCAGTGGTTACCTCAGTTTACCTATTTGTTCTATGAACTGAAACTTATAATGGATGAGCCCTATGCTAAAGACGATTCAATGATGTAATCCTTTAAATCAGAATTCTTTTGGGTTACCGATTAGCAATTGAAGTGATATCAATAGAATGTTTGTTTGACTTATGATGGTAAAAGCAAGTCAGAAGGTGAAGAGGTATGTTGGGTTTGAATTCAGAAGAAAGAGGGACTTTGCTCTAAAGTCCATAAAGCTTGAGTATGCAGATTTGTGAAGGAAGAATGGAAGTTGTGTTCTGCTTTTTTAAGCAGAGGGTTTTGAAGGAAGAGAGAGAGAGAGAGAGAGAGAGAGAGAGGAGAGAGGAGAGAGAGAGAGAGAGAGAGAGAGAGAGAGAGAGAGAGAGAGAGAGAGAGAGAGAGAGAGAGAGAGAGAAGGTGAAAGAAAACAGATAGATGTTTTGCTCTCATAACCCCCGGCCCCGTGGGCGTCGCTCATGTGGGTGCCCATCAGGGGGAGGGGTCTGGGTTAAGGCTGCCACAAGGACCCGGGTTGTCTGTTGTTGGGTCTGCATGAATTGCTTCCTAGCCTTCTCTTCCCTAGACTGGAGGTCCTGCAATCTCTTGAGTTCCCACTCTTCGGTGTCTTTCTGTCTCTGTTCCTATCTAGCAATGTCCTCCTGCCTCAGTCGGTCAGCTTGTTCTTCAGGGGTCTCACAGGAGTTAAAAACCTTCTCTGCTACTTTAAGCAATTCAGTCAAGGATTGGGCTGTAAATGCATTGGCCCTCTGGAGCTTCCTGCGAATATCAGGGGCTGACTGATTAACAAAAGCATGAAGAACAGCTGTCTGACTATTGGGTGCTGTCGGGTCTACCAGGGAATAGATGCGGAAAGTGTCCTGCAGCCGCTCAAGAAACGTGGCGGGGGTCTCCTCGGGGCCCTGCCTTACAGAGTCAATTTTAGCCAAATTAGTGGGTTTGTGAGCCCCTGACAGAAGCCCAGCAAGGAGGGTCTGGCGATAGGACAGAAGATGCTCCCTACCTTGATCAGTGGTGAAGTTCCAGTCAGGCCGCTCAGTGGGAAACACTGCAGTGAGGCATGCAGGGTCAGTGGTGGGTCTCCCGTCTTCCCTGAGAACCAGCTTTTTACCTTCAGCAGTGATCCGATCATGTTTTTCACTAGTAAAGAGTATGCAGAGCAGCTGTTGACAGTCATCCCAGGTGGGACTATGGGTGAGAAAAATAGACTAGACCAAGTCTATTAGTTTTGGGGGTTGCTCAGAGAAAGGAGGGTTTTGGTGTTACCAATTATACAAGTCGAATGAAGTGAAAGGCCAGTACTGAAAGACAAGGGGGCCCCCTTCTTTCATGGGCCCAACAGTGTGGACAGGCAGGACAGTAGAAGAGGAGGGGGTTTCTACTGGAAGGGGGGTGGCAGCTATATCGAAGGCACCCGGGCTCTGGTGCAGTGAGCAGGAGGAGGGCTGGGCAAGCCTGCTCCCTGTGCAGCTACTGCCTCATTACCCTCAGAGGGGAGGGGAGGGTATAACTGAGGGTTATAGGGAGGGGGAGGCAAAGGAGGGTCAGGGAGGGGTTCCTCGGGTGGTAGAAGGACCAGAGGCAGGAGGGGTGGGGTTGGTTTTTCAGGCTGGCTCTTGGACTTATTGTCCAGGGAGGCCACTAAGACATGGACGGCTTCTGTGTAAGGTTTCAACCAGGGTGGGGTATTTAAGGCTAGATCTTGCCATGTCAAGATGTAGGGGATGTCCTAGGTCAAGATGTCAGGGAGGAGGATCTGGTTCAGGACAGCAGAGATGCTGCTGCTCTGCCAAGTACCCCCTTTGGGCCACCCGCGCTCAAAGGAGGGCCATTCCACATTACAGAAAGTCTGCAGCTTTCCCTTATGAACCGTCAGACTCAGGTTTGCAACTCTTAACTTAAAGTCAGCATAACATTGGAGGACCAGATCCAGGGGGGTGGACTGGCCGTGACCCATATTGGGTAGAGAAGTTAAGTAGAGAATGAGGAGATAGATAGATCAGAGAGAGGAAAATGAGGAGTGGAGTGACACCAGGGAGTTTGAAGAACCCTGATACAGGTGACAGCTTGTTGGAGGCCGGCTACCCAGTCCCTCCCTTGCTCCCAAAAAGACCCAGTGTGCCTAGACAAGTCACCGAGAGCCAGGAAAGCTGCCTAAGGAGGCTCTTCCCCTGTGTGCAAGGAAAGAGTTAATACTGCCCAAAGCAGCTAGGTTTTAATCAGGGAAGAAACCTGACACCGGTAGAAGTCTGCTTTTGCAGTTGGCCAGAGGCCGCAGCAAGGAAAGAAACCTGATACCAGCATTCGACAGCCTGTGGGCTGCTCGTTGGGGGCTGGCTGTCAGCCACAGCCAGGACCCCCCTGTGGTCCCCCTTCTCCCCCAAAAAAAACTCAGTGTCCAAAAATCACCTAGAGATCGTGGGGCATCCCCCAGTCTCTCCTAGGGGTGCAATATCTTCCCAAAAAGGGGACTCAACAACCCCTTTCCCAACAGAGACCCGAACTCTGTGCCCAGGGAACTGGAATTCCCTAAAGTGCAAGGGTACCTGACAGGGACGCGAAATCCCATGCTTAGGGCCTGACAGCCAGATGGAGACTGGACATTCCTTGCTCAAGGGCCTCAAACACCCTGAAAGTTCCGATTTCGGGATGTGCCTCAGACTGTATTCGTTCCCTACCCCTGACCACAAATGCTTCCTCTGGGGAGCAGACTGGGGGACACAGTAATGCAGCTATGACAGAGTCCGCACTCAGAAACAGGTGGGAGGGTCGGACCAATGCCGCGGGGCTAAAAAGCCTCTTGCCTTAGAAAAAGGCGGGCCCTGGGGCTTGGCATAGGAGCCCTTGTACAAACCGCAAGGACAAATGCTCCACTAAGCCGTATGCCCATCAGGGGTCCTCGTCTCCCCCATACACATTTGGTCATCATTCACACACAGAGCCACAACACACTCAGCTCACCTGAAGGTCCAGTCCAAGGCAGTGCCTTAGGCCCTCCTGCCTGGGGGTTCCAAGGTGGAGGGAGGAGGCGAGCCCCCAAACGTTAAGGCCCAGGAATTCACTCACCACCAAGGAAGACCACGGACAATGCAATCATGCAAGGAAAAGGTCCATTTATTGTGGAACTGATACACATACCAGTGGGAACCTCTATCATCAGAGTTCCGAGCTGCTTCTGAAAGGCTGGGCTTTAAATACATGTATGGCCCCTCTTTCAGCCCCTTATCTACTACATACCATCCTTGGAACTTTGCCAGCATGTATGGCTCTTATCTGCTACATACTATTCTTGGAACTTTGACAAGTTTATGTTATTGGGGTCTTCTTGGCCTTTATCTGGTACCCACTGCAGCTGGGGTTTGGCATATTTATGGTTCTGACTAACTTCTAAGACTAGCCAGCTTGTTAAGGCCTTCCTGTACTTTCAAGGCTGGTCATTTTGGTCTCCCTCAATGGTAGAACAGTGAAGTGGTACAACCATTTGAAAAGCAATTTGTAACCTCTCACCTAGCAGATTGGCCAATATGACAGTAAAGGAAAATAATAAATGTTGGAGGTGTTGTGGCAAAATCAGGACACTAATGCATTGCTGGTAGAGTTGTGAATTAATCCTGCCATTCTGGAAGACAATATGGAATTATGAGCAAAGGGCTTTAAAAGAATGTTTACCCTTTGATCTTGCAATACCACTGCTAGATTTGTACTCCAAAGAGATAATAAGGAAAAAGACTTGTATAAAAATATTCATAGCTGCACTCTTTGTGGTGGCAAAAAACTGGAAAATGAAAGGTTGTCCCTCAATTGAGGAATGACTGAACAAATTGTGGCATATGATGGTGATGGAATACTATTGGGCTATAAGGATTGATGATCTGGAGGATTTCTACATGAACTGGGAGACCCTCAGTGCACTGAAACAGAGTGAAGTGAGCAGAACCAGAAGAACATTGTATATAGAAAGAAAAAAATTGTGGAATAATCCCAGGTAATGAACTTTTTGCTACTCGTAATAATGCAACAAGCCAGGACACTCCTGAAGGACTTATGGGAAAGCATGCTACCCACATAGAGAGAAAGAACTATGGGAGTAGAAATGCAAAAGAAAAACATATGACATCATTCATCACATGTATATATAGGTATGTGATTTGGGGTTTAGGCTTTAAAAAAGTCACTCTATAGCAAAAATAAATAATATGGTAATAGGTATCAAGCAATAACATTTGTATAACCCAGTGGGATTGCTTGTCAGCTCTGGGAGGTGGGAGGAAAGACAGAGGGGAAAAATGAATCATGGAAACTTGGAAAAATCTTTAAAAAGAAAAGAAAAGAAAAGTAATTTGTACCTGTATTTAAAAATTTACTAGAGAGCAGCTAGGTGACTCAGTAGATTGAGAGCCAGGCCTACAGACAGGAGGTTCCAGCCTTAGACACTTCCTACCTATGTGACCCTGGAAAAGTCACTTAAATACAATTACCTAGCCCTTACCATTCTTCTGCCTTAGAACCAATACACAGTATTGATTCTAAGACATGTGAAGATGGGATTAATTCTCCCTTGTCCATTTTTAGATTTAATCATCAGAAGCATATACACCCCATTTACACTTGAGTGGGGAAGATCTGTGACCCATGTGTGCAATAGTGAGTGACAATCAGAATTGACTGACTGCCCCCTAAGCAGTCCTAAGCAAAGTTTTGGCTGTAATTGGCACACGTAAAATGGAAGGAAGTTACAGGAAGTGACGAAAAGGAATGCTCTTTAAAAATGCCAAGAACTTCCTACGAAGAGGTCTTTCACCTTCAACTTGATCTTAAAGGAGCTCCAGCAGTGGGACCTGATTGCTCTTGGAATTTTCCCTTAGAACTACCACATGGGGTAAGTGAAAAAGGCTGACTCTTTCCCTGGATTTTCTGAAGGGACTAACATCAGGAGAAGCCTGCCCTCTTGAGAGAGGCTTCATACATCTCCAGGTCCTTAGATCAAGGCTGAGGTCCCTCAGGCTAAGGACTAATTAGCCCTGCCTGGGTTGAGCCAGGGATAAGAGCAAAATACTTAGTATGTTTAGGTTAATCATCTTACCCTATCCTCTCTCTGATTTTCTTACTTTCTCTCTTTCTATATTTTATAAACAAATTGCTAAAAGAATCATTTTGGAATTGATTAAATTCCTGGCAACCAACCCTATTCTTAATAATCTAGTCCAATCCTTTATATTAAACCCTTACATTCTGGCCCTTATAGACAAAAGGTAAGGGTTTAAAAAAAAGTAACTAAAATGTTCATACTTTGTTCCAAAGATACTGATATTAAGCTTATTCCTTAAAGAAAACAAAAGAAGACATAAAAGTACACATGTGTAGTGAAGTGGGATACTTCACAAATGAATTCAAACACCTAGAATATTGATTACTGGAACCATAATTTATTAATAAAAGAGAGAAATAAAGAATCTACCAGTTGGGGCAGAATTCCCTAATGGAAACTGTGCAGGTTTGAGATTAAGGAACAGGTTATATAGGGTTCCTAGATACAAGTTACACATACAGGTTCTTATCTTGACAATAAACATACCTTAATGCAGGAATTTTAGGTAGGAGACAAGGAGTCCATCCTGGGGTTGTGATCTAAGGAGTGTTTATCTGTACTAAGTCAAATATCAGTTCCCTGACTCTTTGATATTCCTGAAACTCCTCTTTTGTCTCCTGCCCCCCCCCCCAAGCTAAGCAGAAACCAGCTTATTATCTCATTAAACAGCTGAAGGGAAGGGAAACCAGATATGTCCCCTAAAAATTCGGACAGGGGTAATTTTTCCATCTTTGGTCTTTTGGGGGCTATTTCAGTAGTAGCAAATTTTCTTATAACAAATAATTGGAAACAAAGTAGGTATCTATTAACTGAGGAATAGCTGAATGAATTATGCTTTATAAATGTAAAGGAGACAGTCAAGAAAATCAAGATTTATATAAACTGATAAAAACTGATGTGAGTAGTACCAATGTAAAAGAAGCCAACAATGAAAAACTCCAGAGCTTTTTTTCAATACAATGAATAACAATTATTCCAGAGGACTGATGGTAATATAGCATAATAGCTATAAAAATAACATTCATTTCAGAGAAGTGACTGTGAAAGGGAATTCTTTATTCTCTTTGTTTATTTTTAATCAAAGAAACTCCTACTTAACACTTTGTTATCAAGTAAGAGAATTCACAAGTCACTTGGAGAGCTCCACCCTTTTAACCCAATCAAGCTGAATCTTGTGAATCCTTTGATAAGAGTTGGCACCTTCAGAAGATGAAGTGTGGATCCCACAGACACTGCCCCCCTGTGCAGTGCTAGGCAATTTGGAAGCTGTGATTGGCCCCTGTGAAGAGGCATAGGAATATAAGTTAGGGATAGACTAGTTTCAAAAATTAGTTAAAAGAAGGGAATTTTATCTTATAGGGCATGTCCTGGATAAATTTTGAAGTTAAGTTAAATTTGTTTTAACTTCTCCCTTTACCTTTTTGACACCCTATAACTTACAAGATGCTCATCATTTAATATTTGCACTCTAAGTAGGTTCCTCACACTGTTCCTCTGTTCCTCAGGACTCCTCATACCATTATCAAACTGCCTGACAGCATATCAATATATTAAGGGGTGGAAGTGTGAATAATATCTACAATTAAACATCACACTTTTGGTGGCAAATATTATTGCTTTTGTTTCCTAACCCATGGATGATGCTAAAGATGAAAAGTCAAGTTATAGGCAGGAGAAAGAGAAAAGATTAATCAGATGGCAAAGGGTGGAGCAAAAAGAGGTACAGACATACTGTTGGTACTTTTAAAATCATTCTTCTAAGTCAAATCCACCTAAGAATGCAACATTTTTAGAAAATAACATTTGGCATTAAACCAGTATTTTTCACTATTTTCTTCCACCTAGTCTTGTGTGGAACAATCTAATAATCAATTTACTGGACTTCTCCCTAATGATACACTTCTACATACAGAATGAAATACACCTCTATATACAGAATGAAACTACAAGCATAAAGAGATTTCAAAATATATCATTCCAAATATTAAATTAAATGCAATATATATGTTTATTTGTTTTGTGCATGTGTGTGTAAGAGAGAGAGAGAGAGAATGTATGTGTGTTTAAGAGAAGAAATAGCCTAAGGTGATCATAAATCTCCCTCCCTACTTCTGTGCTTTGAGTAAATTACTGAATCCCTCTGTGCCTCTGCTTGTAAATGAGGTGCCTGGACTAATGACCTCTTAAGTCTCTTCTTGTTCTTAACCTGTAATCTGATATGATTTTGACACATGAAAAGATGGTGGTAAGGGGATACTGAATTGGAGATTATTAATCTATACCACAATCTTTTTTAAGACATTAATGTATCTCCTAGAGCAGTGATGGCAAACCTTTTAGACAGAGTGCTAACCTCTGCTTCCACCCCACCTTCTAGACTGAGTGAGGGCCCACACTCCTCCTTGCCCCCATGCCCCACCCTTACCCCAGACAGGAGAGAGAGGAAGCACTCCCATTGGGCTGCTGAGCAGAGGAGCAGGTGATGAGAAGCACTTGGAGAGGGGGGAGGAGAGTGGCCCAATGCTCTGTTCCCCTCTATCTATGTGCCATGCTGTGAGCCAAGCTCCCCTCAAATCTAGCTCTTCTCCAATCCCACAACAGGAATCACCTTTACCACAGATTTAATAGGCTGCTGTCTGCTCTGCACCCTCACATAGCATATGAGCCCTACCCCTACCCACTCCTTACTCCAGATAGGGGAAGAAGGAAGTACTCCCATTGGCTACTGGGCAGAGGGGCTAGGTGAAATGAGAAATATCCTCAGTTGCATGGAGAAGGTGAGGGAACTGTTCTTCCCCAAGTCCCTCTGGCATTCTAGTAAAGAACTCTGATGGGCAACCACAGATGTGCCCACAGAGAAAGCTCTGTATCCTTTTTGGCACCTGTGTCATAGGTTTGCCATCACAGTTTCTGAATAACCTGAAAATCATTGGCCTTGTTCCTCATTTTACCTCTACTGAATCTAGCAAGGTCTATCATTGAATGTGAAGGAGGGAAATTTAGGCAAGACTTTTTTTCTACTTACAGGGAAAGAACATATAAAAATATTTTTAAAAATATCTACAAGTCTTTTTCAGGATTGACTGAGATGAAAATTAAAAGAATGGAATCAACAAATTGAAAAAGTTTAGGAAGAACAATGCCTGTAACAATTTGCATTGTCATGAAGTACCAGGGCTAGCTACTCCTGTTAAAGTTTAGTGAACCTTAAAACTTTGCAACTTTAACTTTTTTGTTAAACTCCTGTAAGGAAAATGTTTATTTCAAGAATAGGAGGAAAAGAGAGAAGCTGGAAATCTGCATCCCCTTCCTCAGTAGATCTGGTTGAAAAGAGACCAACACAAAAATAGTAACAGTAATTGCTTTGCAGAGGAGACAGAGGCAGAAACATTTGGGGAGGCAACCTATTGCCAAAAATATATTTTTAATATACATATTTTTTAATTTTAATTTTATTTCATCAATTTAGAACATTATTCGTTGGTTACAAGAATCACATTCTTTCCCTTCCTCCCCTCCATCCACCCTTCCCATAGCCAATGCAACATGTATCCTTGATCAGAACCTATTTCCATGTTGTTGATGTTCACACTAGGATGATCATTTAGAGTCTATAACCCCAATTGTATCCCCCTCGACCCATGTGATCAAGCAGTTGTTTTTCTGCAGTGTTTCTACTCCCAGTTTTTCCTCTGAATGTGGATAGTGTTCTTTCTTGTAAATCCCTCCGGGATGTTCAGGAATACTGCATTGCCACTACTGGAGATTATACCACAGTGTAACACAGTCTCTATGTACAATGTTCTCCTGGTTCTGCTCATTTCACTTTGTATCAATTCCTGGAGGTTGTCATCAACTAGAAAAAACACAGAACTATTAAATAGTCAAAATCACTCTTTAATCAAGGGCTAAAGGGGTTCAGCGCTAAAAGACCTCAGCTCTAATAGGCCACAACAACAGAGCTGCTCACTCCCTGTGACTGCACAGACTGCACAGAGTCCGGATTGAACTCTGGCTGCTCTGGTCACTGAACCCTGGGAGTGCCACCGACTCAGGATGGACTCTGAGGAACAAAAGAATTTGGGGAACCTGTATACCATTTGGGGAATCTAGGGGCAGGGAAAGATGATTGACATCACCATAGCTACAAAGAAAATGGGCGTGTTCAAACGACAATGGCAGGATACAATCAAGCTTGGGAAAGGAATCATAACTAGAGGCTAGTGTGTAAGAAAAGGGGCTATTAACCATAGATACTAAAGGATGGTTTCTGCCCAGGTGTGGATCTTCTTGGGAAAGGTTCTAATACAATAGGGGAGATTACCTAAAACAAAGAGGGTCCTTATAGTGGTAGTCTCTCGGTGACTGACTATTGTCTTTGTGCATTATCATCTATTGATGTACCCTAATGTGGCTTTGGAGTCCAAAGGCTGAGGCACACAGTTTGTGGCACATGGGGCATGGGACGCCAGTTGTTATGGGAGGTGCGGTTGTGGCCTGGTGTCGGCGTTCACGCGCAGCGGCAAGACGTCGACGTCGTTCATCTTCAAAGGTGGTGGCAGCATGGTGAATGTGGGTTCGCCAGCTGCTTCTGTCAGAGGCAGCGAGTTCTAGTTGCTTTGGTGTAATGCCAGCCCACTTCAAGTTGCACTTTAGCTGATCCTTGAATCTTTTCTTTGGTCGGCCTTGTTTCCTGAGTCCAGCTGACAGTTCACCATAGAATACGTGTCTTGGTATTCGCTGTGGGTCCATGCGGATGACGTGTCCAGACCATCGTAGCTGGATTTTGAGGACCATGACTTCGATGCTGGTGGAGTTGGCTCTGTCGAGGACTTCCTGGTTGGTGATTCGGTCCTGCCATCGGATCCTCATGATTGACCAGAGGGAGTGTTGGTGGAATTGCTCCAGCTGCTTCATGTGCTTCCGGTACAGTGTCCATGTCTCACACCATACAGGAGCGAGCTGAGGACCACTGCGTTGTACACTTTGAGCTTCGTCGCAGTGCTTACACTGCTGTGTTGGAGGACTTTGCAGCGCAGCCGCCCGAGTGCCTGGCTGGCCTTTTGGATCCTGGCATTGATCTCGTGGTCTAGGGACCCGTCGTTGGCGATGGTGCTGCCCAGGTACTTGAAAGTGTTGACAATCAGAAAGCTGCGTGCTGTCCATTGTAATGCATGGCTGGTTCGTTGGCCTCCTTGGTGCAGGTTGGAACAGCACCTCTGTTTTGCTGAGGCTGATAGTCAGGCCAAACAGTTTTGTTGTAGTAGAAAACCTGTCCATAATGGTTTGGAAATGATTTTCTTGGTGGGCCATGAAAGCACAGTCATCTGCAAAGAGAGCTTCCAGGATGAGTCTCTCTATTGTCTTTTTTTTTTTGCAGTCAGGCGGCGAAGGTCGAATAGTGAGCCATCCCGTCGGTATTTGATGTAGACGCCCAGGTCTAGATCCATCACAGCATGTCGTAATACTTGGGTGAAGTATAGGTTGAATAGTACCGGAGGGGGGACACAGCCTTATTTCACGCCATTGGAGATGTTGAAGCAATCGGAAGTCTCTCCACCAGATAGGACTTCCCCTGTCATGTCGACATGAAAGAGCTGAATCAGTTTGACGAATTTTGCTGGGCAACCGAGCTTGCTGAGGATCACTCACAATGCGTCCCTGTTCACTGTGTCAAACGCCTTTGTCAGGTCTATGAAGACAATGTAGAGACTCAGGTTCTGCTCAAGGCATTTTTCCTGCATTTGCCTCACCGTGAAGACCATGTCGATGGTGCTGCAATCTGGTCGGAAGCCACATTGTGATTCAGGCAGGTTCTGCTCTGAAACAGATGACAGGAGTCTGTTGAGTATGACACGGGCGAGGATCTTTCCAGCAATGGAGAGTAGTGAGATGCCTCTGTAGTTGTCACAGGCTGCTCGTGAACCTTTGTTCTTATATAGGGCTAATCTCACCCAAGCAGGATTGTCATTTCTCTGAGGGTCTCCCACTCAGTCTCAAATTGCTAATTTGGGATTCCCTGCAAGGTAGGTTCCCATGGGAACAAGGGACAAGTACAACTTTGGGGTCTCCAATCTATAAGCTAGTCCTGAAAATTGAGGTTCATTAGATTTCACTAGATAACAAGTTTGGAATTCCTAGATTCCATGTTGACACACACCCCTTTTGGTCAAGACTGAATGTTGCTGACCAAACAAATGGACAATTGGGTAATGCTATATGAGATTGGACTCCATCCCTAAGGATGAGAAAACCCAAGGATACAGGTTTGGACAATTGGCATTTGTGGGCATTTCCCAATGCCTCCAGGGCATTGACATTTGAGCCAGAAAGGCAGGCAGTCTGCCCTTGGCAAAAACTAATAGTCAAAACACTACCCCATTTCCCCAAAGTCTTTAAGTCTCTTGAATCTGGTGGGTCCTGATGATGCTTTCAGCCTCCTCTCTGGAAGACTTCTGTCCTCCTGCAGATTCCTCCTTTTGTATCAGACAGCTCCCTTGCTGCTGTAAGAGAAAACTAAGAGAAATCCATAAACATGTTCTTTAACAGGACTTTGTCAACTCCATATATGCTTATTCACTACAAAGATTATCCATGCTGCTAATCTTAAATCTGCAATCCCATCTTATTAATTTTAGTAATGTCTTTTCCTCACTTATAAAATTATGTAATTTGCACACTCTACCAAAATAATTACAAAAAGGCAACCCTACAAACTATAGAAGTATAAAGGCAGAAACAAAATCCATATTACAGGCTATTCAAGACTTTGTAAATCTGGAAGTGACCCTACCTCCTGTTTGTGGCCCAAAGTTAAAATATCATCCAACATTAAGTAAACTTTTAAACCAAAACCACATTAAAATGACTACATGGCAATTTCAGGTTTAAAACTATTTTTAAAGTCAAATTTAAGTTTCAATATTGAAATGAACTCCAAAAATCTCAAGATTAAAAATGCTTCTAAATTTTCCTTATTTTTAAAAACCTCTCACACACCTCACACACACCCCTTTCGGGAGGTTGAGATGCGAGGGATTTTGCAACTGTTTTCATTCATCTTTAACTACTGAACAACTATAACCATGCTTACATAACTTAGGCTTTTTACTTCTATTACCTATTACCTAGTATGAATAAAAATAATGTTGTAACTGAGTCAGCTAATGTAAAGTCTGTAGATAAAAATTTTGTTAAAATAATTCTTTTGACTTGACTGAGTTGTAGCCTTAACTAAATTAGTTTTGGGTACACATTTCATTTTCCTGAGTATTTATTCATTGGCAATGAGGACTCATTTACCATTGAACTTCTGCCTATGGATTGGCTATGGAATGGATTAATTAGTTTTCCTAGCCACTGTAATGTTAAAAACTGTAAATGCCAAACTCAGTAAAGGTTTTGGCCAAACTGTAAAGGATAATTTTAGTGTTTTGACTTAAAATCTAAATAAGTGGTCACCATGGGAAATTCCCAAATATGAAAAATACCAAAGTCAGCTGGGATTTATGGAGATTTTAATTAATAAAAATGAACGAATTAAGGGAAGGCCTAGGCCTGAGCTTAAGGGAGAGCAAATCAGTCTTTATCACTCACTACAAGATCATCTCCAAGCTGGGTTCTTTCACTCCGAACTGAAATCATCCTCCAAACTGAATTCAAAATCTCCCTCACTTCAACTCCAAATTCCAACTACTAAATTACCTTTTACCCCTTCCTTTTAAAGAATTTTTCTCTTATGTCACCTCCCCTAAATTTTCACTTCAACCAATCACAGTAGACGCTTTTTCCCAGGACTGCTCATTCTTAGTTCTCATCTTCTTTGGTTCTCACCTTCTCTGGTTAGATTAAATCCTCCGAGTACTTCACACCTCTTTTGTTAAGCTTGCCTTTTGTAAGTTGCTTGACCTTTTAGTGATTAATTTAACCTTTATAAGTACTTAGCACCCTTTTGTATTAGATCTAAAAATAGGCCACCTAGCTTAAGATTTTGGCTTTACTATAAGGTGTGAGTTGGGGACTTTCATTGTTCAATCAGGAGTTTATTACTTTATCTTACCCTAAGGCACTGTCTGAGTAGGGTGGAGTAATTTTAAAAGTTCTCAATACATTCCTGACTAAGTATCTTCATTTGTTAAAAAATAGGGAATAGCTTAATCAAATCTTCTAAAGTAGAGTCTGAGTAGTTTTTGCTTACTCATTCATAATGGCTAAAATTTCTATCTGCCTCCCCAATTTCCATATTCTACACCTTGTCATCCCGAGGCTCCTTTCATCATACCGAAAATTTGCTATTAACAGGAGAAAAGTGGGAAGTAACTTAAAATGAGGGAGAATAGCTCCCATAATTTGGAATATTAATGCCATGTGTAAATTGGCAATGATCAGAATCATCTGTAGAACTTGACAGAAACTTAGCCCTTCCATTCATCCTTGTGACTGTATCAATAACCAATTTCCTCCATAGCATTTCTTTTCCCAATTATCTTCCCATACAATTCACCCTTAGATGGCAATTCTCACTAACCATGCTCCAGATTTAAAATAAATTTATCTTCTATTACTAACAATTATTTTTGGCTCCATCATTCTTCCTAACTTCTTCTGATACTGTTATGGGGTAGAGGTGTACCCCTGGGGTTCGGGAAGGATACTTTTTGCAAGAATGCAAGACTCCAAAACTTAGCTTAAAAACAAAAAGAAATTTATTAGTTTAGGGAGTAATGTTAAGAATGGCCAGGAGGATAGCAAGGTGGAACAGCAAGATGGGGAGCAGTTCCTTGGGAGGGCAGCATGAAAGGAAAGGCTGTTCCCCCCCACGACATCAGTTCTGGGGTTTTTATACTTTTTACAACAGATGCTATATCCTGGTGGGGATGTGACTTAGAGTGGTAAGCCCTCAGGCATTTGGTGGGGTGAGGTGGTCATCTGACTGGGGTCTGCCTGGGGGAATAAAAGATTCATCTCTTTGTCCATTTTAAATCTAGATGATGTTCAAAGGTAGATAGTCATCTCAGGACCCTAAGGGAGGGTCATTGGGTGTTTCCAGGTTCAAAGTAACAAGGATGGAAGGGAGAAAGGGAGTTTCCCTAATAATAGTTCGCCTGAGTTTCTGGGGTACAGTGCCCATGTCAATACTACTTTGAGACAAACTAGTGACCTGGGCATTGTACCCCCAGAAACTCAGGCAAATTATTATGGACAGAGAGATGCACCTCCAGGCTGCACCTCAAGATATCTGTTTGTTAAGGAATCTTTATGCCTCCAGGCAGACCCCAGTCAGATGACCACCTCACCCCACCAAATTCCTGAGTGACTAGCACTCTAGGTCACCATGACAGCATCTGTTGTAAAGAGTATAAAATCCCCAGAACTGATATCGTCTGGGGGACAGCTTTTTCTTCCATGTTGTCCTCATGGGGAACAGCCTTTCCCTTCATGCTGTCCTCCCAAGGAACTGCTCCCCATCTTGCTGTTCCACCTTGCTATCCTCCTGGCCATTCTCAACATTACCTCCTAAATTAATAAATTTCTCTTTTTGTTTTTAAGCTAAGTTTTGGAGTCTTGCATTCTTGCAAAAAGTATCTTTCCCGAACCCCAGGGGTACACATCTATACCCCATAACACTAGCACTCTGGAGTCTTTGCTGCAACTTCTCAAATTAACAGATTTTACTTTCAAACCTCTTAACCAGGTAAAAAGCTCCTATTTTAAACTTTCCTACTTCGACTAACTTTGGGGAATAGCTCTGTCCTTTCTTGGTTCTCTACTTAAATGAACTTTGCTCAGGGTAAATAAAATTCTCAGGAGAAATAAAATGGCCAGTTTTATGTCTGCTACAGAAATATTTCTAAAGTCAATGAAAATGATGAGAAAAAATACTTATCCAGATTCAGTATCTTGGGGGCTCCTTCGGATTTCTCATAGAGATGTCTTCAGGAATCCTTCAGATTCTAGGCTGCAGGAAAATCTGGTCCAGGCTTTTGGCTCCTAAGAAACGTCTTGAAATAAAACTTTAATAGGTTTTAATCACTTCACCTACACTCCAGAACTGGGGTGGCAAAATACAAGGCATTCCTAGAAATTTCTTAAGAGTTTCCCAGGTGAGAAATTCCCTTCTCTATTAGCTGTCATGTGCCAATGATCATCTGAAATAATGCTCGCAAAACCATTAGTTCTCTCCATTTACAAAGTAAAATTGGTCATCTGTATTCACTGGTCTTTTAAAACAAAAATCTATCTATTGTAATGGTTGCACTCTGCAAATTTACTTTAAAAATTCAAAAAATCAGGTTATAGTTTACTTTTTCAGAAACTAAAACCCATAACATTTTTCCTCCAAACACAAAATTTAGGATTACTAAGAAAAGCTTAAAAATTACCTTTAACTATGAATACCTCTACTATTCCTTTCCCTTTTTTACCTTAACTCTAATTTACTTTTGTCTCCAAATTTGCCTTTCTTTTAGCCTTGCCTCAAAAACCACTTTGGCCTAAGGTTAAAGCCCCAGCTAGAGAGGAAATTTGTGTTTAAAAACGTTCAGGGTTTCCTTATTATTTAAAGCGATGCCTTTCCCTAATATTTCTCGTCATTTTCAACAATTCAATGACCAGTCAGGTCTGTAGTTGACCATCCTAAAATGAAATTTCTTTAATCCAGAACTCACACACATGCATTTCAGAAAAACCTTGCTATTTGAAAACAATTAACAGCTTGAAAAAAAAGTGAAATTATAGCACTCGAATAACCAAGTTAATACCTAGAATAAAATGCATCTTATTGCCAATATTAACTGCACTTGATACAAAATATTTCACAGATTAACCATACCAAAACTTTGGGAGGAAAAAAATTAAGACCTTTTTCTGGACCTCCTTTTGTCTCCTGCTGGATATTCCTATATCCAAATTGCCAACTCTGGTCTCGCCTCTTCAAACTTTTGGGAGGAATTCATTGTTAACATCTTTCAGACATTGTTTGCTAATGTTTAAATCACAAGCATTTGAAATTATTAGTGAAGTCTCCGCCTAAGAAATCCATTAGACATACAATATAAACAAAAGCCCATAGAAAATTTTGAGAAGAAATCCAGAACTTAAGTTCTTAAGCTTCTATGAGAAGCTTTTTTGCAAAACTTTATAACCATTTAAACTTCAAGCCATGGCATTTCAATTCATGAAGAAATTTTCTCTATTAATCAACTTAAAGCAGTTACCCAGACTTTCAGTTGAACACTCAGGCTCTTACACTCCGGAGTTTCCCATTCAAAGCTTTCAGCCAACCATTCACGCCTCTGACCTGCTCTCCTGCCCTCACCTCTCTCTGGTTCTTACCCTTCTCCCAGTTTATGACCGTTCTGACCTGGATTTTCTTCGGGTGCATTCCTCCAGCCATTGGTTGAAGGCTTCTCTTTGTTCTTCAATCTCTGGACCTGCTTCGCTTAAAACAGATTGTAGAAACAATATCTTTTCCTCATTAAATGAACCCCACCTTGGCCAGCTTACATTTGGATTGGCCCTTGTCACCGTTTGTCATTTATCTAAATACTTGCTTGCATCAGGTCCATACTTCGAAACCATGTAACTTGCGGCTGTATTTCTAGGTGGTTCTTCGGGCTTCTGACTGTCCCCACCTTTTATGGGGGGACAGCAGATAAGCTGTTACTCATGTCCGATAGCGCCCGGGGGGTCTATGGGCAATGGGGCTCTGTGTACCCCACAGAAGCCCAACTAATAATCCCCTAATTAAAGAGCAAGTCACTCCCAAACACGAGATGTGAGTCCCACCTCCGAGAGCCACTTACCTGGCCCTTGCTAACCGGACTCTTGACCCAATCCCAAATGGGTTGTGTGAGGTGCCTCAAGTCTCGGGGTCCTCATTAGCAGGGCTCAGGCAGCTGGGACTTCAGATATCAGTGGGACCTCCATTAATGTCAACTAGAAAAAATACAGAACTATTAAATAGTCAAAAATCACTCTTTAGTAGTAGTCTCTCGGTAACCGAGGATGACGATTGTCTTTGTGCGTTTTCATCTATTGTAGGATAGATGAGTGTGCACAAAGACACCTGTGCGTGAAGGAGATTTAAGTGGAAAAGTCGATGCACAGAGGCAGTCCCACTCTCTCAGCATTGGAAGCCTGGGTCCATTGGTACGTCGTTACACCTGGAGACTTCCTCAGCTTCATTGGATGGCCGTGTTGTCTTTTGTGCTCCCACACGCCCTAAGCACTCCACAGTGTGTTGCTGTTGCTGCGTCTGGGTGTGCAAATTCCTGGTTCACCAGGGGTCCACGACGACCCAATGGCTACCCTCACAAGGTTTAGCTGGCCTGTCAAAGCCATTGCCCAGGGTATGGCCGCTACCGCATGCTAGCACCTCCTGGGAGCCACAAGTGAGAGCTGGGTGTCAGGTGGGGGTCAGAGGCTGGAGAGCTGCCCTAGAAGGGCAGGACAAGCCCTCTGTAAACCTTAAAATTTCTTAGACTTATAAATGTTGGAAATTTCACCATTGGGAAATTTCATACTTGAAAAATTTCCTATTGATAGTGGGTCTTGGCTATTGGAATGTGAACCCCATTGGCATGGGAGGTTCCTCCTCCTCCCTTCTTAAGATTACTTTAGGACAGAAACCTTTTGCTGAACAATGGAAAGGACTTTGACCTATGCTTAAGCATAGAAGAGGAATTTCTTTGAGTCATGATTGATTTTAGAATTGATACAATGGAGATACTTGGAATGACAGAACCAAGTCTTGGAAATTGCAATCTCCACCCTACTCAGTCCTAACAGGATTTAGGAAGGGCTGCAGCATAGATCAAAATTTAATTATTCCAATCTCTACCCTACTCAGGGTAACAGGATTTAGGAAGGGCTGTAGCAAAAGATCAAGATTTAATTATTTGAGAATATGACCTCCAACAGACATGTGCAAAGCCACAGACCTCTGGGCGGTCCTGGGTTAAGCTAGAGCCACCATTGGCACAGGGAAAATGATGGACAGTGATTGGTAGATGTGAGAACTGAGGGGAGGGAACTTGGATGGTTTCCTTAAAGATAGAGGGGTCTGAGGACTGAAGGGGGGTTGGAGAGTTTTGGCTCTGAGTGGTTGGAGAGGTGCTCTGAGAAGCTTGCTCTGAAGGAAGCTGAAGGTGGGGTCCCGGAGACTGTTTCTCCATTTTGGTCACGTGAGTAATAGGGACTGATCTCCTTTCTTTGCCCCAGCTATCTAAGGGCTTGGGCCTTTTGGCCCAGCCTAAACAGAAGGGGTATTTAAGCCCTATTCCCTTCTCTCCCCTTTTCTCTCTCTCTCTCTCTCTCTCTCTTTCTCTCTCTCTCTCTCTCTCTCTCTCTCTCTCTCTCTCTCTAATTCCTTTCTTCCTCCTGTTTGTAATTAAACTCTATAAAAGGTTGACTGCTGACTTGAGTTTTCATTTAGGAATTACATAGCTGAATTCCTTGGTGACCTTAAATTAATATATATCAGTCTTTTAAAGTGATTTCCTTGTCACACCTCCATACCAGAGATACTACCCCTATGCTTTAGACTATATTAGAAAATTTTTCCATTTTTGTTTACAAAATAGTCATTTTACTTCAAAGGCTTTTATTTTTTAATGGGATTTCTTAAAACTATTTTTAAAGAGGTAAACTATAGGAAAAAACAGAGACTATAAATGACAATATAGGAAAATTTCTCAAAACCCTAAGACAAGGGTTCCTTCCTAACTACTATTTTCATGTAGGTATAGGAAAGGAATGTATAAGAGAAGACACAGTCCTTACCTGTGATTAATCAGTTTTCATATATCTAAATTGATATCATAAATCAATTTTTACATCAGATATTAGCAAATCACACTCTTTTTGTTAAACTATACAAACACAAAAACAGGAGCATTTCCATATAAAATTCTGAAAATGTATTTTAAAATCTTGCTACATCTGGCCCACAGTAAATGTTTAATAAATGATATTTAGCATAACTACACGTTAGATTCAACATGGTAGCTCCAATGTATAGCATACGAGAAAAAAGTTATGCATGAAATTATGGACATAGAAATTAAGGGAAACTATTAAATATGAAAAACAAACAGGTACAAAAAGGTATTTTTCTTTCTTTGAAAAAAATGTTTGGTGATTTTCCTACCTATATACAAATCCAATCTCTAAAGACCTCATTAAAAATAGCAAAATAAATGAGACATGTCAATCATCAGGATGCCAATCAAGAGTCGAGTCATATTGATCAGTTCATAAATCTTTCGAAGTAACTTTTCTTTACAATGTAGCTATTATTGTATATTCTCCTGAATTGCTCACTTCCCTCTGTACCATTTTATACAAAATTTTTAATCAAGGGCTAAAAGTATTCAGTGCTAAAAGGCCTCAACAACAGAGATCCTCACTCCCCAAGACTGCATAGAGTCTGGATTGAACTCTGGCTGCTCTGGTCACTGACCCCTGGGAGTGCCACCATGCTAGATGACAACTCCAGGAACAAAAGAATTTGGGGAACCTATATACCATTTGGAGAGTCCAGGGGCAGGGAAAGATGATTGACATCACAATAGCTACAAAGGAAATGGGAGTGTTCAAACTACTTGGACAGGACACAATCAAGCTTGGAAAAGGAATCATAGGTAGAGGCTAGTGTGTAAGAAAAAGGGCTACTTTCAATGGATACTAAAGGATGGTTCCTGCCCAGGTGTGGATCTTCTTGGGAAAGGGTCTGATACAATAGGGGAGACTACCTAAAACAAAGAGGGTCCTTAGCATATGCTTATCTCACCCAAGCAGGATTGTCATTTCCCTGAGGGTCTCCCACTCAGTCTGAAACTGCTAGCTCAGGATTCCCTTCAGGGTAGATTCTCATGGGAACAGGGAACAAGTACAAGCTTTGGGGTCTCCAATCTACAAGCTAGTCCTGAAATTTAGGGTTCATCAGATCTCACTAGGTAACAAGTTTGGGATTCCTAGATTCCATGTTGACAAGGTCATTCCAATTCACATAGAATTCCTCCAGTTTATTATTCCTTTGAGCACAATAGTATTCCATCACCAACATATACCACAATTTGTTCAGCCATTCCCCAATTGAAGGGCATCCCCTCATTTTCCAATTCTTTTGCCACCACAAAGAGTGCAGCTATGAATATTCTTGTACAGGTTTTTTTTCCTTATTATCTCTTTGGGGTACAAACCCAGCAGTGCTATGGCTGGATCAAAGGGCAGACAGTCTTTTATCACCCTTTGGGCATAGTTCCAGATTGCCCTCCAGAATGGTTGAATCAATTCACAACTCCACCAGCAGTGTATTAATGTCCCAATTTTGCTACATCTCCTCCAGCATTCATTACTTTCCTTTGCTGTCATGTTAGCCAATCTACTAGGTGTGAGGTGATACCTCAGAGTTGTTTTGATTTGCATCTCTCTGATTATAAGAGATTTAGAACACTTTTTTATGTGCTTATTAATAGTTTTGATTTCTTTGCCTGAAAATTGCCTATTCATGTCCCTTGCCCATTTATGAATTGGACAATGGCTTGATTTTTTGTATAATTGATTTAGTTCTTTATAAATTTGAGTAATTAGACTTTTGTCAGAGGTTTTTGTTATAAAGATTGTTTCCCAATTTGTTGCTTCCCTTCTAATTTTGGTTGCATTGGTTTTGTCTACACAAAACCTTTTTAATTTAATGTAATCAAAATTATTTATTTTACATTTTGTGATTTTTTTGTAACTCTTGCTTGGTCTTAAAATCTTTCCTTTCCCAGAGATCTGAAATGTATACTATTCTGTGTTCACCTAATTTACTTATAGTTTCCTTCTTTATATTCAAGTCATTCACCCATTCTGAGTTTATCTTGGTGTAGGGTATGAGATATTGATCCAAACCTAATCTCTCCCATACTGTCTTCCAATTTTCCCAGAACTATGGTTGTTTTTCCTTCCCTTTCCAGTCAGAAATCTGAGGGAGGAGGGCAGGTTCTCTGTGTATGGAGCTAAGGAGGAAGGATTTTGCCTGAGGCCAACTCTGTAGTCTCTGTAGCTTCTGCTGTTTGCTGCCCTTCTCAGTGTTATCTCTCCATGGGTGCCCACGTTCTGTGTTCTTCAGCCTGCTGAGGTTTTAGGTTTAGCTGCTCTAAGGGGTAAGTGTTTGGTGGTCTTCCTCAGCTGCCAAGGACCTAGAGGTGCCCCTCACACGCTCTAGAGGTGCCCCTTGCTCAATAACTGATTCTAGCACCCTCTGGTTCTGACTCTGGCTCCATGGGTGGGGTAGGGGAAGAGTGGATCAGCTTGCATTTTGGTGGAAGCTTTTTAATCCCCCTTATGGTGTGGAAATGCCCAAATCCCAGGTACCTTCAAAGCTGTGCCCTACTGTAGAGTTCCTTTGTTCATATGAATTTGGGTTTTTTTGGCTTTTTGAGGTAGTCTATATCAGTAGGGGATGAGGAGAGGAAGAATCCTGTGTCTAGACTGTCGCCATGTTTACCCGGAAGTACCCTAAAAAGATTTAACAACCAGAAGCAGTGTTTTGGACCATCACCACAAACTTAAATATGTTTGGAAAAAGTAAAGTTAGATGGAGTCTATAAATGTATTATTAATTTAATATGGATAATAATAGTATCTCCCTCCCAGGGTTGTTGTGAAGATCAAATGAGATATTTATAAAGTATTCTATTAATACTAGTCATTTTATTATCATCTTTTATTCAGAGTCTATCTATCCTTTGATCACCTTCGTCCTCACCAAATGATCCAACTCCCATAACAGTAATTTTTGAAAGAGAAAAAGCAGTTCAACAAAACCAATCAATGTATTGACCCAGTCTGAGAGATTATACCATATTCTATTCCCATTGTCCTCAACTTTTTCAATGAAGCAAAGTAAGTACATTTTAAAAACTCTTCTCTAGGGCCAAGATTGGTCATTATAGTGTTTTTGTTTTTGCTTTTTTCATTTATATTGCTGTAGTTGTACATACTGTTTTACTTACTTCCTGTCACTGTCTCCTATGCTTCTCTAAAATTTTTATAGTCACTATTTCTCATGCACAGTGATATTCCATTACATGTAGCCATTCATTTATTGATGGAAAGCTACTTTGTTTCCAGTTCTCTGCTACCAACAAACCTTGTTCACAAGAATAGTTTGATGTATGCAGTAAATTTCTTTCATTCATTTATTTCCTCATGGGTATTTGACATAGACAGCAATGTATCCTTGTTAAACATTTTAGTCACTTTTTAAACATACTACCACATTGCTTTCCCAAATAGTTGAACTAATATATAGTTCCAACAATAGTATATCAGGTGCTCTATCTTCCCATGGCCTCTTCAATATAATATATGCTTATCTTTTGTCATCTTTGCCAATTTACTGGGGATGAGATGAAAACTCTATATTGTTTGAATTTGAATTTATTAATTGTTTGAAGCAACATTTCATATGTTTAATAGTTTACAATTCCTCTGAAACTATTTTAATCCTGTTAAACTCTTATCTATTGCAAAATAGTTCTTAAATATTTATTTGCTTCCTATATATCTTGAACGTTGCATCTTAAATAATAATTATTGAGGCAAAGATTTTTACTCAAACAATAGCTTCTTTGCCAACCTAATTGCACTAATTTCGTAGTACAAAAGTGTTTCAATATCAGATTATCAAAATTCTTTCATCATTTAAGATAATTTCTAACTCTTGGTTCAGAATTCTTCTTCTAGCCATTGCTGTTCTGTTTTTTTCTATGGTTATTTTTGTAGTTAGCAGTCAGAGGTAAGATTTGAAATCTCTAACTCCAGGGCAATCCTCCAGCCAGCACAGGGAAAGGGAACAAGAAAAACTCTAGTTCCCAGCAAGCATTGCGGCCAGACAGGACTACAACATCCACTATGCATTGCGCGGAACCTCCTGTCTACATTGGTGTACGCTGGTCTTTGTAGTTTTCTTGAGCACTTTCCCTCGCCCCCCATTTTGGCATTTCAAAGTTTGGTGGTTTGGGAAGTTCCTGCTTCTCAAGATTTGGTGTCAAGATATTGGATTATTTTAAAACAGGAAAAAATTAAAAATCCAATTCTGAAAATACCGACTGCTGCTCAATATTCAGGTTTTGAAATCAATTATTACTCACTTCCTCTTCACACACCTACCCAGCCTTACCCTCGAGGTAAAGCGGGAGGGCCCGGGGAAGCGGAAGTTGCGTACTCGAGTATTATGGCGGCGCAGTGGAGCTCCAGGTATTTACTGAACGCGTTAGCGAGGGATGGAGGAGCAGAATGAACGTGAAGTTGGTGGGCCGCAGGGACTTGGGGAGAAGGGAGAGTGAGTTCCGACCTGTTTGCTTGGTGGTTCAGTGGCGGTCACGGCAGAGCCGCTGCTCCTTTATGTGTGGGGCAGAGGTATGCCTCCGCCGCTAGACTGGGATGCTTCCGTACTTGTTCGGGCCGTCTGAGGTCTGGGCTCAACTCCTCCGGACTGGGGGCTCCAGCTGGCGTTGACCTGCCCCTACGAGGAGGGGACAACGTGGGGCTCAGGGAAGTGCGCCTCGACCTCACTTCAGCTTTTACCAACATTTCTTACTGTCTACTCAGTGCACGCCTCAATTCCTGGCATATAGGAAACAATTAGGTTCCTCCTAGTCTATTCTTTTTTCACCTTTGCCCTGTACCCCCACTCCTCGTTTCCCCTGTCTCCTCCCTATGTATTTCCACCTTTCTCTCATCTCCCGGCCACCCTAGCCTCCCTCCGCTTTCCCCCTTCCCCGCTCTTTCTCTTCTCGTTTCACCCTGGCCACCTCCTCCACTCCCTCTCTGACTTCTTTCCCACTTTTACTTTTCTGCTCTCCTCTTCCTTCTCTCCCGTTCTTCCTCCTCTTCTCTTCGTTCTTCCTCAATCCTTACCTTTTGTCTCTCCTCATTTCCCTCTTCTCACTCTCCTCACCCTCTCTCCTCCTTTCCACCTTCTTTCCCTCTCTTGTCCTTCCTCTTTTCCTCTCCTTTACTCTCCTTTCCGCATCCCTTTCTGGCATCTCTCCTCTTGCTTTCCTCTTCTCTCTTCCCTTTCTCCTCTCCCCCTTTCTTCCTCTTATCTTCTATTCTCTCCACGCCCCCTCTCTTTTCTTTCTTTCTCCTCTCCCCCGCTCTACTGCCCTTCCCCTCATTCACTCCTCTCTCCATTTTCTTCTCCCAGATTCTCTTTTATCATCTTGCCTCTCCCCCTTTTTAATCGTCCTATTCACCTATCTTTCATCTTGTTCTCTCTTTCCTCAGGACTGAGTACAGGGTACTAAGGACAGGGTCCCTGCCCTCATGGAAGTTGCTCTATAATTGGCTTGGACAAACACTTTTTATTCATTATTTAAGGAAAGAGGAACAAGACAAAGAGTTGATGAATCTAGTTTCATTTAGGATGTTGACCTTGTGAGTATTAAGAAGGACAAATGCAAGAGATGCAAAGATCTTGGCAACTACTTATGTTAGTGAGGGAGAAAAAAGACTAGGAATGACTGAGGTTGTGAACTTGGATGTTTGGAAGGATGACTATTTGTGGCCTCAAAAAAACCAAAGGAATTAGGTAGTGGTTTTGAGTGTAAAGATAGTGAGCTCTATTTAGGATACTTTGGATTTTAAATGCTTCCAGGTGGGAATACATCCAGGAGAATGTCCAATTAGCAGTTGGTGAAAGGAAATTGGTACTCAGCAGGGAGACTAGGACTAGAGATATGCATGCTTTTTTGGGAATCATCTGCAGAAAAGTTATAGGTAAACCCAAGTGAGTTGATGTGGTTATGAAAGAGAGAAGAGGGCTCAGGACAGAACCTTGGAGTTACATTCATACTGGGTTAGAATGTGTGAATGATGATCAGGTAAAGGAGACTGGGAAGGAGAACCAGACTGAGCTTATTCAGGTAGAGGGCAAGCAATTGGTGAACAGTGTTAACAGAGATAAGTGAGAAAAAAGTCATCAATTTGGAAGCCAGACTTGAAAAGTTAGGTGAATGATGAAAGAGTGGAAGTGATGAATATAGAAAGCCTCTTTATAGGAGTTCATAAAAATGAAAAGCAAGAGGGCAATAGTTATGAGTGCATGAAAGGGTCAAATGAAGGTTTTTGAAGGGTAAGGGATACTTTGACATGCTTGATGGCAGCAAAGAATAAGCCAATATATTAGGATGATTGCAGTAGCAAACTTCTAGGGAAGACTGGAAGTTATATGGCCTAAGATATAGAAGAGGGGATGGCCTTGGTAGAAGGACCACTTTAAAAAACCATGGCAAAGGAAGAAAGAATGAGGGAGGATTTCAAGGAGAATTGAGTTCTAGAAGAATGAGTTCTTGGTGAATAGTCTTCATAACATAAGAGAGTAGCCTTTTGCTTCTCAGGATAAAAGAGGAAATGGTGTAAGAGATTTAAAAAAATTTATAAGAGCAATTCTGAGATAATTCATTAGAGAAGGGCATAAGGATTACCTTGATGTATGAAGGCCCAGTTCAGATGAGGTTTCCGTTTGGTCATGTGACTTCTCTAGCACAATTAATAGCACATGAATGATAATAGAGGAAATAGATGCTAAGGGTAACCCAGAGTTGGAATTTGGGGAGTTGGTGTTGAGGAAATGGGATAAGGGGACAGATTCAAAGGTAGAGTGTATAGATATAGATATATAGTTGAACTGTTCAGGGTCAAGATTTGAAATGAAATCAAAACATATATTAAAAACTGTGTGCTAGGCAGCTGGGATAAAAAGGCAAAAATATGGCCCCCTTCCCTCAAGGATCTCCTGTTCTTAAATGTGAAATAATATGTAAGTTATATATTGATGTAAATGGGAAGTAATGTCAGAGGGAAGGCAAGAGCAAAGGGAGCACAGGCAGGGCAGTTAGAGAAGGAAAGGCCTGCTGCATAATGTGACATTTTAATTGAGTCTTGAGGTTGGGAGGGGGAAGCATCCACGTATGGAGGATAGCCAGTGATAAGGAATGGAGTTGGGGAATGGAATGCCTTGTTCAGGGAACAGTAAGAAGTTCTGTTTTGATAGATTATAGTAGAGTATAGAAGTTAATAAAATGTAAGCCTGGGAAAGGTAAAAGGATGACAGATTGTGAAAGACTTCGAAAGCTAAAGAGGTTTTTATATTTGATGTTGAAGGTGATAGGGATCCACTAGAGTTAATTGAGTAGGGTCACATCTTTGCTTAAGAAAAATGCCTTTGGCAAATGAGTGTAGATCAAAATGAGGAGAGACTTAAAACAGGAAGCCTAAAAGCTATTGCAGTAGCCCAGACATGAGTTGATGAGACCTTAAATCAGAGTATTAGCTGTGTGAGTGAGTTTTAAAGGAAGGGATCATATCTGAGAGACATGAAAGTAGAAACAAAAATTAACAGTAGATTAACTAAGGGTAGTGAGTACACATGAGGAATTGAGGCTAAAATTGAATGAAGTCTCATGAACCCAAGTGACTGAGAGGATGGATGGAAGATGGTACCCTTCACAGGGAAGTTCAAAAGAGAAGGTGGGGGGGGGGCAGGGCGCAGATAATGAGTTTGAATTCCCTATATGCCAGTTCTAGATATCTAAGAGTTTTGGGCTGAATAAAATGATGTAGGAATTATCTGCATAGAATGTTAATTGAATCTATGGAAGTTGAGGAGGTCTCTAAGTAAGTTCATATGGAGAAGATGGCCCACCATAGACCTTTAGGGAATGCCTACATATACTTGGCATCACTTGGATATAAATCCATCAGTGGAGCCCTGAGGGTTGATCACATAGGTAAAAAGAACTGGGAGAGAAAAATGTCACAAAAACCAAGAGGAATGGGTATCCAGGAGAAGAGGGTGAATGACAGTATCAAAGGCCACAGAGAGCTTCAGGATTGAGAAAAGGCCATTCAATTTAGCAATTTAAGTGCTCATTGGCATAGTGGTTTGTGAATCTTAAAATTTCTCAGACTTGTGAATGTTAAAAATTCTCAGACTCTACCTTAGAACATTTGGTTAAGACCATTCCCCATTTTAAACAATGAAGGTACTTGATCAGGAATGTGAGAACTCTAACATTACTCTACTCATACATAAGCATACTTTAGGAGAAGATAAAGTTGTAAACTCCTTACTGAACAATGAAAAAGTACTTAACTCATACTTATAGTGAGGCAAAAACCTTAAGCTAAGTCTATTTTTAGATCTAATACAAAAAGGTGCTAAGTTCCTATAAAGGTCAGGCAACTTGCAAAGGGCAAAGAGGTGTGAACTTACTCAGAAGTTTTAGTCTACCCAGAGAAGTTGAGAACTAAAGAAGGTATGAATTAAGAATGGTCAGTCCTTTGGAAAACTTCTACTGTGATTGGTAGATGTGAAAACTTAGGGAAGGTGACATAGGAGAAAATTCTCTTTAAAAGGAGGGAGCTTGCCAAAATTGAATTGGAGGGCTCGGTGGCTGAACTTAGTTGAGCTGAGGAGCTGAACTGGTGGGTCTCTCTGAACACTAGAATCTTGCTTGGGACAAATCTTGTGGTGAGTGGATTAAAGACTGATCTCTCTCTTAAGGCTTAAGCCTAGGCTGGCCTACACCTTTTCTCATTATTTCCTCTTACTTTCTCTCTCCCTTTCATTAATTCCTTAATTTGTATCAATTAAAATCTCCATAAAACCCAGTTGACTTGGGTGTATTTCATATTTGGGAATTTTTCCCATGGCGACCACTTTATTTTTGATTTAACTCAAGACACTGTCTTGAAACCATATTTTCGCGATCACAGTTTAAGTCAAACAGTCCTTTAACTGTAACAGGTTTCAGTTGGATAATAATGACAAAAACCAGATTGTAGAGGGTTTCAAAGTGAAAGAGGAGGAAATGGAGGCAGCAATGGCATTTAGCTTTCTATAGGAGTTTAGATCAAAGAATAGATGGATGAAGTGAAAATTTTTTTTAAGGATATAGGGGACATGAGCTTGTAGAAACAAGAATAAAGGAGGAGAGGGAGCTTCAGCAAATGACCTCAATTTTTCCAGTGGATAAGAGGTTTTTTGTTTTTTAATCTTTCCTTTTCTTTTCCATCTTTCATCTCTTTGTTTTCCTCTATTTAGCTTCTTAAATGTCCTAGATACAATTTTGGTTTGGTAAATTTCTTGCCAAACTTTCTTTATGCTGAGTTCACTCCCATTTCTCTTTGCTTCTTTCCCTTATATTTGACAAATAAATATTCGAAACTATTTTTGCTATTAGGTCTATAACTCTGCTTGGCAAGGAATTCACATATTGGCTGAATGAAGTGCTTTAAAAAAAATTTTTTTTTTGTTATCTTTATGGCAGCTGGGCAACTGAAAAGTTGAGGGAAGAGGAGCAGAGCATGCAAGTTATGGGAAACAGCCAGGTCAAAGGTATAGAAATAGGTGAAATTTCATGTTTTGTGAAATGAAAGTCAGTAGAGCTATATCAGAGTTCTTGGCAAAGAAGCAGGGTAAAAGACTAGACAGGTAAATAAGAGACCAGCAAGGTTACAAAGAGCTTTAAATGCCAGGGGACTTTGGGTTTGTTTCTGGAGATCATAGGGAACCCCTGGAACTCACTGAGTAGGAAAGACCTGTGATTTAGAAAGATTCCTGTGATAGATGAGTGAAAAACTTTAGGGAGGGAAACCTACAAAAAGCCTGTTGCAATAGTTAGGGAGGAAAGTGAAGGGGGCCTAAACTAGGACTGTGGGTCTGAGTGGACAGAAGAATTTGTGGACTAGAGATGTTAGGAGTGTCCTTTCATCTGTCCAAATCACCTTTTTCAGTACTAGAAACTTTTAAAATATGTCAGGTAGCCGGTTACATTTGATACTTTTTTCTCCTTTTTTATTTTTCTAGCTCCATCTTAATTTTTATCTTAATTCTAACAAGCCTTTGGCCTGATTGTACGCAGAGAGCTGATTCAGGAAATGACTTCCATGTTGGAGTTAATTTCAGTTTATAATCAGATGATCATAATTCTGGAAATGGGACAAACTTCCCCAGCCATATGGTCTAACCCCTTTATTTTGTTAGACGAGTAAGCTGAGGCCCATGAAGGTGCAGAGATTGGTCTCAGGTCACATCCAGAGTAATCTCTAGAGATGCTATTTGAACCTATTTCCAAAAGTTCAGTGAGTTTCCAGAGTCTGTGTGCAGTTTTAAACTATCAAATATTAAAACTGTGCTCAGATTTTGGGGGCACTCCATATATAAGTTTGAGGCTTCTGCCTTTGACTGCTCTCATTCTTTACTCTTGATTCATATTCTCCAACATATCCTTCATCATCATTTTCTATTCCTGCCTTTTTCAAAGTCACATAGTGTCAAAATATTTGTTAATTTGATTTAAAGGGGCTTATCCATTCTTGATGACATTACCTCTTCATCCTTGACTACAAATGTTGCTACATAAACTTAATTATGTTGGTCTGTTTTAAAATTTTATTTTTAAAAAATAAGGTTTTATTGATGCCTTTTATATTTTATCATAGTCATTTTTAAGGGAAGAAACTCACCCACTTTATATCAAGTCTTCCATTTTAAAAGAGAAAACCAATTAATATGGTGACCATATCTGACAATTCATTATCTATCTTCCAATACCAGCATTAGATTTTTCAGTTACTTACACTTTAATTTCCTTCTAGTGATGTTTAAATTCATTTCATTGAATATTCTTTTGGTTCTCCTTATTTCACTCTGAATTCCTAGTTTTTGTTATTTCAGGAAATGATGACAGAACTGAGGGCCTTTTTGTATTTTGCATGTTTAGTGACTGTGTTCAAAAAGTCATCATCAAATGGTTAGTCAACTGGTGTTGAGCTTCATTTTATTTAGTTAGGTTGATCTTTAAAAAGTAAACAGGATATGTTGCTGGGATCATATTTAAATCCTCAGACTAAGGTTAGAAAATTCCTTCTCAACCCCAATCTTGAACTGGTGCTTCGGTGATTGCTTTAAAATATTCTTGTGTAGGAAAGTGCAGGTGTAGTTTTGCTGAGTTGGTTATTTGTGATAAGAAGTCGTACTATTTCTGTATTATCGTAAAATCTGCATTGTAATTCTAAGAAGAGCAGAGAGAGCTATAAATTCTATATAAATTACTCTCATCTCAGGAATTCCCAGTTACTCCAAGTACCAGACAACACATATTGAACTATAAGAATTTCCCCCACAGACCTGGATAATTTTGAATAATACTACTGCTATATTCGTTATTTTAGTATAACTCCTAGGACAATATTTTGACAATCTTGTCACTTTCACACTTAAATTTGGAGACATATGTTTGTATTCAGATTGTTTACTGATAGCCCAACAAATAACTTAGTGGAGAGACAAAAAGGTAAGAAATGACACAGATGAGCTGGGGAAGAAACATCATATCTAACATGATTTGATATAAATGAAAAGAAAAACATTTCAAAACTTCATTTGGGAAAAAAGTAAAGACTGAAGATGAATAACAAAAGAAAATATGTGGACACTTCATAGTATAAATAGACTTTATATTGTCTCCTTTGATCCTACAGCATTCCATCACACTTTTAAAGCTAATTTTCCTTATTAATTATATTGTATCACAGTCTCTTCCTGTATGCTGCTGTATTGACTCTTGGGTGTACTTTAACTTCCAATTTTAGAAACTATAGTGCTTCATTATTTGGATCAGAATAATATTTTTATTACAGAGTTTGGGGTGAAAAAATAATTTCATAATTTCTTTTTTTTTTTTTAACCCTTACCTTCTGTCTTGGAGTCAATACTGTGTATTGACTCCAAGGCAGAAGAACCCTATGGGCTAGGCAATGGGGGGTCAAGTGACTTGCCCAGGGTCACACAGCTGGGAAGTGTCTGAGGCCAGATTTGAACCTAGGATCTCCTGTCTTTACGCCTGGTTCTTAATCCACTGAGCTACCCAGCTGCCTCCTCAATTTCTTAATGGAATTTTTTCTTTTTTAAATTCTTGGTCTGACTCATTGTCCATTTTCAATGTCAGTCTAAGATACATACATACAACATGCTCTAGGTTGTGGATACCACAGTCTGGACGATAGACATTCTTCATCTATTTCTTTTTTTCTGTGTAGATGGTTAATACTGAGATCGTTAGAATATTATACATTTTACTTAGAACATTCCAAAGTTTTTGAGGGATTTATGTAATTAGCACATAACAATGCATAAATAGAGACATCTGGAGGAGTTTTACTATCGGTAGGTCATTGCCTTCAATTTGGTCTCAACATTGGATCTCCTGAACAGTGGCAGTCCTTTTGTTTGGTATGCTTCTATTTAATATCTCCTTTGATAAGTAATGAGAAATTCATCTAGACCACATTTTATGTACTATCACATAATTTAGCAAAAGATGCAGAGTATACAAAATCTTAATATACTTACTACCTATAAAAAGGCATTTGATTTGGTAAAGCAAAATATATTAAAGGCTCTTCTCCAATGAGGTATCTTATACATATGTTGAAATTATACTGGAGTCTCTGAAAGATAGAATAACAAGTTTGATACAGTGACCCTTTTTGTCATTTAACAGGGCATTTTGAAAGTGATTTAACCTCTGCAAATCATGTGGGTAATAAGACAAAATTACTCATCATCACATTATTGTATATGATGAACGTTTTTTCCCCCTACAATTTCAAACCTGAAATTTTACATACCATTAGGTGAAAGAGACTATTTCTTCTTTACTCATTCAAGGCACTTAAATTGGAGATTGCCTTTTCCTTTAAGACAGGGTTGGCAAATGTTTTCTAATTCCTGTGCTCATACTGCTACTTCAGAGCTGCCTGTGAGTCCCCCCATGTTATCCCAGAGAGTGTAGGGAGGCAGTGCTTGCTTTGGGCAGCTGGACAGAGGGGCAGGGCATAAAAAATGTCCTCCTGCTCTGAGAAGAGGGGGAATGGAGCTCATCCCATGCCAGCCCCACACACCTGCCAATACTTTGTCAAAGCTGCTTTAAGGGCTACTTTATTAGATTATAAATGGCTGCTGGAATTCCCAAAGCCTGCAGACTCTATTGTCAATTTGTACCTCATTTAATCTATATTTCATTTGCTACTTCTCTTGTCCATTATAATACTGTTCTTCCATACTTCCCCTTTTCTTTTTTTCTCTGTGACCTATCATTTTATTCACATGGGTTGAACTTTTGCTAGATAACTATCAATAAGTTATATAATAGATTATTTATCTAGAAATGTGTGATTGAATGTAATTTACTTGGACTATTTTACTCAAAGGATCTTTCTAACCTGAAATGTTTTCTCTTGTCCTTAACCTACATGCATGGAATTATTCTGGACTTCAAAGGGAGCTGGAAAAAATAGTCTCTTGATATATTATAATAATTTTGTAAATTCCTCAAAGACAGGATCTGAATCTTACATGTTTTTTAGTTTTGTTTTTTGGACTTTTTAAAATTAGTTAAATGTTGTAGACACACAGGCACCAAATAAATGCTTTTAACAAAAGGGAATGAATTGACAATCCTTAAGCACAGATCTGACCATATCAAACCACTACTCAAGAAGAATAAACACTAAAATTGGCCAACATGTTCCCAAATCTGGAAATTCTATCCAGTATTCCACATCCTTTTACCTATTCATGTTTTCTTATTCCACAAAAAGATATCTATTTTCTTTCCAGTTTTTTCCCCGAGCCCAGGAAAAAATTTTGTACCACCAATAGTGATGGTATAATTATTTTGGTATCTACAGGAACTTTCTTTTTTGGTCAATTATCTTCCCTCTCCATTTCTGGAAGGATCTTTTACAGTTTATCATAGTTACAGTGTTGCTGTTATTGTATACAATGTTTTCCTGGTTCTGCTCACTTCACTTTGCATGAGTTCATCAAAGTCTCCTCAGGTTTTTCTGAAACTGAATTGCTCACCATTTCTTAAAGCACAACAGTATTCTATCACAATCATATACCTCTTGTTTGGCCATTCCCAATTAATGGATATCCCTTATTCTTGGCCACCACAAAAATTGCAGTTATAAATAGTTTTGTACAAGAAGGCCCTTTCTACTTTTTTATGATCCCTTTGGGATACAGATTCAGTAGTGGTATTATAGAATCAGAGAATATTATAAATAGGTATTTCAGTTTTATAGCCCTTTGGGCATAGTTCCAAATTGTTCTCCAGAATGGTTGGACTAATTGATAACTCCTATAGCAGTACATTAGTGACTATTTTTACACATTGTCTTTAGTATTAGTAATTTTCCTTTTCTGTCATGTTAGCCAATCTGATAGGTACCCCAGAGGTGTTATAATTGCATATATGTATAATCAGTAATCATTTCAAACTTTTTTTCATGAAACTGAAAACTGCCAGTTCATATCATTTGAACATTTTATTATTTAGCAAATCATTATTTTTGTAAATTTGGCTCAGTCTTTACATCAAATGCTAATTTTTGTTCAGGATTATCTTTTAACAGTATTTATTAGATTTAAAACTAACAATATAAATTTATTGGCCTAATTTTGGCTGTGTTTTCCTCATAAATTTGCTTTATTGACATTCTATTTTAAATATTCTAAAAATATTTTAGGTTTCAAAATGGTCTGCTTTTGAACAGTTTATAACCTATTCAAGCTAGCCACACACTTAAGATAGTCTTTTTTTTTCATACCAATAAATAAATGGAAGAAAATTTCCCAGACTATGGGGAAAGAACTCATACTCCTGTGTTGGTGAACCAATGGCACGTGTGTTGGAGGGGACTGCTCCCTTTCCCCTCTCCACCACATCTGAGGACATTTTTTCACATCATCTGCCCCTCTGCCTAGCAGCACAGTGGTAGCACTTCTTCCCTCCCCTGTCTGGATTAAAGGCTCATATGTGACATGAGTAAGGCCACTCAGTCTCTAAAAGATTTGCCATCACTGTCCTACTTTGTCTTGCCTATTCTTGATGACCTGCAAAATTTGTTCCTCTCCTTTAGGCCATGCATATATATGTGAATAAGTATCATTTATATTTGTAAATAAATAGTACTTAAGCACTCTTCTAAAATTAAAAGAAATTTAAGTTAGTTAAAGGTTGATAGGCCCACTAAAAAAAAAACAGCACGTCAGGAAGAAATTGCATATAATTTTTGTTTTCTTCTTCCTTTTTTATTTTATTTTTCATGGAAATCTTATAGGGTAGCAACTATAAGTAAATTTTTTACCAAAAAATTCTTATTTTTAATAATAGTGGCCATATTTTGCAGCAGTTCCTTTTAAACTTTTTATTGGGTTTATCTGAAATCTTTCTAAACCAAATCTAACTTATGTGCTCGAATGTTTTAATAATAACATTCTTAACTGCTTTCTAGTTTTCCCAATCATGTTTACCAAAAAGTTAATTCTTACTCAAAAAAACTTGGATCTTTACTTTGTCACAAAGTTACCATAATCTTTTAAGATTGTTTGTTACATGTCTATTCTATTCCACTAATCTACTTTTTGATTTCTTAGCCAGTACCAGATAGTTTTGATAATTACTGCTTTATAATATAATTTGAAATCTGGTACTACTAGACCCCCTTCCTTAACATTTTTTATTATTTCCTTTTATATTCTTTACCTTTTGTTTTTTAAAGGAATTTTGTTGTTTTTTCTTGTTCAATAAAATGATTTTTTTAGTAATTTAATTGGGATGGCATTGTAAAAGGAGTCTAACTTTGGTAGAATTGTCATTTTAATTATATTGGCCTGCCCACCAGTGAACAATTACTATTTCTCCAAATATTTAAATCTGACTTTACTTGTATGAAAAGTGTTTAATAATTATATTCATATGGTCTGTAGATTGTTTTGGCTGCTATACTCCTAGGTATTTTATTCTATGGTTAATTTAAGTGGGTTATTTCTTATTATCTCTTCTTGCAGGGCATTGTTAGTGATATTTAGAAATGTTGATGATTCACATGGATCATTATTGCTACTTTGCTAAAATTATGGATACATATTTCAATTTTTAGTTTAATCTCTAGAATTTTCTATATGTGATCAGCAAAAAGAGAAGATTTTATTACCTCTTTGCCCATTCTGACACCATTAGTTTCTTTTTCTTCTCTTATTGCTATTGCTGGCATTTCTAGTACTATATTAAATAATATTGGTGATAATGGGCATCCTTATTTTACTCCTGATCTTATAGGAAATGCCTTTGACTTATACCCACTACATACAATTTTTGCTGATAGTTTCAAATATATACTTATTAATTTAAGGAAAAATCCATTTATGCCTATTTTAAGTGTTTTTAGTATAAGTATTTTGTCAAAAACATTTTCTGCATCTTTTGAGATATAATCATATGATTTCTGTTTTTTTGGGTTTTTGTTGATATAATCAATTAGGTTAATAACATTTCTGATATTAAACTACCCCTGTATACCTGATATAAATACTGTCTGGTTCTAATGTATAATCTTTGTGATAATTATTATAATCTCCTGGTTAATGTTTTATTTAGAATTTTTACATCTATGTTCATTAGTGAAGTTAGCCTATAATTTTATTCTTTCTGGTTAGGTATCAGCAACATTGTTTCATAGTATGAGTCTGGCAGGACTTTTTCTTTACCAATTGTTCTAAATTACTTATTTAATATTGGAATTAGATCTTTCAGTTTTTGGTCAAATTCACTGGTAAATCCATCTATTCCAGATGCTTTTTTTTTTCCTTAGGAAGTTCTTCTATAGCCTGTTTAATTTCATTTTCTAAAATAGATTTATTTAAATATTTTATTTCCTCCTGTTAGTCCAGGCAATTTATAATTTTAAGTATTCAATCAGTAAATATTTATTAAGTGCCAACTATATACCAAGCACTATGCTAATAAGTACTAACATTACACAGAAAGGTAAGAGACCATCTCTGCTCTCAAGGAGTTCATCATCAAACAGGGAGATAACACGCAAACAACTATATATGTTATATGCAGGGGAAAGTGGAAATAATCTACAGCAAAACCACTAGAATTAAGAGGAATCAGGAGAGACTTCTTGTAGGTAGGATTTTAGCTAAGGGGATAGAAATAAAGAGAGAAAACATTCCAGAAGTGGGAGACAGTCAGCAAAAAATACCTTGAATTGGAAGATGGAGAGTTCTGTTTGAGGAACAGCCAATAAGCAAATATCACTGCATTACATAGTGCCCAGAGGCTGGAGGAAACATGTTAAACACCAAGCAAAGGATTTTGTATTTTATGCTTGAGGGGAAACTGATGAAATGACATAGTAAATATTAGGCAGGATTTGAAGGGCCTTCACGTCAACCTTTCCATTTACAGATGGAATACAGAAGAAATAGAAGCTCTTTAAATTAAATGCCCCCCAAGTAAGGGAGGAGAGAGTGTGAGAGCCAGTCATGGTTAACCTGTGCTTCTGATAGTATTTGCTTTTATATTTCTATACAGTTAAATGGGATCCGCTTATTTTTTTAAGCCATTACTGTTCTGCTTGAAAGTAGAAAGGTTTGGGTATTTGTCCTTATATTTTTATGGGATACTTGTCAAACAGTTGAATCCTTAATTCACTTTCCCTTGAGAAGGTTTGTAAAGGTATTATAATTTGTATGTTAATGTCATACTTTCAATAAGAAATTTAAAGTAGTTAAAGCTAACAGGAAGATTTTTCTTTTTTAAACCCTTACCTTCCGACTTGGAGTCAATACTGTGTATTGGCTCCAAGGCAGAAGAGTGGTAAGGGCTAGGCAATGGGGGTCAAGTGACTTGCCCAGGGTCACACAGCTGGGAAGTGTCTGAGGCCAGATTTGAACCTAGGACCTCCCGTCTCTAGGGCTAGCTCTCAATCCACTGAGCTACCCAGCTGCCCCCAACAGGAAGATATTTTTACACAGATTATTAAATAAAGAAATTTTAGTGTTAAAGTCCTTCTTGTTTGTCTTCTTTAGACTTTGATGAGGAATTGCCGCTAGACAGTATCTTCCTAGAATTCTTTCTGTGCAGGACTGCCACTTTTTTGATCATTTTTGCAGTCACTCTGTGCCTGTAGTTTCTGCATTGTTTCCCACTGTTTCTTTGTTTCTTATGTTCTGGAAGGAACAAAAAAGGAAAATCATCTTTTCAATTATTTTTATCTTTTTCAGTTAATATTTACTATGCATTGGATATGAAACTGCATGAAGATTTTCATTTTCATTTTATTGTTGCTTAAATTGAACTTTATAGGTTATCTTTTGTATTATCTTGTAACAACGTATCAGGTCTTTCCTGTATTGAAAAAAGACCTTTTGTGCTATTTAAAACACATTTTTCACTATTGTTACTAAAAGTGGACTTTTGATTTTTGTGTGTCTCATAGATGAAATTTCTCCAGTCAAGAGGGAAAAACTGAATACCAAGGAATTCATATCATTGGATTCTTTAATGCCAATTTTGGTGCAGTTAGTGTACTGAGACTGCTACAAACAGAAGTAAACAACAGAAAATGAAAAGTAGCGTGGCTCACATAAAAGTAAGTATTTTTAAATTTGCGTTAGGCAGATTAAAGAGATAAGCACCATTTAAAAATGGAATTGAATGAAGAAAACATTTTCTAATATCAGAATTGTTCATCAAGAATTAGGGAAAGGGAAGGAGACTTTTGGAATATTTATAATTGTAAAATATAAAGATAATCTTAATTTTATGAAAACTAACAGCATTTGAAAGCTTGATGAAAATACACCCCTCTCTGAACCATTTTTTTACTCTTTTCTTGGAAAGAGACAGCTGATTGTGGTACAAGGTGCATCTGGCTTCCCCACATTATAGGTTTGATCCTTTTTGTTGTTGCTGCCTATTGGCAGGTCACCTGGTCTTCCTAGGCTTCAGTTTCCTCAGAGATAAAATGAGGAAGTTGGACTAGATTGCCTCTGAGGTCTCCTGAATCTGCATCAATGGTATGATCAATGAGAAGGTCTCCCAATTCATGGTTTCACAAGTCTTGGCTTCTGCCTGCTGCTCCAAGGAATTTAATGGGCATGGAAAGACATTAAGTACCTCATTTGAAAGAAAAAAAAACTGGGCAAAGTACTGTCTGAACAAAGTCTGGTTTTGGTGGGCAAGATAAACAAGCCAGAGTTCAGCATATTTCCCTGTTAAATCTGAGACTGATCCTTGACATTGGCAGGTTTTTAAAGGCAAAAAGAGGGACTTACAGGGGTCTTTCTTGACATAATAGGAAATCCTGAAATCCTCAACCCCCACGAGCCCTTGGAGGGCTCTAGAGCTCTCGCCTTTTGAAGTTCCTGGCCTTCAGGTCTTCTGGCCTCTAGGGCTCCCCTCTTCCATGACCTTTGGATGATCTTCTGGTGCCTATAGTCTCTTACATAAAATTAATTTGATATAAAGTGCATTATAGAATGGTTTCGCATATCTAGGATTAACATAGTAACCCATGATTAATATAATAACAACGTACATTTAAGATTATAACTCAGGTAATTCTGGGACTATATTCTCAATCTGGTTACTTATACATACTTTTGTCTGGGACTGTATTCTTCTTCTTTTTTTTTTTAACCCTTACCTTCCGTCTTGGAGTCAATACTGTGTATTGGCTCCAAGGCAGAAGAGTGGTAAGGGCTAGGCAATGGGGGTCAAGTGACTTGCCCAGGGTCACACAGCTGGGAAGTGTCTGAGGCCAGATTTGAACCTAGGACTTCCCGTCTCTAGGACTGGCTCTCAATCCACTGAGCTACCCAGCTGCCCCCCTGGGACTGTATTCTTAAGAAAAATCACTCAGTTATAAGGTATCAAATGAAAGGAATTCTAAGCTAATACAAATGAGAGGCTGCTTAATTAAATTTCTTTTTTACACATTGAAAATTTCTGTCAAATGGAATCAGAATTGAACAACTTGAAAATGAGATCTTGATTGGAAAAGTAGACAGTTTTCTGAAACAAATATTTATTTGTTCATTTTCAAGTATCTATAGAGGCTATGTTCATATTATGTCTCCTCAGCAAGTTTGGGAGATAGTTAAAACTTATTCATGTTCATTTAGCTTTATTGCCCTTACAAATTCCTGTGACTAAAAGTAATTGCTCTCTCCTTATGTCTTTCTAGAGTACTGTGTTTAAATCTTATTTATCTCATTGTGCCCTACCTTCTTACCCTTTTCTAGGCAGAATAGGCTCTCCAAATTATTTTTCTTTGTGTGTTCACTAAGTTCCTTAGAGGAAAGGACAGCCTTAGTTTTGTCTTTGTTTTCCCATTGCCTGTTACATATTAGGTACCCAATAAATATTTGTCAAACTGAATTAGTAACCAAGCTATTGGTGACATGAAGAGTTCTTTTGTACCTCGTTTCTTGGTCATTATTGTGATTTACCAGTCTTATTAGAGCTTTATTAAGTCTTATTAGATTTTTTTTAAAAAATCTTTCATTTATGGTCTTTCAGATGTATGGTCATGCTTTGCTTTATGGACATATATGTCTAAAATGTTAGGCTGACTGAATTTGATTATTTTGTTTTATTCGTTAACTTTGACTTTTATACCATGCTTAATATTTGAAGTGTGGTATTATTCTGAATACATAATTATGTATCTTAGATTGTGAAATTTATCCATACAAATATGTAAAGTGATTTCTACATATGTGTATGTATAGGTACAGACATATATATAATTTTTACTGTGTAAAGATAGGATTGTTTTTATTATTTTAATTATTACATTCTTTAGTGCTGTGTCCTAAGACCATATCAGCAAATCTATTGATTTGCTTCTGCTACTTGCCAGAAAATATAAAATTAAAAAAGGGTCTATCACTAATCAATAAAATATTTTTAATGCATTTATATACCATAAAATAAGTCCTACATGTGGATAAATACACAAGCCAATTGTGTAGTAAACATCTTTTCCTCCAAGTACCTGATTGAGTGAGTTTGACTAAAGACTGTTTGGCACTTGAACATTTAGTTGACATAGGATTTTTTTTTTTTATATTTTATTTGATCATTTCCAAGCATTATTCATTAAAGACATAGATCATTTTCTTTTCCTCCCCCCCACTCCCCATAGCCGACGCGTAAATCCACTGGGCATTACATGTTTTCTTGATTTGAACCCATTGCTATGTTGATAATATTTGCATTAGAGTGTTCATTTAGAGTCTCTCCTCTGTCATGTCCCCTCAACCGCTGTATTCAGGCAGTTGCTTTTCCTCGGTGTTTCCACTCCCATAATTATCCTTTGCTTATGAATGGTGTTTTTTTCTCCTGGATCCCTGCAAGTTGTTCAGGGAGATTACACCGCCACTAATGGAGAAGTCCATTACGTTCGATTATACCACAGTGTATTAGTCTCTGTGTACAATGTTCTCCTGGTTCTGCTCCTCTCGCACTGCATCACTTCCTGGAGGTTGTTCCAGTCTCCATGGAACTCCTCCACTTTATTATTCCTTTTAGCACAATAGTATTCCATCACCAACATATACCACAATTTGCTCAGCCATTCCCCAATTGATCGGCATCCCCTCGTTTTCCAGTTTTTGGCCACCACAAAGAGCGCAGCTATGAATATTCTTGTACAAGTCTTTTTGTCCATTATGTCTTTGGGGTACAGACCCAGCAGTGCTATGGCTGGATCAAAGGGTAGACATTCTTTTGTCGCCCTTTGGGCATAGTTCCAAATTGCCCTCCAGAATGGTTGGATCAGTTCACAACTCCACCAGCAATGAATTAATGTCCCTACTTTTCCACATCCCCTCCAGCATTCATTACTTTCCTTTGCTGTCCTGTTAGCCAGTCTGCTAGGTGTCAGGTGATACTTCAGAGTTATTTGGATCTGCATCTCTCTGATTATAAGAGATTTAGAACACTTCTTCATGTGCTTGTTAATAGTTTTGATTTCTTTATCTGAGAACTGCCTATCCATGTCCCTGGCCCATTTATCAATTGGAGAATGGCTTGATTTTTTTGTACAGTTGATTTAGCTCTTTATAAATTTGAGTAATTAAACCTTTGTCAGAGGTTTCTATGAAGATTTTTTCCCAGTTTGTTGTTTCCCTTCTGATTTTAGTTACATTGGTTTTGTTTGTACAAAAGCTTTTTAATTTGATGTAGTCAAAATGACTTACTTTACATTTTGTGATTCTTTCTATGTCTTGCTTGGTTTTAAAGTCTTTCCCCTCCCAAAGGTCTGACATGTATACTATTCTGTGTTTACCCAATTTACTTATGGGTTTCCTTCTTTATGTTTTAGTCTTTCACCCATTTTGAATTTATCTTGGTGTAGGGTGTGAGGTGTTGATCTATTCCTAGTCTCTCCCACACTGTCTTCCAATTTTCCCAGCAGTTTTTATCGAATAGTGGGTTTTTGTCCCAAAAGCTGGGATCTTTGGGTTTATCGTATACTGTTTTGCTGAGGTCGCTTTCCCCCAGTCTATTCCACTGATCTTCCTTTCTGTTTCTTAGTCAGTACCAAATTGTTTTGATGACTGCTGCTTTGTAATATAGTTTAAGGTCAGGGACTGCAAGGCCCCCATCATATGTGTTTTTTTTCATTATTTCCCTGGATATCCTTGATCTTTTGTTCTTCCAAATGAACTTTGTTATGATTTTTTCTAAATCAGTGAAGAAGTATTTTGGTAGTTCAATGGGTATGGCACTAAATAGATAAATAAGTTTGGGTAGGATGGTCATTTTTATTATATTGGCTCGTCCTATCCATGAGCAGTTAATGTTTTTCCAATTGCTCAAGTCTAGTTTTAGTTGTGTGGCGAGTGTTTTGTAGTTGTGTTCATATAGTTCCTGTGTTTGTCTCGGGAAGTAGATTCCTAGGTATTTTATTTTGTCTAAGGTGATTTTGAATGGGATTTCTCTTTCTAGTTCTTGCTGCTGAGCTGTGTTGGAGATATATAGAAAAGCTGATGATTTATGTGGGTTTATTTTGTATCCTGCAACTTTGCTAAAGTTGTTGATTATTTCGATTAGCTTTTTGGTTGAATCTCTAGGATTCTTTAAGTAGACCATCATGTCATCTGCAAAGAGTGATAACTTGGTCTCCTCCTTGCCTATTTTGATGTCTTCAATTTCTTTTTCTTCTCTAATTGCTACTGCTAGTGTTTCTAGTACAATGTCAAGTAGTAGAGGTGATAATGGGCATCCTTGTTTCACTCCTGATCTTATTGGGAATGTGTCTAGTTTATCCCCATTGCAGATGATATTAGCTGATGGTTTTAGATATATACTGTTTATTATTTTTAGGAATGACCCTTCTATTCCTATGCTTTCTAGTGTTTTTAATAGGAATGGATGTTGTATTTTATCAAATGCTTTTTCTGCATCTATTGAGTTAATCATGTGGTTCTTGCTGGTTTGCTTGTTGATGTGGTCAATTATGTGGATAGTTTTCCTAATATTGAACCAGCCCTGCATCCCTGGTATAAATCCTACTTGATCATGGTGAATGATCCTTTTGATCACTTGCTGGAGTCTTTTTGCTAGTATCCTATTTAAGATTTTTGCATCTATATTCATTAGGGAGATTGGTCTATAATTTTCTTTCTCTGTTTTTGGCCTGCCTGGTTTTGGAATCAGTACCATGTTTGTATCGTAAAAGGACTTTGGTAGAACTCCCTCTTTGCTTATTATGTCAAATAGTTTGTATAGTATTGGGATTAACTGTTCTCTGAATGTTTGATAGAATTCACAGGTGAATCCATCAGGCCCTGGGGATTTTTTCTTAGGAAGTTCTTTGATGGCTTGTTGGATTTCATTTTCTGATATGGGATTATTTAAGAATTCTATTTCCTCTTCTGTTAGTCTAGGCAGTTTGTATTTTTGTATATATTCATCCATATCCCCTAAATTGGTGTATTTATTGCCATATAATTGGGCAAAGTAATTTCTAATGATTACCTTAATTTCCTATTCATCGGAGGTGCTGTCCCCCTTTTCATCTTTAATGCTGTTAATTTGCTTTTCTTCCTTCCTTTTTTTAATTAGATTGACCAGTACTTTGTCTATTTTGTTTGTTTTTTCAAAGTACCAGCTTCTTGTCTTATTTATTAAATCAATAGTTCTATCACTTTCGATTTTATTAATTTCTCCCTTAATTTTTAGGATTTCTAGTTTGGTTTTCTGCTGGGGAGTTTTAATTTGATCGTTTTTGAGTTTTTTCATTTGCATTTCCAATTGATTGATCTCTGCTCTCCCTAGTTTGTTAATAAAAGCATTCAGGGATATGAATTTACCTCTGATTACTGCTTTGGCTGCATCCCAAAAGGTTTGAAAGGATGTTTCGCCATTGTCATTTTCCTCGATGAAATTATTTATTGTTTCTATGATTTCTTCTTTAACTAAACGATTTTGGAGTATCATATTGTTTAATTTCCAATTGGTTTTAGATTTGGTTTTCCATGTACCATTACTAATCATTATTTTTATTGCCTTGGATCTGAGAAGGCTGCATTCATTATTTCTGCTTTTCTGCATTTGTGTGCTATGTTTCTGTGACCTAATGTATGGTCAATTATTGTGAATGTGCCATGTGGTGCTGAGAAGGTGTATTCCTTTTTGTCCCTATTTATTTTTCTCCATATGTCTATTAATTCTAATTTTTCTAAGATTTCATTCACTTCTTTTACCTCTTTCTTATTTATTTTTTGATTTGATTTATCTAAATTTGATAATGGTTGGTTTAAGTCTCCCACTAATATGGTTTTACTGTCTATTTCTTCCTTCAATTCTCCTAGTTTCTCCATTAGAAATTTGGGTGCTATATTACTTGGTGCATACATGTTGATTAATGATATTTCCTCATTGTCTAAAGTCCCTTTTAACAAAATATAATTACCTTCCCTATCCCTTTTGATCAGGTCTATTTTTGCATTGGCTTTATCAGATATCATGATTACCACTCCTGCCTTCTTTCTATCAGTTGAGGCCCAGAAGGTCTTACTCCATCCTTTAATTCTGACCTTGTGGGTGTCAACCCGCCTCATGTGTGTTTCTTGAAGACAACATATGGTAGGGTTTTGGATTCTAATCCATTCTGCTATTCGTCTACGTTTTATGGGTGAGTTCATCCCATTCACGTTCAAAGTTATGATTGTCATTTGTGGACTCCCTGGCATTTTGATTGCCTTCCCTAATTCTAACCTTTTCTTCTTGGGCTCTACCTTTTAGTCCAGTGATTTACTTTGAATCAGTCCCCCTTGTCCCCTCCCTTGAAGTTTCCCTTTTTAGTCCCTCCCTTTTTGTTCCCTCCCCCTCCCCCCTCTCTTTCCCTCCCTTTTTGTTTTCCCTCTCCCCCTCCCCCCCTTGGTTTTCCCTTCTCCCTACCCTTGTTGGGTAAGATAGAATTCAAGATCCCAATGGATCTGGATGTTTTTCTCTCTCAGAGTTGATTTCCCTGAGATTAAGGTTTAAGTAAAAAACCCTCTCTTCCTCTCCTTCTTATAGGAGTTTTCTTCCCCTCCCCTTCCCATGTGAATCTTTGTGTGAGAAAGATTATTCCATTTGGTCTTTCTTTATCCCCTATTTATACATTACATTTTCCCCACATGTTAGTATACATAGATTGATATAAATGTAGTCCTTATAGAAGAAAGTTTGAGTAAAAGAAGAAGATAACATTTTTCCCCTTTCCCCTTTCCTTAATATTTACCTTTTCAGGTATTCCTTGCTCTTTGTTTTTTGGTATCAAACTTTCCACAGAGCTCTGGTCTTTTCTTTGCAAAAAGTTGGAAGTCTTCTATTTTGTTGAATGCCCATACTTTCCCTTGGAAGTATATAGTCAGTTTTGCTGGGTAGCTGATTCTTGGTTGAAGACCCAGCTCTCTTGCCTTTCTGAAGATCATGTTCCATGCCTTACGATCATTCAGAGTAGAACTTGCAAGGTCTTGTGTGACCCTGATTGGCATTCCTTTATATCTAAATTGTCTTTTTCTGGCTTCCTGTAGGATTTTTTCTTTTGTTTGAGAGCTTTGGCATTTGGCAATTACATTCCTGAAAGTTGTCTTTTGGGGGTTTAGTGTAGAAGGTGTTCTGTGAGCTCTGTCAGTGGCTGTATTGTCCCCTTGTTCTAGAATCTGTGGGCAATTTTCTTTGATTATATCTTGTATCACGATGTCGAGTTTGGTGTTTATTTCTGGCTTTTCTGGAAATCCAATTATTCTTAAATTATCTCTTCTCCCTCTATTTTCCAGATCTGTCACCTTGTCGGTGAGATATTTTATGTTCTCTTCTAATTTCTTGGTATTTTGGCTTTGCTTTATTAATTCTTGCTCTTTTACAAGATCGTTGTCTTCCAGCTGCCTGATTCTGGCCTTTAAAGCGTGGTTTTCCTTTTCAGTTTGGTCACACCAGTTTTGTAGATGCGTGAATTTCTTTTGCACTATTTCCCACTTTTCCTCCCAGAAGGCTTCCATCTTTTTGGTCATTTCTGATTCAAATTCTTCCTGGGTTTGTGGAGAGTTTCCATTTCCTTTGGAAGGTTTCGGAGCATTTTCTTGTGTATCGTCTTCTATCTCCTCTGTATTTTGTATTTTGGCTCCGTAGAATGTGTCCAAAGTTGCCCCTTTCTTCTTATTTTTCTTGGGATTTTGGGGCTTCTGTGCTTCTGTGGACTTTGCCATCTCTGAATGGGGAGGATTAGCTTTTCTTATCTCTGTCTGGTGTTCAGAGACTTTAGTCCTGGGTAGATTGTCGGTTCTATGAGCTTTCCCTGGGTTGCTTTAAGGCAATGACTTTCACTGGAACTGGAATGGAAGGGTCGGACCAGGGGGCCACACTCTCTCCCGGCTCTCTCTGTTTCTCTGCTGCTAAGGTGCCCCCTCGACTGGACTGGGTCGGGTTGCTCTCCGAAAGTTGCCTTCAGAATAGCTGGCCCTGAGGCTGTTTTGTCGGCCCTGAGGGTTGCTGTTGTTTCAGAGGACCCTGCTCTCTGCAGGGGCGCGGCTTCCTGGAGCTCTGAGGGCAGTGACTTTCACTGAGACTTGGATAGCAGGATCCAGCTGGTGAGGCTGTCTTGCCCGCCCTGAGGGTTGCTGTTGTTTCAGATGACCCTGCTCTCTGAGGGGGGGCGGGGCTGCAGCTTCCTGGAGCCTTGGACTCTGCGCTTCTACCCCTTAGGTCCGAGTGATCTCGGGTTCTGGCTTTTGAGGGGGGGCCATACCTTTTGATCCAGGTCCAGGTCCAGGAGGAGGATTCCCAGGGTCTATGCTGTTGATCGTTTTGAATTTCGGCGATTTGGAGCTTATAGTTTGAGATCGGTTGGGAAGGGTTTTCTGGAGATCTGAACTTTAGCTTTCTCTAAGCTGCCATCTTGACCGGAAGTCTCTTGACATAGGATTTTTAAAATTTCCTTTTAGCTCTTTTACATAAAATAGATTTCCTACTTCTATCAATTTTATCCTGATTTTAAGAGCTAAAATATCTGCATGAAAGTTATAGGTCTAATAAACCAGAAAAAGATAACTTATATGTAGTTTGCTGTAAATATTCTCACAATGACTTCTTATTGGGAAGTTGCTAAGAGACTCAACTATGTCTCATTTTTTCTTACTTTCAGGAAAATTGCAAAAGTGATAATATCTTTATAGGCTACATTGTAAAGCTATGCTTGTGTTTGATATATTATATAATTGTGATATAGAATCCTTTTGCCAGCAACATCATTTAAATATTACTGATTCTGTTTATCCATGTTCACATGTCTATATAATATAGTTTGTTTTCTTAGGGAAAAAAAATTGTCCCACATTTGTTCTGGCTCATAATTCTTCTAGTCTTTTAAAGTTAACTGTGTTTTAGTGAGTGGAAATTTCATTTCAGTGAAAAAACAGAGATGTAATTAATGAATGGCAGACTTCGACAAAAGTAATTTTTGAGCGTGGTAGAGTTTAGTTTTCAATGTCTTCATTTAGGTGCTTACTTTGGGCACAGAAGCCTCATGTTGTAAGTAACATGAGAAAATACATTAATTGACCAAAGTGTTTCTAAAGTATTCTCTTTTTACCTGAACATAATTGATTGTAGTTTAGTAATAAACATATGCACCTAGTTAAATAAAAGTCATTTCTAGGTAACATTTATTCAGTACTATTGACTACAAATGTTTATTCAAACAATTCTTATATGATTTTCTTTTTTTCCCTTTTCATTTAAAAAGCATAATTCTGGTCAAGAAAGAAGAGGACTGTCTCAGAGAAGTAATTCTCCAGAAGATAGGTATAAATTTTATGTTCCAAATGTATCTGACTGATGCATGTAATTGGTAAAATAAATGAATTGGGGTTGGGGAGACAGAGCTAGAATGATTAGAAATTATTGCAATTTCAGTGTATACTAGCTAGAAGTCTCATGCTCTCCAACCAGCTGAGATATGAAGCTATCTTCCAATCAAGTCCACAGAATGAACTGGGGTTCTGAACTGATTTATTACTCATTCCTAGAAACTCTTCCTCCTCTGCTTCAACTACTGACCTCCCTGGGTTCCTTTTAAGTTCCAATTAAAATCTTACTTTCTACATGAAACCTTCTCTGTTATCTTTTTTTTTTTTAATAACCCTTACCTTCCTTCTTGGAGTCAATACTGTGTATTGGCTCCAAGGCAGAAGAGTGGTAAGGGCTAGGCAATGGGGGTCAAGTGACTTGCCCAGGGTCACACAGCTAGGAAGTGGCTGAGGCCAGATTTGAACCTAGGACCTCCCATCTCTAGGACTGCCTTCTCTGTTATCTTAATTCTAGTGCCTTCCATATGTTAATTATTTTCTGTTTTTCCAATATATAGCTTGCTTTGTTTAAATTTGTTTGCATGTTGTCTCCCCATTAGAGTTGTTACCATATACTGTTGTGTATGTTGTATAAGATCAAAGCTGACAAGAGTGCCTAAATATCCATTTTTTTCAAGAACTGTATGACAGTTTCATAATGCAATATTTACATTAAGCTAATAAGTTGGATAACCACAGTATGATTGGGTCATGATTATGTTGAGTTGGGTTTGGACAAAGAGAATTAGTGAAGGAACCACTACCCCAATTTGTTCCTTTTTCCCTTTTTTATTTTGAAAGTTGAAAAATTCACCAGGAATTGAAAGTTTTGTGCTGGCAACTAGTTACAAATAAATAATCAAATATTGGTAGCATGCCTTAGGTATAAAACTTGAGCTCTGCATTTGCAACCAAAGGCAAATTCAACCAGGGCCTAAAACTTGATCATTGTAATTCACTACAACTTATGAATACTTTATGTGACTTTTAGGCAAGTGATTTAACCTTCTTGATTCTCCTTTGTCTCATCTGTAAAATAAGAGAGTTGAGCTAGGTGGCTCTTCATTTTTTGATCCAAAAACTATACCCACACTTGATGGGTGAGCCTTAGCAGAGTTAGCTGCCAACATTTTTTAATAACAGCTCATCAATCAGTGAGCATTGATTAAGTACCTCCTATGTGTCAGGCATTATGCTTAATTGCTAGGGAAACAAAATGAGACCAAATATAGCTCTTGGGGGGAGAACAGAGAACAGATAGGTACAAACAAGTCAAATGTAGTAGAGAAGTCAAACAGTTAAAAGAGGAAAAGCATTAGAATTAAGAGAAGTTGAGAAGAATTGTTGGTTAAGATAGGATTTTAGTTGGAATCTAAAGGAAGCCAGAATGCAAAGATGAAGGAAATTATTCCCTGTATGGGGAACAACTAGAAAACAAATGCCTGAAACCAAAAGTTAGAGTGTCTTGTTCATAGAACAAGCAAGAGGCCATTATCACTACATCAAAGAATATGTGCCTGGAAGTCACGTATAAGAAGATTGAAAAGATGGGAAATGAGGCTAGGTTACAAAGACTTAAAGTGCCAAAAAGATGATTTTGTATTTGATCCCAGAGGTGAAAGGGAGTCACTGTAGTTCACTGAATAGGAGAGTGATGTGGTTGAACCTGTTCCACTGTGGTCTTCTAGATATTCTCAAAAGTGATTTAATTATATAATATTAACTAGTAGAATTCTCAGAAATTAGTATTTAATACCACATTACTTTCCATCTTGTCGTTTTTTGCTTTTTTATTGAATATTTTAGATATGAAGAACAGGAGCGATCCCCCCGAGACAGAGATTACAGCAAGTCAGATCAAGACTATTCAGGAAGAGGGCATTCTAATGATAGTACCATGGAATCACGGTTTGTATTATAAAATTGAAATTACCATTTGAATTTGCTTATGAGAAATAGAAAATTAGCTACTTTAAGGTCAGATACTATGCTGGGAATGGACTGTAATGCAATGTAACATGAAATAGACTTTTAGTAAGTCACGTTCTTCAGCCTGGGAAAATTGGAACAAAAGTTGTTATTAGGGAACTGAATCTGAGCATAAGTCCTTAATATGTTAAAGTCACTACACCCTGATCAGTTAATTGCATTCTAGAATACTGAAAGAACTTGAGAAAGTGATGACAAAGTGATCTTTGCAAAATTAAAAGATAATGAAAGAGGTTCATAGAATTGAGGAGAGACAAATATGTTCCCACTTTCCAAAAATAAACCTTGAAATCCAGGCTAGTGAGCTTAATTTCAGTTCCTAATAAAATTGCAGTGACTTGTTATAGGAATACTTTATAAACACATGGGAAAAGAAGCAATAATCTCTACAAGCCAGAATAGATTCCTTTAAAGAATAAGTCATTCCAGACCATCTTCATTTCCTTTTTAAACAGCATTACTAGGGGAATATCATAGTTGTATATCGACATTTCAGAAAAGCATTTGACAAAGTCTTTCATGATATTCCTATGAAACAATTAGAAAGGTAAGTTAAATGACTTTTCTGGATCATACAACTAGGTTTTGAACCCATATCTCCTTATTCTTAAAGTCTAGCTTTTTAAATATTATGTCAGTCTTCCTCTCAGATGACTCCCACACCTGAATATCCAGCCCATAACTGTCTCCTTGGCTTCAGGCCTCCATTTCTAAGAGTCTGTTAGATATTTCCACTGAAATATCCTGTTAGCAACTTTTCTAAAATGAAATTCATTATCTTTCTTCTAAACCATGGGTTCCAGCTGGCATCAGGGGAAAAAAAAATATCTATTTCACTGACCTTTGACTTCCTTGGTAATCCTAAGTATTTTATGCATTTAAAAATATTCTGAACAAGGAGAACATTATATATAATTAACAGCAATTATTGTACAATGATCAGGTATGAATGCTTAACTATTTCCAGCAATACAGTAATCCAAGACAAAAAAGAACTCATGACAAAAAATGCTATCCACCTCTGGAGAAAGAACTGATGGGAAGTCTGAATGCAAATTATACTATTTTCCCCTTCATTTTCTCCTTGGTGTTTTTTGTTTTTTGTTTTTGCTTTGTCTTGTATGAATTGTCTTCCACAGCATGATGTAAGGATAATTTTAGCATTTTGACTTAAAATCTAAATTAATTGGTTGTCAGGGAAAATCCCAAATAATAAAATACCCAAGTCAGCTGGAAATTATGGTGATTTTAATTAATATAGAGAGAAGGAATTAAGGAGAAGAGAAAAGGAGAGGAAATAGTTAATTTGAACTGCTCTGGCTCAGGCTGATCCAGGCAGGAGTTAAAGGCCTTGGCCAAAGAGACCTCCTTAAACCCAAGGGAAAAGGAAGTCAGTTTAACCCAAGGGAAAAGGAAGTCAGTTTTACCCAAGTCACCAGGAGACCATGTCAAGGAAGCTGTCTGAGGGAGCTCCTCCAGGCTGAGTTCCACACCTGAACTGAACTCCCAGGCTGCTCATATAGACCTCTTTTTACAGATCTTTTCTCTTGTGTCACCTCCCCTAAATTTTCACATCTACCAATCACAGCATCTGCTTTTCTCCAAGACTGCCCATTCTTTAGTTCTCACTTTCTTTGATTAGATTTTTGAGTTACTTAACACTTCTTTGTTAAGTTCATCTTTTGTTAGTTACTTGACCTTTTTGTGATTAACTTAACCTTTATACATACTTAACATCTTTTTGTATTAAGGTCTAAAAATAGACTTAGCTTAACATTCTAGCTTCACTATAAGATGAGAACTAAGTACCTTCGTTGTTCAATCAAGAGATTTCAACTTTATCTTCCACTGTCTAAGTAGGGTGGAGTAATTTTAAAGTTCACAATGAACAATGTGGAAATATATTTTACATGCTCACACATGAATAACCTAGATCAAATTGCTTCCCATCTGAGGTTTAGGGGGAGGGGAGAAGAGGGAGGAAAGAATTTGGAACTCAGAATTTTGGATAACAAATGTTTAAAATTACATAATTGGCAAAAATTATATTATTCTGAGAAGGGATTTATTGATCACAGACTCAAAAAGTTCCATGGCATAAAAATGGTTAAGAACTGTAGCTCTAAACTCTTCTTGATTTTGTTGAGGTTATCGCCTACCTCTTGTCACTCATGGTCAAAACTTTGGAATCACCTTTGATTCTTTTCTCTCTATTCTACTCTGGTCTAAATATTTGTCAAGTTCTGTTGCTTCTACCTCTATAAATAGCATTTCTCTTCTCTGCTGTCTTATTTCCATTTCTGCCAATCTGTTTTAGCCTCTTTTTTTACCTCTCAGGGGGAATAGGAGGAATATTTTAATAACTTCCCAATCAGTCTTTTCTTCTGTCTCTACTCTCTACAATCTACCTTTCACTCAACTGCCAAAAGAACTTTCTGAAACCACAGGTCAAAACGTGTCACTTTGATGTTTAACAATCTTCTGTGACTCCCTTTTGTCCTTAGGATATACTATAAATTCTGTAGCTGGCCTTTAAGGTTGTCAGCATTCTGGTCCAGCATTTCATATATTACTCTCTTTTACATACTGTAGGATCAAAACAAATTGTAACACTGGGTGTTTACTATTCTTAAGAGTTATTTCTTTCTTTCATAAGCCACTTCCTCACTTCTCCCCTGCAAAGGCCTGAAATTCACTCCTTCTCTGCCACTTGCAAGGATGTGCTGGAGCAAGCTCAGACCAACAGTTGATGGTTAAATCTTTAATTCAAGGATTTACACATTTGCAAATATAAATCAGGCTTGGTTTTTTGCTTTGTTAATTGTCTAGATTTAAGGGTGTGATCGAAGAGATGTTAATAGCACACTTTAAACCTAAAAGTGTGCTCCATGAGCATTTTTTTTTCTTGTAGATGCAGTTGTTAAACATTTGTCAACACATCCTTGATTAAAAAAAAAATTTTTTTTTTGAGAAGTGGTTAAAGGGTTTGATTTAATTGGTCTAGGTTATTCCTAGTAAGGAACTACCTCTACCAATGCAAATCAGTAATTACTTTGCAATTTATAATCTTAGAGAGTTGTCTGAATCTCTCAGGTGTTAAATGATGTATGAAGTGTTAGGGAATCTTGAATCCCAGTGTTCCTGACTCCAAAATCAACTCTCTCTACCGTTCCACATTGCCTTCAGAATCCTAACTTCCTTTAAAAATTTGTTTATAACCTTTTCAGTAAAAACTTCCATTATGTCTCAAGTTGTTTATACTTTATTGTTTTAAAATTGTTTTTTATTGACTTATTTGCATATCTGAACCTCAAAAGACAATTCTTATCTTCCAGAAGCATACATTGTATCTGGGTTAGGGGAATATGGAATCATCTTTTGAGAACAGTAGTATCATGGTAGAAGAGGAATTGGGAGTAACCTTTTTTAAGTAGTAGCATATGAATGAAGTCCCTAAGGAAACTAGGGATTATTAAAATGGAAGTAAGAAGAGAGTGCATTCTAGATATAGAGGGTGGTCTGAGAACATGCACAGGCATGAGAGATGAAAGTCATATACAAAGGATAGCAAATAGGCTAGACTGGATGAAAGGAGAGTGATACGTAATGAGCATGGAAAGACAAATTGGAACTAGATTGTGAAGGGCTTTAAATATCACATGTAGAAGGCATGGAGCTTCCTGGGCGGAGGCATTGCAACTCAGACTTTGCTTTAAGGAATATGAATCTGGCAGCTGAAGGGGATGGATTGGAGCCAGGAAAGAGAGACTTTGAGGCAGGAAAATCAACTAGAAGGTTTTGTCAGTAATCTAGGCAAAAGGCCCACACTCCGTAGACTAGTTTTGAAGAGCTCATAATCTAGTTCCAACACATCTTTACAAAATTTTCTCCTATATTAATGCTCTACACAGATCTTTTACTCCACACATGCTAATCTTGTTCTCTTGAGAATATACAATGCTCTTTTTCCTTTTTGTTAATGCTATTCTTTGATTACTGCGCAAGAATGCCTTATTCTCTTCAAACTGTCATATCCACCAATACCTATACTACTTACTTGATACCTAATTATGTTATGACATCTCTTGTGTTCTTCTAAAACATTTTGCTTTTTGTATGTTTGTATCCTCAGCTAGGTTCTGTGTTCCTTAAGAATAGGGGCTATTATATTGTTTCTTCTGCTTTACCCATGCTAGCAATTTGCCTAGTGTTCTGTGAATTGAAATTGCTGAATGAATTTAATTTAATTTTTTAAAAATTTTCTCTTATTTTTTTCTCCATAACAGAGGGAGGGATAGAGAAAAACGCCGGGAGAGAGAAAGAGAAAGAGATTCTGATCGCAGAAGGTACAGAAAATCTCCGTCCCCAGGCCGAAGGAGTGCAGAAAGAGGAGCATCTCAAAGCTCATCTGCTCATGATGAGCCGCCGACAAAGAAGAAGAAAGATGATGTGGACCCACTCCTCACTCGCACAGGTGGTGCTTATATTCCTCCAGCAAAGCTCAGGATGATGCAAGAACAGATTACAGATAAAAACAGGTACTTTACATTACTAGATATCTTAATGGGTAATGATATTCTTACTGAGAAAAGTAAAGAATCTTAATACTTAATACATAAGACTTTACCTTGTTTATAGAATTCCGATAGGTGCAAAAGGATTTTTGGAGGGAAATGGTAATGGTATTTAGAACCTTTCTTTCCCAATTGCTGACATTGAAATAGGCAGTTTGAACTCTTGTACTTTTTCTAATTATAATATCTAGTCATTCTTTGGTATATATTTTCTTGCTATACCCATACTTACTACAAATAGTTATAAGCTTTTGGGAAAAAAATCTGAATGTTGTAGGAAATTTGTTTGTCCTTTGCATTCTAATTAGAATTACAGGTTGTTTTTAGGTTGGATGGGAAAATATACTAGCCAAACAGCAATATGATTTCAATGTAAAACATCACATTATTGGTCTTGTCCTATCTCATCTCCCTACAAATGTAAGAGAAGAGAGGGAACAAGTTAGTTCATAGGCTTCCCATAGCTTATACACAGATCCAGATAGCTAGATGGACTAAAAGGAGAGTTAGAAGAGACTTTAGAGGTTGTCCAGTCCAGGCTTCTACTTACTTGGCACAGGAGAATTCTCTTTACAAAAGATCTGATAGACTTTTAGATTCTACTTAATTGGTAGAGAGCGGGGTCATGACTTCTTTACTGCTGTATGATCTATTATTGAACAGCTTTGACTTCTAGAAAGTTGTTTTTTTCTCCAAGCTGACTCATCTGCAAAAGTAAGCAATAGAATATACATACAAAAGAAATGTCAAGCTCTTAAGTTGTTTTTATTTATTTTCATGGAGACCAGTCAAAAAGTCTACCCTCTGGGATTCAGTTTTCCCTCCATCTTTTTTCTTCTATGTAGTTTCAGTTAGTGTGTTTATAATTCTAATTATATTGGTCTCACCTTGTATGTTTCCTATTTGTAATTTTAATGGCAAAATAATATTCCATTATAATTTTATTCAGACATTCCACAATTGTTTAGAATATAAGATTTTTATATGCATCTGTGATTTCTTTATTTTTAAAGTCATTGATAGAGATGTTGACTCAGAAGAAGCTTTGGTTTTTCTTGCTTCCATAGCCATTAGGTTTTATTGATTATTCAACATTTATTTAAGCATTTATTTTCTTTTTCCATTTGAATAAGTTTATTTAGTCAATTTAGAACATTATTCCTTGGTTACAATAATCACATTATTTCCCTCCCTCCCCTCCACCCACTCTTCCAGCAGCCAACACGCAATTTCATTGGTTATTACTTGTGTCCTTGATCAGAACCTATTTAAGCATTTATTAAGAGTCTATAGTGTGTGCAAAATACTGCATTCAATTGAAATGTATCCAGTTCATCCTTATCTCTTTTTCCTGTCACTAAAGTAGTACAGATCTTTTATCACCTCAGGACTAGATTACTGTCTCTCTGCTTCTAATCTCTACTCCATTCTCCTAGTCTATCTACCCCCTATTATCAAAATAATGCTCCTGAAATATACTACTTTCATTAAGTGTTTCCCCTAAAACATGAGTTTTCTCATGTCACTCCATTGTTACACAAGCCTGTAGAGGAACAGGAAATTAGCTACTCTGTCAGTGTTAGTTCATTGATTGATTCTAGGTGTCAGTCACAATTTAAAAGGAACACTTAACAATCTTGGAGTGTTCTTTAAGAGAATTGCTGGAATAGTCAGGGACTTGGAAACTTAATATGAACAGAGGAAGAAATTTGGGATGTTTAGCTTTGAAAAGATAAGATTAAAGGGAGATAGGGAATTTTCAACACTTGAAAGGATGCTGAGTGGACTTAAGAAGAGCCAGTCCTATTTCAAGTGGCCTGAAGTAGCACAAATGGATGGAATTTATAGGAATGTGGAGTCGAGCTCTCTTAAATGCTCCTACTCTCCTCATTTTATTTGTGGCTTCTTTGTGTGACTCATTTTTCTTTATCCAGTGTTTTCTCATTATAAATCAGATATACACCACAAATTTCACTTAATTTTATTTCATAATTAGCAATAGGGTTTTTTTTTTTGCTTTATTTGGAAAAAAATCTTGTTCATCTCCATAACAATTTTGGATTGCTGCGCAAAGAGATGAAATGCAAAACAGTGTTAACATATTAAATCCCAAGAAATGAATTCTTTCAGAAAATTGCAATGATATCTAAGAAGAGATTACAATCCTTCGTTATTATTTTAACAAACTATAAAAAGATCTGCCTTCCTCTTTATAGTATGGTAACAGTTTTGTCATGATAAGGCAGGTTTAAGTATCAATTTTGCCTTTGAGAATGTGGAAAGATAGAGTTTTTTTTTTTTAATTTAGGAAGTTAGGCATTTATTTCTGTGGTCATAGTATGTTGAACTATGTACTTATTTGTGGTAAAAATGAAAAAAATTTTCAACTTTGTTTATTATTGTATTAACTTTTATATCTATTTGTTATTATTCATGAGTATATTTAAAAGGTAGCATAATATCCTTGGATTTATCTATTTTAAAATTTCTTATAGCTTAGCGTATCAAAGGATGAGCTGGGAGGCATTAAAGAAGTCAATCAATGGTCTTATAAATAAAGTGAACATTTCCAACATTGGGATTATCATTCAAGAACTCCTTCAAGAAAATATAGTTAGAGGAAGGTAAGTATCAAGTACTTCACTCACAGTATTTAAAAAAAAACCTAGTAAAAATGGCAAAAACAAACATTACTATTTTAAAATATGAATGTTAATCTGTAATTTCATGTCATTTTCTTTCAGTGATATGCATATGTATATATTTCATGTGAATTTCAGATTAAATTTACAGACTATTCAACTTAGATTTTAATAGATCACCACAAAACATGAGTACACACACACTTTGGTGTTCTCATTATATCCAATTGTTATTACTCATACCAAATTCCTTAAATTACTCAAACTTTTAACAATCTTGTTTCAGTAGTCTTTTAAAAATAAGAGAATTGGCTGAGAATTAGGAAAGTGTGAAACACATTTTTAAAAGAGAGACATGATGACTATGGTTTGATAAGTTCACAAAAGTAAGAGAACAACAGAAATAATACAATCTTATATTCATTTGATTATTACATTTTAAAAATTTCTTTAATATATCCCATTCTTTATTTATTCACCAAATGTTTATTACATATCTACTATGTGTTATTAGGTACTGGTGATTTAAAAAAAGAAAGAAAAAAAGACCTTATCATTTACTTGGGTAAGGGAGGGATAGTTATGACAAATACCTTGCCGGAAAGTTTAATCTTGTTGGGAATTCACACTACAGTATAAAGTAATATGTTAGTTTTCATCTTAGTTCAGTTAGTTAAGACTGAGGAATTTTGACTGAGGGGTAGGAGGGAGGTGGGGGGTGGAGAGTAGATATAAATTAGGGGATTGGGCACACATCTTTATAGTGCTGAAATAGGAGGTTCTGAAAACTAGAGGACACTTTAGGGTATTGATTTGGGGGAGGGTTGGCAAATAAAAATAAGACTTGCCATGATGTGAAAGAGGAATTTTTAAAAAGTGGTGAAAGATCTTTCCAAACAAACTTTGGCTAATTTTGATTTATCTCTAGGACCTTCCCTTGTGGGTGCCAGCAGGCTATGTGTCAAAGAAAATCTTTTTCTTAGTCTGCCTTTAGGGTTCATATCATAGATTTAAAAGAAATTGAATCTGAAAGGTATAAATTTTTGTTAATCTACTTCCAAGGTCGGAGGGCTAAAATTAATTTAGGGTCAGTAAGACTACTTAAAACATTTATAAAATTTTTGGAAATTTTGGTTTTTATTATTTTTTAAATTAAATTAAATTTATTTTATTAGTTTATTTTTATTTAATTCTTAAAATTTTTGGAGAAAATGCTGTTATTTTATTAAAATTGCTGATAAAGGTATTTTTTTCTTTGGAAAGATTGTGGTGGATGTTTATATTTTTTAAATTTTCATGGTATAATTTTCTTTTTTAAAAAAACACAGGGGGTTGCTGTCTCGATCTGTTTTGCAAGCACAAAGTGCATCTCCAATCTTTACCCATGTTTATGCAGCTCTTGTGGCAATTATCAACTCAAAGTTCCCAAACATTGGAGAACTTATCCTCAAAAGGTTAATTCTTAATTTTCGAAAAGGCTATCGAAGAAATGATAAGGTATGTAATAGATTTTGTGTTTTGAAAGCTATGATGGTAGACTTCTGTATGGAACAGATCTTATACTGTGAAAAAAGGTTATCACAATGAATTAATGTATCTAATACTTCCAACTTATTCAGTATATGCAAATGTCATGCTATGCTACTTAAAAATTTTTTTTTGTTTATCATCTTAGTTTTCATTACTAATTATGTTAGATCAATTATTAAAATGCTATAGATTATATAAATTAAAGATATTTAAGATTCGAGAGTTTGAGTTTACTATATTCTTTCCATTGCTTCATTTCACAGCAACTTTGTCTAACTGCTTCCAAATTTGTTGCACACCTTATTAACCAGAATGTGGTGAGTACTTGTCTTGAAATTTTGACCTTTTCTATGAAATAGGACACCCAAACTATAACATTTTTATTGCTCTTTTTCTTGTAATGCACAATATTTGAATATATTATTCAATATTTTAGTTCATAAATTTCATTATTTTAGTTAATGACTGACGTAATAATTAAAATAGTTGGTTGTCATAAACTGTAATGATTAAAATCGTAGAAGACTTAAATTGTGACCATAGAAAGTATGGTTTCAAGACAGTGTCTTGTTTTAAATCAAATATAAGGTGGTCGCTAGGGAAAATATTCCCAATTATGAAATATACCCAAGTCAGCTGGGTTTTATAGAGAATTTTAATTAATACAAATGAGGAATTAATGAAAGTGAGAGAGAGTAAGAGAGGAATAAGTATGAAGGGCCTTAGCTGAAAGGTCTAGAACTGAGTCTTAAGAGAGAGATCAGTCAGTCTTTAATCACTCACCACAAGATCTGTCCAAGCAAGAATATAGACATCAGTTCAGCCAGCTATCCTTCTCCATAGAGAGATTCTTCTGACTGTCTTCAAGAGACTGTCTCGCTCTCAGATTCTCATCTCCTTATAAAGGGAATTTTCTCCTTATGTCACCTCCCCTAAGTGCTCCCATCTACCATTCACAGTAGATGTTTTTCAAAGGATAGGCCATTCTTAGTTCACGCCTAAGAAAGCTTAAATTTTTTATTAAGTTCACACCAGGAAACCTCTGAGTAGGTTTTTCACCTCTTTGCTCCTTGTAAATTCACAAGTTGCCTGAACTTTATAGGTACTTAGCATCCTTTTGTATTAGTCCTAAAAATAGGCACAGCTTAAGAACTTTATGCCTTATTATAAGTATGGGTTTAAGTACCTTTCATTGTTCAGCAAAGAGTTTGCAACTTTATCTTCCCCTAAGGCATCCTTAAGTATGGTGAAGTAGAGTTCTCACATTCCTGATCAAGTACCTTCACTGTCCAAATGGGGAATGGTCTTAACCAAATCTTATGAAGTAGGGTCTGAGAATTTTTAAAGTTCACACTGATGAGTACCTCTAATTTTTTTATTAAAAGATAGAAAATATCTAAGATTTTTTGCTTTATTTTTACATTTTCATTATATATTACTACCAAACTACACATGAACATTTTATAAATCACACTTTCAAATAATTTCATTTTTTTTTAATCCTGAGATTAAATTTGGAAGCTATTTTAACCACTTGTTTGTTCACAGTAGCTTAATTATGGAAATATGGTAAGAAATGACATTTTTTTTATCTACTTATATTCCTTTAGGTTTTTAAAGACTCAGTTTAACAAATAGAAGAAATAGTTATCTGTATTATTGATAAATATATTTTTCATTTCAGTGTGCTATTTTAAAAATTCATTTGGCTTAGTTAAGTACATTTTCTCACTTGATAGTTTACATGGAGTATAAATACTGAGTTTATAATCTTGGCAAGTAGTAAAATTGATATTGGCTTTAATTAAAAGCTCATTTTCCATATCTGTTGTAGTTCATAGGTTCAGAGGAATAATAATATAAAAATGAACATTGTTTAGAGTTAATTAGTGGCAGAATTTTAGTGTCACTTTTTGTAATTTCTTTTAACTTTAGGGATTCAGTCTTATTCATAAAAAAAAAATAATTGAAGTCTACCTCCCTAGCTATCTTGAGAATACAAATAAACCTATTCCTGAGACTGTAGACAATTGATTTCACATACACTGAAGCACTGCAAAATTGCACAAGATTTTCTAAATACTGTAGTGAATATTAAAAACCTAATAGAAAATGTTTTCAAGGTTACTACCAAGTTAAATATGTCTTTTTCGTCTTCATGGAGTGGAATTATTATTTTTCTGTCAGACATGAGATTATTATTTGATTTTATATTCATTTCATTTTTGATGCTATTCATTATGAAATTTAAACACTTTCCCCCTGTAATAGATAAGCAATATTTAGAAAGGATTGTCTATAATTCTTTGGATGCATTATAAGAAATAGTAATCTATTGATACATTTTCCTAATATAATTCTATTTTTAATTTTCTATTCTATTCTAAATTTGTTAATAATTATGGTATTACTTATAAAAATGAAACTTCAAACATGGCTCCTGATTTTTTTTTTGCATTTATAGTTTGATTCATTTTACAGAGGTTTATAGATTTTCTTTTGCCTTTTCCAAAAACTTAAGGGTTTTTTAAACATTAAAATCCTAATAGAGGCAGCTGGGTAGCTCAGTGGATTGAGAGCTAGGCCTAGAGACGGGAGGTCCTAGGTTCAAATCTAGCCTCAGACACTTCCCAGCTATGTCACCCTGGGCAAGTCACTTGACCCCCATTGCCTAGCCCTTACCACTATTCTGCCTTGGAGTCAATACACAGTATTATTGACTCTAAGACGGAAGGTAAGGGTTAAAAAAAATTTTTTTTTAATTAAAAAAAAAATCCATATAATTTTGTTGTGTGTTGGTGTTCAATCATTCAGTTATTTCCAAATCCTCATGACTCATGACCCATGAACTATAGCTATCCATGGGGTTTTCTTGGCAGTAATTCTGAAGTAGTTTGCCATTTCCTTCTCCATAATGAATATTATTAAAAGGTTGAATATCGAAATGCATATGTAAAGCTTTAATTTTAGAGAAAATCATACAAAGCAAATTCCTAATCCAGAATTACAAAATGTGCACTCAGTTTGAATATTGAATTTTATATTATAGTTTGAAGATGGTAAAATGTTAAATTTATTGAAATATGAAGAGACTATTACTAAGATGATTTCCTTAATCACTCATTCAATTAAGCACTTACTATGTCTGAGGCAAATAGAGCACTCAGCCTGAAATCTGGAAGATCTGTGTTCAAAACACACCTCAGACACTTACTTGTTACCTGTATGACTCTGGGCAAGTCGCTTAAATTCTGTTTTTCTTATACCCTCCACTGTAGAAGGAAATAGCATACAATTCCAGTTATCTTTGCCAAGAAAACCTCAGAGACAGTACTGATTTGCTCTGGTTGGTAAGAGTTACACAGGATTGAATAATTGAATATCAACAGCACAACCACATGCCAGACACTATGCCAGTGCTGGAAATATAAATACAAATTGAGAAAAATAGCCCTTGCCCTCAAAGTACTTATATTCTAATGGGAATGACAACACATAAAAGAAAGCTAAAAAGAGGAGGAAGGAAGACAGAGTTTCTCTCCTTCCTTCTTTTAGTGGAGATTCTGATTGGAGCCATCCACTAAGAAGAGGCCACAGGAACTGGGGCTACACTCAGGTGAAAAATAACTGAGGCTGGAATTTGTCTTCATAATGAAGGGCTGTGGCCAGGTGTGCAAAAGAGTAGAAAGGAACAAGTCACAGTCAGCCAGCCCCTTTATTCAGCCTGAATTAACATTTTTTAACAATTTTTAACATTCCTTATCAGATCTTAAATGTATGGAAATAGAAAAAATAAACATACTGTCTAATTGAGATATTGCTGCCAACTAATCTATAGCAAATAGCAAAATTTTTTTCTTTCACAAGAAGTTTTCATTGACATTATATAAGTTATTTTGTGTTATTTTATTATCTAAAACCATGTTTGTTTGTTTTTTTAACCGTACTTTCCATCTTAGAATCTGTTCTGTGTATTGATTCTAAGGCAGAAGAGCAGTAAGGATTAGGCACTGAGGGTTAAGTGACTTGCTCATGGTCACACAGCTAAGTATGTCTGAGACCAGATTTAAAACCAGGACCTCCTGCCTCCAGGTGTGACTTCCAATCCACTGAGCCACCTAGATACCCCCTAAAAACATGTTCTTTTAATCACGTTAAATTGAATTCTTATAGGCACATGAAGTTTTATGTTTAGAGATGCTCACCTTACTTCTTGAAAGACCAACGGATGATAGTGTTGAAGTAGCAATTGGGTTTCTTAAAGAATGTGGCCTAAAATTAACAGAAGTATCACCTAGAGGAATTAATGGTAAGCATATCTTTTATTATAGAGTTGACATTTTGGTTGAATATTCTTAGTCTTTTATTCAAAGTAGTTTTTTCTTTTGAATTATAGCTATATTTGAACGGCTTCGCAACATCCTCCATGAATCTGAAATTGACAAACGTGTTCAGTATATGATTGAAGTGATGTTTGCAGTACGTAAAGATGGATTCAAGGATCATCCTGTTATTCTGGAAGGACTTGATCTAGTAGAAGAAGAAGATCAGTTCACTCATATGCTTCCATTGGAAGATGATTATAATCCAGAGGATGTTCTTAGTAAGTCAAACACAAGAAGAAAACCATGCCAAACTGTTTGGGGTTTGCTACAAATACCATGAGTGTTTTTATGATTTTAAAATATACTGTTGTTGTTGTTTTTTTAAGATGTTTTCAAGCTGGATCCTAATTTCATGGAAAATGAAGAGAAATATAAAACTATTAAGAAAGGTAAGTAGGATTTTATTTAAATTGATTCTGAGAAGTTAAGGAAACAACCTAGACAATTGTAATTTAATTTCATATTTTTTATGAAAGTTGTGACTCTTAAAATGTTTAATTTGAAAGAACTACGCTATTTGTTTATAACTCAAGAATTTTAAAAAACAGAATAATTATTTAGGAGCCAGAACGTGTTAGTTCCTAATTGAATTGAGCTATGCTCAGCTATCCTCTTTTTAGTCAAGGCACAATCAGTATGTATTTATTAAGCAGCTAATATGTAAGAAGTATCACATTAGACACTGGAAGTATGACAACAAAATTGACCCTATTCTTAAGTTTACATTGTATTAAAAAAAAAATATGTCCACAAATAAGCATATTGAGAATATGTACAAAAGAAATGAAAAGTAATTTGGGAATCGAGGGCACTAATATTTGGGGGCTTGGGGAAGAGGCCTCAGGAAAAAAATACAGAAGGTGGTACTGCTTCAAGTAAACAAGGGAGTCTGAATCATTGGTAAGGAGAAAGTATCTTTCAGATATAGAAATGCCAATGTAAAGGCACCAAGTTAAATTTGATTTGTCATACATTAAGAATAACAAGGCCAAAAGTTTAGTAGGACTATAAAGCTTAGGAAAGGGAATAATGTAAAATAGGATTGGTACCAGGCTAAAAATGCCAAATAGAAAATTTTATATATTATTCTAGGAAGCTGTCAGAGTTCAAGTTGAAAAGTTACCTAGTAAGACCTATGCTTTAGGAAAATTGCTTAGGTATCTATGAAGGATTGATAGAGGATGTTGTAGTGATATGAACCTTAACTGAGAATCCCCTTGAATAGGCAGAATTGGCCAGCAACAAGAGTTATGGAGGAAGAAATGGCAACTGATTTCATTTATAATTTGAGTAAGAATGAGGAAAGGATAACTAATTAAGGTTATGATCCTAGGTGACTAGAAGGATATTGGAAGAGATATTCAGAAGAGAAGCTTTTGGGGAAAGTAATAGGCTTCATAAAGTCGTTGAGTTTTGTGATGTCTATGGAACATCAACTTTGAAATGTCCAATAAGCAGTTGCTGATTCAGAGCTATAGTTACACCCATGGGAACTAAAGAGGTCACTTAGTAAAAAAATTTAAAGGGGAAAGAGAAGATGACTCAAGAAAGTCCTAAGGGTACCAAGAGTTGGGGGCATGAGATGAATGACGAACCAGCAAGAAGATAGAATTTTTGTGACAATCAGATTCTGAACCAGCCTTATGGGTGGCAACATGCAGGGCTTTTTAGTCAGAGGACCTAAATTCAAATTGCAGTTCTGACATTTACAAAATTATAACAACAGGTAAAATTTTCTTCTTTGGGCTCAGGTTTCCTCATCTGATAGTCGAGGAGCTTGGATCTATAATATTATCTGATTTTGTGTGTGTGTTTTGTTTTGTTTTTTAATAGTGAGTTTTTACCCTTTTTTTAAAAAAAATCAGCCACATAGCCAAATCCAAATGCTGATGACATCTATGTCTTCTTTCCTGACCTTGACCTTTACTTTTGTGTTATCGCTGCATTTCCATCCCCCTATTGAACATTTCTTCTCACATATCCTATAGCTATGTCAAATTAAACATGTCTAAAATTGAACTCATTAAATTTGACCTGAAATCAGCTTCCCTTCCCATTCCCCATTCTTGTTGTAATATAGAATTTAGAGTGATAAAGGACTTTAGGTTAGAAATTGTCTAGTTCATTCCTCCCCACTCCCTTTTATTCTTTGAATAAAAGAAGTGAAGTGATATTATCCAAGGTGACTCAAATGTCTTGCACCAAAAAAAATCTTAGAATTACCTTTGACTATTTCCTCTCCTTAATTGTCCAAATCCAGTCTGTTCTCCCAGTCTTGTCGACTATTCCCTCAAAATATCTTTAGAAATAATTCTTATTTCATGTCATGATTACTCAACAGTTATCTGACAGATTTCACTAACTTTAGCCATCTTGAAGTCGGTTGACAGACTAATTTTCCTAAAATAACATTTTGATGTCATTCCTCCTACTGTCTAGGTTTTAGAGAGCCTTCCATAGTTTGATTCTCTTTTGATCTCTTTCTCTTCCCTCACCTTTCTGATCTAGCATATCTTAACCTTCTAGCCATTTATTTCATTTATTTGTCTCCAGATATTAATATCATGTTATCTTCCCCATGCCCTCTAAAATGCCCATCCTAGCACTAAAAGTTTATATTATACAATCCAGTGATTATTTATTATCTTGAATTGTTCCTGTTTGTCTTATTTCTCTTGGTATTATCTCCATATGTAATCTACTTGAAGTATCTTTTTATCTTTTAACTTTTATATTTATCAAGTATAATGCATTATAGATATATAATATTTACTGATTAATTGAAAACTCCAAATTTTGGGTTCTTTTATACAACTTGGTTATTTTCATTTGAGAAATAAAAGTTAAAGAAATTTTAATCATAATTACAAATTCATTACCATAGGTTATTAACATAGGTAGAAATTTTAGCTTAATTTAACATTTTCCTTTTGTAAAGTTAGTATTTGATCCTGGAGATATTATAAATCTCATCTTTGTTCCTTCCTGCTCTCCCCACCACCACCACGGTCCATTCTCCCTTCCTAGTTTCTTTTACTTTAATTCTTTCAAAAATCTTTTACATTGCTAGGGACTGGTACCAGAAAAGGCAGTGTTAAATGATAGGCACAGTGTAGTGTGGATTTTAAAATCTCCATCTTGCTTTGGTCTAGCACCCAAATTTGTGCACACCCAACACCACACAGGTATGTGCTAGTCAATGACAGACAAATCAGAAATAAATAACTGCCCACCTGGGCTGTCCTAAGCCAAGCTTGAACCGCCATTGTTGGCTTTAAAGGTGATTTTCACTATAACAGTAGGTAACACAGGGCTGCCATATAACCCATATTTTCTTTCTATCCAGCAGCATTTGGAATAAATGGTGTTCTTTCTACTTTCTTAACTCTATTTAGACCGACTTCTGACTTCATCATTTGATCAAAATTATACTGATTATCTTTTAATGGCCAAATCTAAAGACTTTTCTTTGATACTTATCCTTTATCTCTCTGCAGCCTTTGACTTTGTTGATCATTTTTTTCTCCTGAATACTTTTCTCTCTAGGTTTTTGTGACATTGCTTTCTCCTATTCTCTTCTTTCTTGTCTTGCCATTCCTTTTCAGTCTCCTGTACTCTAAATCTCTTCATCCAAGTCATTCTTGCTAGCCATGGGTGACCCTCAGGGTTCTATCCTGGACCCTGTTCTTTTCTTCCCCCCAATATTTCATTTGTTGATCTCTTCAGCTCCCATGGATTAAGTTTATCATCTCTATGCTAGTGATTCTCAAATCTACTTAACCAGCCCTAACCTCTTTGCTGACTTCTAATCTTATATCTTCAACTACCTCTTGGACATCTCAAACTTGATATCTCATAATTAATCTTAAATTCATCATATCCAAAACAAACTTTATCTTTCCCTGGTATCATTGAAGGTATCAGCATTTATTCATGGTGTTCCTGGAACAAGACACCAACATTCCTAATTCTGGTCATTTCCACCCACTATTCTCCATGCCTGGTGTGAATCTTGAAATTTCTCAGACTTGTGAATGTTAAAAATTTCCCCATTGGGGAATTCTCCATTGGAACAATTCCCTACTGGGAACATTCCCCATTTAAAATGTGAGAACTCTACTTGGATCAGAAATGGGAGGACCTCTACTCCACCCGTACTTAAGACTGCTTTAGGGGAGAAAACTCCTTGCTGAACAATGGAAAGTACTTGAACCCATACTTAAGCCATGTCTATTTTTAGAAAGGGGTGCTAAGTATCTATAAAGGTCAGGCAACTTGTGAACTTACAAGGAGCAAAGAGGTGAAAACTTACTCAGAGCTTTCCTGATGTGAATTACTCAGAAGTTTTAGTCTACCCAGAAAAGGTGAGAGCAAGATGTGAATTAAGAAGGTGATAACAAAATATGAATTAAGAATGGCCAGTCCTTTGGAAAACGTCTACTGTGATTGGTAGATGTAAGAATTTAGGGGAGGTGACAAAGGAAAAAAATCCCTATATAAGGAAAAGAAAAGTCTCTTGAGGACAGTCAGAAGAATCCCTCTCTGGAGAAGGATAGCTGGCTGAACTGGTGTCTATATTCTTGCTTGAACAGATCTTATGGTGAGTGATAACTGACTGACTGATCTTTTCTTTTAGGACTTAGGCCTGGGTTGGCTACCCTGGGCCGGTCTATCCTTTTCTCATTATTTCCTTTTTTCTCTCTTTCTCTCTTTCTTTGATTCCTCATTGTATTGTTAATTAAATTCTCTATAAAACCCAGTTGACTTGGGTATATTCATAATTGGGAATATTTCCCTGGCAACCACCTTAAATATTGATTTAAAACAAGACACTGTGGTGAAAACATTTCCTATGGTCACAATTTACTCACCCACTCTTTTAGCGGCCACAATTTAAGTCTTCCACTATTTTAACTCTTACAGTTTATGTCATATACTCCTTTTTAAATGTAACACTGGAATGTTCATCCTCTTCATCTCTACTTTGTAGCTTGCTTGGCTTTCATCAAGTCATACATAAAATCCCACATTGTACCTGAAGCCATTCCTAATCCCCCTTCTTTTTGTACCTTCTCTCTATTAATTATTTTCTATTTACCATCTGTATAGCTTGTTTGCACAGTTGTTTTGATATTGTCTCACTGTTAGACCATGAGCTCCTTGAAAATCAGGACTTTCTTTTATCTTTCCTTATATACCCATTGTTTAGTACAATGCCTGGCATATAGTACACACCCATTTATTATTTATTAACTGATGACTTTCTTTGACTTTTATTATTTTACTCAAAAAGTATAACCAAGCTATGATGTGATATTTTTTTTTTAAACCCTTACCTTCTGTCTTGGAGTCAATACTGTGTATTGGCTCCAAGGCAGAAGAGTGGTAAGGGCTAGGCAATGGGGGTTAAGTGACTTGCCCAGGGTCTATGATGTGATATTTTGAACTTTGAATATTATAATTTTTCTGCATCATTAAGAGAACTGACAAATATTGTTGCTAGTACACTATTGAAATAGTATCATTCTGTTTTCGTGTTAGGTAATACTTCTGCCAAGGAGATTTATTTATATTATTCCAAAACTTTGGAAGCTTCCAAATATACATTTAAATTTGTGCTACCTATTATAAAAGGACTTAGAATCCATATAAAAATAGGAATTATTTTAATATGATCCTCTGACTTTGTTTGAATTTTTTAAAAAACTTGACAATGAATTCTAATTGCCTTATAATGGCATGAGGTTGACTCTTATGTTCCTGAAGACTTTGCCAACTAAATATAAGATGTAAGTCCTACCAAACTAGAAAGAATATAAGTAGAGTTTCAGCAACAGACTATATGCCTTTTGTCCAAATTCTAGTCTCAATAAATTCAGAGACACTCATCACTTAGAAGGTTGCTATCTGAGAAGAAGCCTAGGTAAACTTGCTTGCCAGGTGATTTGGGGACACAGCATAAATCATATTGACTTAAGATGTGCAAGCGTTTTACCCATGCTACGAAATAAAAAAATCAAAAGATTTTAGAAGACAGGCAAAACTCACCGAATATAGGGAAAATATTTCCAAACAAATGACTTTAGAAGCCCAGAAGTGCCCTAAGTTTCAAGCTAGCACAAATTCTACTGTAAGACTAGTAGAACAGTCAGTACTTTTTCAAATAAAATTGCTACAACTCGGTTTTACATATGACCACTCTATGGATGAACTACATTATCAGTTTTGATGTTCACCATTTAAAAAATGTCTATGTAAAGAATGAAATGAATAATAAAGGAATCATGAGACTTTTTTGTGCATTTTCTATTAAAATGCTTTTGAGAACCCTGGAATTCTTAGTACCCTTGTTTATGCTCTTATATCTGGCAGTTCTTCTTTCTATGATGAAATATGTATATGAGTTTGCCTTTCAAAATACATCAGTTTCCAGTGTAAAATGTTTAATATTGTATTTTGGATAGCCACCAGCTAATTTCTGTCTTCATTCTGCTTGTCCAATCTTTTGTGTCATGACCACCTAGTTTTTTGGCAGAAGGATAATGCATATGGTATTTTCCAGGAAAGTTAGTATAATGCTTTCTAGTTACTAAGGAGCACTCCAAGTTGGCTCAGATGTTCTTAAGGGATTGATGTACTCCTACTGCCCTGAAACACACAGTGAATCATATGTACTCTTTTTAAAATGTGATAGAAGTGGCATATGATCTTTAATTTTTGCTTTGTTTTTATTACCTGCTTTTTTTTTTCAAGAAATTCTTGATGAGGGTGACAGTGATTCAAATACAGACCAAGATGCCAGAAGTAGTGAAGAAGATGAGGAGGAGGAGGAAGAGGGGGATGAAGATGAAGAAGGTAAACATTTTTTTCCAAATTATTTCAGTGGTATTTAAGAAAAATACAATGGTACTTGTGTAATTAGCTCTTAACAATAAGCTATTAATTTTTTCAATTAGCTTGATATTTATGATTTTGCTTGCTATGCTTCATTTTAGAACTTAAAAATAGATATGAGCAAAGTTTTAATGAATTAGAGGGACTGCAAATATAGCTAACATTCACATTTACATTTTACTTAAGATTTCTTATTGATCTGTTGTGAATCATTTATTCTTAGAAAGTTAATAGTTCACATAGAAGTGAATGAATTCTTCTAAAGCCCATAGATCTTGATGTGGATGAATTCTTCTAAAGTCTATAGATCCCTTTTGCCATCTTTGAAATGTTATTTTATCAGATAGCAACATGATTGTAGTCCTTTCTATTAGTGGACATATTGAGATTAAGGAATTTCTTAGTTTGATTCAGAAACTTTTTGAAGTACTACTGTCTGCTAAAAGACAATTCACGTTATTGTTTTTATTTTTAAGGAATAAAGTTTAGGTTCATACCATGGCTTTACTTTTAAAAGATTTTATAAACTTAATTGAGTCTTCTCCTAGAGCCTGTCACAGAACTTGCTAAATTGTACCCTAATGTCTCAGTGAGGTTACTTCAGATTCTAGAACTGCCCACCTTTCGTACAGCTGAGAAAATGCCTTATAAGAATCTATGTTATTTGATGTTATGGAAGTGTAAGGTTTATTTGCGTTTGTTTCACACTTATTTTGATGTTGTTTTCTAAAAATTTTGCTGTATTCTTCAAGGACAAAAAGTGACTATACATGACAAAACGGAAATTAATCTGGTATCATTTCGGCGTACAATCTATCTTGCTATTCAGTCAAGGTAAGCTCCTATTTGTATATACTGGAAGAACCTCTGTATCCTTGGTTTTTGTTTTTTATCAATGGTCTTTGTTTTATAATAAAAATTATATTAACCATTTTATTCTCTTGCAGTTAAGTATAATCATGAACAAAATTTTGAGAAGTGCTATTCACTTCACCTACAATCTGGTGATATAGTAGAAATTTAATTATTTATTTTTACTTGTTTGGATTTCACGTCCTGGTTCTAAGTAATGTAAACCTCAAAATTCCTTAGACTTATAAATGTTGGAAATTTCACCATTGGGATATTTCATACTTGGAAAATTTCTTACTGATAGTCTATTGGAATGGGAACCCCATTGGCATGGGAGGTTCCTTCTCTTCCCTTCTTCAGATTACTTTAGGACAGAAACCTTTTGCTGAACAATGGAAAGGACTTTGACCTATGCTTAAGCATAGAACAGGAATTTCTTTGAATCATGATTCAAAGTGATCCCTTCGTGGTCGCCACAATGTGACAAGGGAATCACTTTAAAAGACTGATATATATTAATTTAAGGTTGCCAAGGAATTCAGCTATGTAATTCCTAAATGAAAAACTCAAGTCAGCCGTCAGCCTTTTTTGGAGTTTAATTACAATAGGAGCAAGAAAGGAATTAGAGATAGATAGAAAGAAAAAGGGAGAGAAGGGAATAGGGCTTAAATACCCCTTCTGTTTAGGTTGGGCCAAAAGGCCCAAGCTCTTAGATAGCTGGGGCAAAGAAAAGAGATCAGTCCCTATCACTCACGTGACCAAAATGGAGAAACAGTCTCAGAGGCCCCCACCTTCAGCTTCCTTCAGCGCAAGCTTCTCCGAGTCCACCGCAATCACCCCGACCAAACTCCTCAACCCCCTCCCTTCAGACCCTCCTATCTTTAAGGAAACCATCCAAGTTCCTCCCCTCAGTTCTCCCATCTACCGATCACTGTTCATCAATTTCCCTGTGCCAATGGAGGCTCTAGCTTAACCCAGGACCGCCCAGAGGTTTCTGGCTTTTTCACATGTCTGTTGAAGGTCATATTTTCAAATGATTAAATCTTTGATCTAGGCTGCAGCCCTTACTCAATCCTGTTAGGACTGAATAGGGTGGAGATTTATTCCAAGTATCTCCATTGTATCAATTCTAAAATCAATCATGATTCAAAGAAATTCCTGTTCTATGCTTAAGCATAGGTCAAAGTCCTTTCCATTGTTCAGCAAAAGGTTTCTGTCCTAAAGTAATCTGAAGAAGGGAAGAGAAGGAACCTCCCATGCCAATGGGGTTCCCATTCCAATAGACTATCAGTAAGAAATTTTCCAAGTATGAAATATCCCAATGGTGAAATTTCCAACATTTATAAGTCTAAGGAATTTTGAGGTTTACAGTAAAAGAGTTGTTCTCTGCTAATTTTTTCATACTCTATGTTGTAGTGCAGATGGGAAGAAATCTGTCTACATGAAAATAGAAAGAAGTCCTCTGACACATTTTAAAGATCCTCCAAAGTGAGGTTAAGTAAAGGCAAATACTACATATTGAAAACAAGTGATTCCTTTTAAACTAGAAGTCATTGAGTTTAATTATGAAGAAAAATGCATGAAAATGTTAAATAATTAATACATCTGTTGTTTTGGATGTGAGGAAACCTATTGAGATGGTAAATAAAGTGTTTACCTTTTATATTGGAGGCAGAATGTTTTCACAGATTTGTTTTGTTACTAGGCTTTGTATATTTCCACTTGGTATGATGTAATAGTTATGATTCATAAGTGGAGTCATCTTGTTTTCAGTCTGTCTGAAAATTTTCCTGGCTTTAGATTCATTTTCAAATGCAAGAATATTAAACACCAAAACATTGGTTGGGAATTTTTGGTTCGTACTTGACTATTTCTTCACCTATTTTAAGAGAAAAATACCAATTTAATAATTTTTTCAAACTAAATTATCATAAAAAATGAGACTTCTTTAATGAATACCTGACATTCTAAGATAACAAATTGACATTCCATTTTGGCCTTTTCTGTTAATCAACTACTAATTTCTACTAACTTCTTATAAATTAGTCCTCGTTTCTACTATGCTTTCGTTTTTAAATTTTTTTTTGTTGAGGAAGTACATATTTTCTTAACCTGAAGAAAATAAATTACTTCTTCAGTTCTTCAAAAGACCCCAAATTCAATTTTTTTCTGCCACTATTGCAGATTATAATTACTCACAGCTTAATAGATAATCTTCATGACTTGCTATGCATCCTTGCCAAAACAGAGCAAATAAAATGTTTACTACTATCTTTATCAGCCTTCTAGTGAAAAGCCTTCCAAAAATTGCTGAATCAGCCCTGGAATAGCAAAAACATAGCATTGGAGAGCCTATTCTTTCCTTTCCTTGTGTAGAATATTTGTTATTAAAACTTTCTTTAGGAACTTGAAAGAACTCGTTATGACACAGAATTAGAGTGTTTCGGCGAAAACAAAAGATAATAAACATCATTAGGCCTAATATAATATTACATAATAACTAACATTATAGATGTGATCTTCCCCTTTTCCTCCTTCCCTAATATCTGGTCATTGGATTGCAAAAAACATTACCTGTGAGGGCCATCACTGTATAGCTCTCTGCTCTAGAGCAAAGTCCTCTTAACATGAGCCAACTGGGCTACAAGCCGCCCTACTACCTTATACTTGTATTATTCCTACCTTTTAATGGTTATTGTTACTCTTTTAATTGCCTGACACTATTTTTGCAATTTAATAAGACAATCCAAGTTATTTGAATAGGGCAAGTTTAAAAGAGACCTGTGATGTGTGACAAGGAAATCATTTTAAAAGACTGATATATATTAATTTAAGGTCGCCAAGGAATTCAGCTATGTAATTCCTAAATGAAAACTCAAGTCAGCCATCAGCCTTTTATAGAGTTTAATTACAAACAGGAGGAAGAAAGGAATTAGAGAGAGAGAGAGAGAGAGAGAGAGAGAGAGAGAGAGAGAGAGAGAGAGAGAGAGAGAGAGAGGGGAGAGAAGGAAATAGGGCTTAAATACCCCTTCTGTTTAGGCTGGGCCAAAAGGCCCAAGCCCTTAGATAGCTGGGGCAAAGAAAAGAGATCAGTCCCTATTACTCAAGTGACCAAAATGGAGAAACAGTCTCAAAGGCCCCCACCTTCAGCTTCCTTCAGAGCAAGCTTCTCAGAGCACACTCCAACCACTCAGACAAACTCCTCAACCACCTCCTCTGTCTTCAGGAAACCATCCAAGTTCCCTCCCCTCAGTTCTCACATCTACCAATCACTGTCCATCAATTTCCCTGTGCCAATGGAGGCTCTAGCTTAACCCAGGACTGCCCAGAGGTCTCTGGCTTTGCACATGTCTGTTGGAGGTCATATTCTCAAATAATTAAATATTTGATCTATGCTGCAGCCCTTCCTAAATCCTGTTAGGACTGAGTGGGGTGGAAATTGTATTTTCCAAGACCTGATTCTGTCATTCCAAGTATCTCTATTGTATCAATTCTAAAATCAATCATGACTCAAAGAACTTCCTGTTCTATGCTTAAGCATAGGTCAAAGCCCTTTCCATTGTTCAGCAAAAGGTTTCTGTCCTAAAGTAATCTTAAGAAGGGAGGAGGAGGAACCACCCATGCCAATGGGGTTCCCATTCCAATAGACTATCAGTAAGAAATTTTCCAAGTATGAAATTTCCCAATGGTGAAATTTCCAACATTTATAAGTCTTAGGAAATTTTAAGGTTTACAGATGCTACTTTGGGAGTAACAATAAAGATTGTGGTTTTTTTCTATCAAACTAAAGGTTGCCTATGAGGCATTACATTTTTAAAAATTCAATTAATTTTTTTAAAACATTAACAAAAATTTATTTACTTCTCCTCCCCACACATAATAACAAAAGAGAAAAACAAAAACCCTAGTAATCAAAATGTGAGGCCAAGCAAATTGTCTTATTGATCATATCCTTAATGTACGTCTCATTTTGCTTTTTTAGTCCATCGCTTCTCTGTAAGGAGGTGGATAGCCTATGGCTTATTTTAAACAAAACAAACCCATTTTTGTTAGGTAACTTTTTAAACAAACTTCTTTAAAGTATCTGAGTTTAAGAACTTTTCTCATTTTTTGTCTTTCATATTGGCCTATTAAGACTAATCCCCACATTACCTTACCTACCCGAAAAAGTTTGGCTGACAAACTTTTTTCCTTCCTCAAGAATTGGCTTGTCCTTTTAAAGCAGCAGTTCTCAACCTCTCAATTTGTAGCAATGAGAATACATAATGCATATCAGGTATTTACATTCCGAATCATAACTATAGCAAAATTACAGTTTTGAAGTAGCCACCAAAATAATTTTTTGTTTTGGGGTCACTGCAACATGAACTGTATTGTGGGGTCACAGCATTAGAAAGGTTGAGAACCACTGGTTTGAAGTGACTTAAGTTTCTTTGTCTTTTTGTTTCACTTCGGCTTGGTTTGGCTTTCTTTGAAATCTTAAAGGACTTTGTATGATTTAGATCTTTCCTGTCTTTAAGTTTTAGATTCATTAATAAGTAGGACTGCTGTGTCTCCACTGATTTTACTTTTTTGAGTTTGTGTATGGAGCCAAACCAGTTTTGGCCAATACTTGTTGTCGTAGATGTAATGCTCTTTCTTTATAAGTCATTTCTCTACCACTAATAATTTTAAGATTGAATGAATCCACTTCTTTGCAACACACAGCCTGAATACTCATTAAGATTTAAAAATAAAATGTACTCTTCTTTATGTATAAATTTGCTGTGTTCAAAATAATAAATTTTCAAAATTTTGAGTCAGTAATAAAATTCATTTTATGGGTTTAAATTAAAGGTTTAAGCCTAGGAACTAATCTATGAGTTTTTAATTTATTTTAATTTAAAAATATTGATAGAACAATGAATATAACTTTAAAATGGCTACTTATAAGTTTGAAAATGACCATAGACTTTATAAATAAAATTGTGAAGAAGAAAAATAAGCCTCTCACACAGCTGGCTTTCTCAATGATGTTTCATTCACTAGGCATGAAGGAAAATAAAAAAATTTAACAGGGAAAACAGGATAGTCATTACTTCCCCCATCAACTACTTGACTTGTTTTTCAGAATTTAGATTTCCCCTATGAACTGAAACTTGTCTTTTAAGAAAATTAAAGGTAAAAATCCTTCCACCATCACAGTTTACTTATTATTTTTTCTGGATTTTGTGGATATGTGAAAATGATTGTTCCAAAATTGACTTTCCCATTACAAACTGTGTAACATAACTCTATTTGGGTAGATAGTTGTACCTAGTTTGATCCATTGTTTTATATATTTCAACCCTAATGGGGCAGCTGGGTAGCTCAGTGGATTGAGAGTCAGGCCTAGAATCAGGAGGCCTTCGGTTCAAATCTGGCCTCGGACACTTCCCAGCTGTGTGACCCTGGGCAAGTCACTTAACCCTCATTGCCTAGCTGTTACCACTCTTCTGCCTTGGAATCAGTACACAGTATTGATTCCAAGACAGAAGGTAAGGGTTAAAAAAAAAAATTCAACCCTAATGTTATGTTGCCTTGTGTTCATAAATAATAATAGTTCATTGTAGTTGGGTAAGTCAGCCTGTGAAAACATAGGTGAATCTCACAATAAGATATGCAGCTAATAAATATCTATGTTGAGTTATTTTATATTTAGAATTTTAAATTTAAGCAGAATGACAGCTAATGTAGAAGCATACTTCTAATAGCCCATAAAAATCTTAACATTATTTTTTAATGACATTCACATTGTCTAGTATTAATTAGGTGTAAAGGAAAGAGCACTGAACCTGGAGCCATAGGACCTGGATTCAACTTTTGACTCTGCTATTTAATATATGTATGACTCTAAATCAAGTTATTTGACCTCTCTGGACCTCACTTTCTTTATCTATAAAATGAGTTGAGCCAAGTAACTTGGGAGCTGCTTGAAAGCAAGGACTGGTTTTGCCCTTTTTTTGTTTTTCTAATGCTTAGCATAGAGCCTGAGACTTAATAGGTACTTAATAAATGCTTGTTGGCTTCTCTTGAATATCTCACTAAATTAAATGTTTTAAAATTAAATATTTATGTGTTGTATGATTAAAATCTTTTCCTCAAATATTAACATCAGCTTTAGAATATTCAGTCTTTTTTTTTCTGTTTTTACCACATGATCCTCGCTATTTCATTTTTATTAATTTTAATTTAATTTTAATTTAATTTATAAATTTATAAATTTATATATTTTTTATTTTAATTATATAAATTTATAAATTTATAAAATTTAATTAAATTTTAATTTAAAAATTAAATTTAATTTACAATTAAAATAGAAAGACTTTATATTGAAATTTATATGGGATAATATTAACTATATGACCATGATAGTTATGTATGCATTAAATAATTTCTTTTACTTCAAATATGAAATAGCTGAAAAAAACCAATGCCTTCAAGTGTGTTGTTTTTATGAATTCTTTATGTTCCAAATCTAAAATGTGCTCATTTTTTGTCTGCAGTTTAGATTTTGAAGAATGCGCCCACAAATTGCTAAAAATGGAGTTCCCTGACAGCCAGACGGTAAGATAATCTGTCATTTTATTAAGGAAGAGTATAATTTAATGTTTAGGAAAGTTAAGACTTTATGAATTTAGAGTAATATGTAGTAAGGACTAAAATAGTTCCATCATAAACATTTTTCAAGTATTGTTTTTCTTTGCATTAATGACTTAAATCACAGATCTTGCATTGCATTTGATGTTAATTCTATCCATCCTACATATTAACATGTTCATGCATAAGGGGGAAAATGCATCAAATATGGAGTTTCATGCTTAAATGGTTTTGAAAGATTGGCTGTAAGTTTAATTTGTTAAATACTCTGGTGAACTTGATTTCTGTGTTGAATTTATCACACAGTGAAAAATCCCTTTATAATGCAAATAGAAAACATCCCAAGTTCTCACTATTATATTGTATTATGATTTTGGAAAGAAAACAAATCCCTACTGCTTTGCCTCTATTTCCTGGTGCTTGTGCCAAATTTTTCTAATTATTAAAATATCAAATAGTTCCCTGTCTGGCAAAGGAACTGAGTAGTTTTCTTCCTATGTTTGATATTTATTTTTAATCTCTCCAACTTGATTGTACGTTTTCGAGGAGTAGTGAACACATTTTCTACTTTTTAAAAATATATCCTTGCAGCTAGAATATTTCTTTGACTAAAAAAGTTCAATAAATTTTCATTAAATTAATCTATCAGTGAGCCAGATCAGGCTTTTTGCAATATTTTTATCACAATTTGGACATCTAGTTGTTCTTTTGAAAATAGTCTTAGCAAATGAACAACCAAAGTTATGTTCTTATGTCCTATTCTGATGGTGATCCCAAGATTCTCAAAGGCCATAGTCAAAGTAGTCATATGTTCTGGCTGAAGCCTCCATAACTTGGAGTTCAGATCTAGTAATAGACTGTTATCTAAGTACCAGCTTAACTATTTTTAAAAAGCTTATCATCTGAATTTTAGCCACCCACTAGATGATAAATATTGAGGGTCATATCCATCCATAAAAACCATATCCTAAGGCATGGAAAAATGTTGTACTTTTCATGAATAAATTATGTACTATTGTTGAAATTAGAGATTTTTTGAAAGAAAAGCTATAGATTTTTAGCACTGATATGTCATAGATATCTGCAACTTATTTCCCCTGGCTATTTGTTGTCTGGACTCAGATATTAGAGAAAAAAAGGAAATAATTTATTTCTAGTCTATCATCTTTTTAGGTTATAAGCAGCGTGTCAAACATTTATTGAAAATAATAATTCTATGTGAAACATATTCAAACCTTGAAAGTTATAGTTTGAAGAAGATTCATTGTTGGCTCCTTTTCCGTAACTTAGGAGGTGATATTTGATCTTTATTTTTTTTCATTTGAGCCTCTTAGCACTTAAACTTCTCTTTTGAAGTGGATATTAGCAGTACCATATCCATTTAAAGATGAGGAAACAGCTTCATAGAACTACCTGGGTTTACACAACTTTGTTTCACGGTAGAATTTGAGTTCAGACCTTCTTTAAATGCCTGGAACCCTGTCTTTTTTAACATTATAAAGAGCATGCTTTCAAAGAAAGAAAAAATCATTGACTTCAGTATTCCCATTAAGGCTTTTTTTTTTTTGGAATTGTCAATTGTGCTAAATTTTAAGGGCTGGTTAGACTATTTAACTATTTAGATGCTGGAGTTGTGATGTGAGCAAAAGCACAGACTCATTCTTGCTATTGAAAGGGTTTTAAAGTACAAATTCATCAGCACATTATTTCACTTTTCCATCTTTCTGTCAGCCACAAATTCAAAGCACATTACTTTCATCTTCACAAAATGATACACAAGTTTTAATATAATGAAAACAAGGCTAGTTACATGCTATATTTCAGAAGATCTTTGGTTGATGTTAATTCGTTAATTAGCATTCTTTTGATTAGGTCTGTTTAACCAGTTCCAAACCTACCTAACTTTGGTATGCTATTCTATATCTCTCTGAAATACAAAATTTTATCAAATGCTTTTCTGAAATTTATGTATTCTAACTACATTTGCCTAATCTAACAGCCTAGTAACCTTAGCTTAAAGAAAATGAGATTTGTTATTAAATTGAGGGTAGAGTAGAGAAAACTATTCCGGATAAAACTAGATAACATGGAAGATGATTGGTCGCATTTAGCAAGAAATGAAAATGATATCTACTAATTCGCAATTGAAAATTGAAATTAACAAGGAGATGGTATGGTGTAGGAGTCTCCAGTACTCTTCACTATAATCCCTGAGGGTTTGGATGTATTTCATAAAGTCAATAAATATATCCAACCTCCATAACTTCTATATAGATTCACATATCTATGTCTATGTCTATAAAGATATTTACATACCCACCCACAAGAGTTAACTATATTTTAGCACTTTAAATAAAAACTATATTTTAACAGAAAAAGTAAATATAGTCTCATAAATACTAAAATTTAGTGGTAATTGGCTCTATGTAATATAGCAATGAAAGTATATGCCTTATACAAATAAATCCATATTGGGGAGAAGTAAGAGTAGCTCTATACATGAAAAAGGTAAATTAAAACCTTAAGTAAGGAGAGGATGGAGGCAGAGCATCCCAGTTAAGATAAAAAGAGAAAACATTATAGAAATATATTAAATATTGCCAAGCTTGATGGAGGGTATTAATGATGGTCTCCTAATACTGTTAATTACAGACTTGCAGAGATGCCAGTTTCATTGGGGTTGGGGGATGTCAGTGAACCTGAAAACTATTTGTAGTCTGTTCTGCTTAAAGTATCTAATGTATTTTTGACTTGCTTTGCTATTAAATTCACCTTTCAGAATGTTTAAATGAAACAACAGAATGAATTGTCATTTTGGACTTAATTCTAAGTAATAAAAATAACAAGTTTTTGATGTGGAAGGCACAGAAACCTTTGAAGAAAATGACTATCATTTTGAAGTTTGATAACATAAAGATACATCATTGACAATACCCTAGATTTTATTTAAAAAATGTTTTTTTTTCAAAAAATATTGAGTATGTTTTTATGGCTAGAGATTAGTAGAAATTAAAGAATGGGAAATTAAAAATTCACTGATGATTCTAGTACAATTGAAAAGTCAGGAATATATACATATAAAGGAACTACTATAACTTAAGAGTTGGACTGCTATGAAAAATGGAGTTCTCTTGGAGGAGAGTATAAGTTTGCCATGTCAGTTCAGGAATGTCAGGTATTCACAACTGATGCATAGACTTTTAAGCAACCCCAAAAGTAGAAGAATATTTAAAATATTTTCTTTAAATAGTTTGTTGTTTATAATAGATATCATCTCTGACCCCTATATGTGTGTACATACAAATGTTTGTAGTGAATTAAATTTATTTTGAAAATTCTTTCTAAATTTGTCATAACCTTTGAACCATTTGGAGAATACTTCAGGGTATCTTGAAAGCCATAGTTTAACTCCCAGGGGTTTTCTTCGTGTGTGTGTGTGTGTGTGTGTGTGTGTGTGTGTGTGTGTGTGTGTGTGTGTGTGTGTGTGTGTGTGTAAAAGAGGAAAGTCTACCCTAATGATGATAAATACTCATTGTTTCTCTACTTTAAGGTATAAAACTTTTGGTTTGTTGGGAATCTTTCACTGACTTCAGATTTTGTTGGTTTGGCTCTACTATTCACCTATTGCAAATCTCAACCTTTTTATGATATAGCCAGTGGTTTTACTTCAGCCAAAAATCTTACATGGCCAACTTTTTAGTGAGCCTCTTTTAGCTAGAATGTGATGTAAATTCTCTTACCAGGACCCTACAAGAAGCCTTTTGAGTTTGATAGGGCTATCCTGTACTCTCATATACCTATCCTGTAACCTCAGAGAACCCCATGACAGTACCATGCCTCAGAATTAAGAGGTCATAGGACTATTGTCATTCAAAAGCTCATTGTCATTGCATAATGTAGAATGCAAACATGATGCAATACAAATGATCAATAAATAGTCATTTATTGATTTCATTATCTTTGGTAAATGTGTTTGGTGAATGTCTATGTGTTTTTTTGGTTGTATTGGTTTTTGCTAAGACTTCTTAAATTATAAGCTACTGTACTTTAAGTAACAAGAGATAATTAATTATTTTGGTTTTCCTAATTTCATATTGAGTATCAGAATGCATTTGAACCTATTACATTGTACTTTTATGAAGTTTAAGTGTATGTTCTTTCCCCCTGAGTTTATAAATATACCATGCAGTTTTTGATTTTCATAGTAGGTAATATAATTTTGACAGTACGTTGTTTTCATTTGTGCTTTGAGACTCCCATGAACCCGTATTCTTTCAGCATTCTCTCAAGTAGATGCATAACTTATTCTTTTGTTTTATACCTATCTCATTTCTTTGAATTTGTATCAGAGAGCTCTCCAGGTACCACTTTTTATTTGGGCATTTTTCCCCAGTGTTTTAAGGAAAGCATGAATTAAAACAACTTTTGTTTTATTTTCCAAAGAGACTTTAAACTTTTTTTCCCCTTCTGTAGTTTTTATTATAGAATTATATACACTAGTACTAATGGTACCTCAAAATATTATTTAAGAGGAATGATATGTGCATCATTAATTCATTTAAGAAGTATTTATTGTGTTGAGCACTATACCAGGCACTGGTGAATAGATAAAAGCATTCTGGGCCAGCAACGTAGAGCAGATGTAACACTGGATTTATAAACAGGTCTGTGTTAAAAATTTTGCCTCTGATACCTGTAACAGTTAAAAGAGTGGTTGCCTTAAACTGTGATTGCGAAAATATGGTTTCAAGACAGTGTCTTGAGTTAAATAAAAAATAAAGTGGTCGCCATGGGAAAATTCTCACATATTAAATACCCAAGTCAGCTGGGTTTTATGGAGATTTTAATTAATACAAATTAAGGAATTAATGAAAGGGAGAGAGTAAGAGGAAATAATGAGAAAAGGGCTAGGCTTAAGCCTTAAGAGAGAGATCAGTCAGTCTTTTATCAACTCACCACAAGATTTGTCCCAAGCAAGATTCTAGTGTTCAGAGCGACCCTCCAGTTTAGCTCAGGAAGCTCCACTTCAGCTTCCAAGGCTGAATTACCTTTTAGCCACCAAGACAGAGACCAGCCTCCAGTTCAGCTCCATAGCTGATTCCCTTTCAGAGGCCTTCTGGCCTCCTTTTAAAGAGAATTTTTTCCTATATCACCTCCCCTAATTTTTCACATCTACCAATCACAGTAGACGTTTTCACAGGACTGACCATTCTTAATTCATACCTGAGTAGACTAAACTTTTGAGTAATTCACACCTGAGTAGACTAAAACCTCACACTTCTTGCTAAGCTTGCTTGAACTTTTAGTGATTAATTTGACCTTCATAGGTACTTAGCACTTTTTTGTATTAGATCTAAAAATAGACCCAGCTTAAAGGTTTTAGCTTTACTTTAAGTATGGGTTAAGTACTTTTCATTGTTCAGTAAGGAGTTCACAACTTTATCTTCCCCTAAAGTATGCTTAAGTATGAGTAGAGTAATGTTAGAGTTCTCACATTCCTGATCAAGTACCTTCATTGTTTAAAATGGGGAATGGTCTTAACCAAATGTTCTAAGGTAGAGTCTGAGAATTTTTTAAGATTCACATACCACGTGTGATTGCAAACAAGTCACTATACTTCTATAAGACTCAGTTTTCCTCATTTGTAAAATGATGGAATTGTGCTAGATTATCTTTGGGGGCCTCCCCAGCTCTTAATTCCACGATTATGGATCATAATCCCAAATTATCCAATAAGGTAATTATATCAAAAGTAGTAAGTGAAAGTGCCCTGAAACAAGTACAAAGTAATAGGGGAACTTTATATATAGGAGATTACAAAGTTATTGAGTAGTGGTTCTCAGAAGCCATTAAGTGGTAGAGATTACAAAGTTATTGAGTAGTGGTTCTCAGAAGCCATTAAGGACAGAGCTGGGGCAAGAGAAACACAAGACAACTGTGGATGACTGATAAAGTTTTAAATTAAGACAGAAGGAAGAATTGATAAATATTACCAAACTGATAACCTAGCAGTGTTGGATTCTAACTTACTCATAAGATATTTTCTTTATTTGGACTAATTCATTATAACGTAAGAAATTGTTGGGAAATTGACAAATTAGTAAAGTTATATAGCATGGAAAAGAGTAAATTAAATTCATGATTCAAAACTTTGTTTTACTTAGTTTTTTGTTTAAAACTACATTTATTGTGGTTAATCAAAAGAGAAAGTGAAATCTTTTTTTAAATTGTTTGGGAGAAAAAGGTATAGACTATATAGAAACATGTATATCATGAATATTTTCTTTCAAAAGAGTTAGATAGACTACCTTCAGAAAACAATTATCAAGAATGGATTAAGTGCCTACTATGTGCCAGTCACTATGCTAGTGCTAGGGTGAAAGGACCAAAAAAGGGAAGATTTCTTTTTCCAGAGTAATTAATAAAAAGAAGAAAACTACAAAATCTCACTCTGCTTTGTGCAACCACATTCTTCTGCAATGCTAGTTATAGCTATAGGATAGAGGGCAAAGAATGCTAAGAACTCTATAGACTTTAAACCTTTTATTAATATTATCTTAATTTTTGGTAATAAGATTGTTATCCAGAGATTAATAAGCAGACACAAAACCACAGGCACTAAATTATATCAGTATTTACATTCTCACTGTAAATGACAAAAATAAGTTACAATTCTATAAACTAATAGTTTATGGGTTCTCCTCAGAATGACAAAACCATTGGGAGTTAGTTGGTTTTATATAAAAACAAAGACATCAAAAAACACGATTTCATGATTGATTCTTGGTCATCTAATAGTGCCATGTACGATATTTTGCAAAAGACCACAACAGAGATAATTGCAGATTTTTTGTTGTTACAAACATGTGGCAGATAATAGAATGTAGCAATATCTACAAAGAACATGCTAAGAACCTACAGACTAAATCAACATATTTTAAAACACAATGACTTTACTAAAGGTATTGGAGAAGGTAGCAAAAAATATTTTGTAAAATGTTTCAGGAGCAAGAATGCGAGAAACCAAAGGCTTATAAATTGTAAGGGAACCTCATGCTAACATATTATGAATACTTTATTCAACAAGAAAGCTGGGAGGCACTAGACAGGTTAAGCATCAAGTAATTTTTTTAAAATGGTACTGTGATGACATTCCAACAATCAGAGAAAAGGCAGTCATCAATGTAGCACTCATTTCTAAATCAGATCTCTTAGTAATTAGAATATCAGCTTAATATGTTAGAGATTAAGTATTAGATTGGGAAAATGAATTAAAATGAGATGATTTTATATAATTGAAGAAATCTTTTTAAAACTATGGTTGATGTTTAAAAGAAATGAAATAAAATTCAACTCTCAAGTCCTAATGAAATTTAGTCTATTTAAATCACTTATTATATCAAGAAAACAACAACAACAACAAAAATCTTAGAAATCTATGTTTATAAACAGTTTAGCCAAAGCCTCAAATAAGTGCAGTCATTCTAAGGATTGTTAAAAATTAACCTGGAGAGAGATCAACAAACAGATGAAAAATGGGAAAAGATCTGTCAACATTTTTACAAATAGCAGTTACATTGAAGCTACAATAATACAATCTTCAATATGCTACATAATGAAGGAAAAATTACTCTAAAGAAAAAGATAAGAAAAAAATACTTGAACTCTATAAGTTTTGTTGAAGTTGAAGTATATACACTCTTAGGCTTTCAAAAAGTCAGGAGAATACCAAATTCTTAAAAAGAATCAAGGACTTGATTCCAACCAAAAAAGATAGCCATGAAAACATCAATAACCACTGACCTACAAGCTTCCCCATTTCTATAAAATCTTTATGAGAATGATTTTTTTTTTGTATTGAAGGCATCATCAATGAATTTTGAAAAGGGAGCATAAAGGCGTTCACAAACATTATTTTATAGATCACCTCTTTTCAATTACACAGCTGACTGGTATAGAAAATACAAGATTCTCAGTGTAGATATGTTTTTTGACTATAAAAAATGCATTTGATTTAGTAGAGCAAAATGTCACCTTAAATGTTCCCCTTAGTCAAGGTATCTCCGTGAATGTGACATAATTACATCAGATTCCTTGAAAAATGAAACTGATAATTTTGTTTCATGATCCTCTTTATCACTAATACCAAGAAAGGCTTATAAAAGTGAGAGGTATATTCCCTGGAGGTATTTGTTGTTGTCTTGATGAATGTTCAGGGAAGAATCCAAATTGAAGAGAGAATCCTTGTAGATGGTGAGCCCCTCCAAATGTTCCTAGATAAATATCACTTCATAGTGATTGCATCAGGCCTTGTAATATTTCAAAGCATTCTAAATGAGATTCAAATTAGGCTCCTCAAAAGGGTTTAGCCTAATTATCCAAACAGGGAAAACACAGTGAATAAAGAATGCCTAGTGCTCAGCTTGCATAGATATTAAACAGACATTGCAGATAGAAAGCAAAATGAGCCTAAAACAGAATAGGAAGAGCATAGGGAAGTGTAGTAGGTATGAAAAATTTGAGAATTTTTTTAATGATCCCACCCCTTACTGCACCTTAAAACACAGGCCTTTTTAAAAAAACATTTTTCTCATGCCATTTTATCTTGTGCTTTATGAATTAACTGCTCCAAAATATTAAAATTGCTGGTCACTTAAAAACAGTAAAGTAGTTTGAGTAGGTTGCAGTATATGGCCAGCCAAAGATTTACTAGCAGAAATAGAATAAAGTTTACTATCAGAAAGATGTATATGACCATAGAAGGTGGTGGGCTACTTGTAACAGAACAAAGGATAAACTGACAGACAGGGTCAATGCTGCAGTAGAATCTGTAGTTTCAAGAGATTGAGATTCTATAAAAAGATCCTCAGTACATTAGGTGGGTTCTTGATCAAGCAAATAAGCTTTTTTTTTTAAATTAAATAAGCTTTTTATTAAACAGCTACAATGCATCTGATGCTGTTAGACCCTACAGATTGAAAGACAGAAATGAAATATGTAATATTCTCCTATAGCTTATAATAGAGCTGAGGGATCCAGCATGCTCATATTAAAAAATACATGCAAGAAAGATAATTTGGGGAAGGGAGTATACCAACAGCAATGGGGATCAGGGAAAGCTAACACTTGAATAAGAAGGTAGCATTTCAAACAAGTCTTTTTTTTTTTTTAAATCTTTATTTTCTGTTGCAGAAGAGAAGTAAGGACTAGACAAGTAGAGTTAAGTGACTTGCCCAGTATCACACAGCTAGAAGTGTCTATGGTCAGATTTGAACCCAGAATTTCCTGTTCCCTTGCTGCCCTTGAACCAAGTCTTGAAGGAAACTAGGAATTCTAAGAAGAAGAGATTGCTGAGTTAATGCCTTGTAGACATGGGGGATAGATCAGTGCAAAAGTACACACATAAATTTAGTATTATGTATGAGGAATAACAAGAAAGGACAGTTTGATTAAACAAGAGAAAATGAGAAGAAGAATCATATATAATAATGATGAAAAGAGGTGAGGTTACTGGAGGGCATGTTATTAAGGGCTTAAAATGAGAAATAAAGCCAGAACTACTGGAATTTACTGAGTAGCAGAATGAGGCCCTGTTTTTTAAGAAAGTGGCTTTTTAGAAATCTCTTGTTGGGCGCTAAAAGACTGTCTGCCCTTTGATCTAGCCATAGCACTGCTGGGTTTATACTGCAAAGAGATAATAAGGGAAAATACCTGTACAAAAATATTCATAGCTGAGCTCTTTGTGGTGGCAAAAAATTGGAAAATGAGGGGATGCCCTTCATTTGGGGAATGGCTGAACAAACTGTGGAATATGTTGGTGATGGAATACGATTGTGCTAAAAGCAATAATAAAATGGAGGAATTCCATGGAGACTGGAACAACCTCCAGGAAGTGATGCAGAGCGAGAGGAGCAGAACCAGGAAAACATTGTACACAGAGAGTGATACACTGTGGTACAATCAAATATAATGGGCTTCTCCATTAGTGGTAGTGCAGTGATCCTGAACAACTTGGAGGAATTTACAAGTAAGAACACTATCCACATTCAGAGGAAAAAATGTGGGAGCAGAAACACAGAAGAAAAACAACTGCTTGATAACATGGGTTGAAGTTGATATGATTGGGGATATAGATTCCAAATGGTCATCCTAGTGCAAACATCAACAACATGAAAATAGATTTTGATCAAGGAAACATAAAACCCAGTGGAATTGCGTGTCAGCTATGGGAAGGAATGGGGGGAGAAAGGGAAAGAATATGATTCTTGTAACCAAGGAATAATATTCTAAAGTGACAAATTAAACAAATTTTCAAAATAAAAGAAAGAAGGGCAAAAAAAATATCCTTTGTTGAGGATTTATAGGAGGATGTGGTTAACAGTCACACAGAATTGGTTGTTATAGACACATAGAAGTACTTCATACTTATTGATTAGCTTGCTTAATTGGTAACAAGGTGAGGATGTTTAGCACAGTAGTGCCTATATCTGTACTTTTTTGAGATTTGGTAAGTAAGGCATTGATTACTTTCAGATAGAGCAGTTTTAATTGGGTGAAGTTAAAAAAAGGTTAGCAATGCATGTGAAAAATATGGACATACATAAGCTGAATTTTACATAGTTTTAGCCTTTAAACCAAGGTCTTTGGGTGGTTTAGCAAATTGGAATGATGTTTGTTGTTGTTTTCCTTTTAAAAATATTTTTGATATCCAAAACTGTATTACTTTTGGTAGTAGCCGTTTTGTTATCCATTACATGGACTTCATAAAAAAAAAATCCTAGAAAAAAGGATTGTTTTAAGATGATCTGTGAAAGAAAGTATATAATACCTGTTCATAGATATATTAAAACTGTTGTTAGCTACCGAGAACATAAATATCACTATTGCTTTTTAATGGCCTGAGTTAGAAAGTGAATAGTGAGGTTTTACTTTTTCTACCAGATATATTTCAATGAAGCAAATCAAAGTGTGTAGCATATATTTACATCTCATTTTGAGTAATTCAAAATGAAAATGGGATATGATAGAAATTCTGTCTGCTTTTATTAGATTTCTCTTCTAAAATAATTCAGAGCAATTGACATTTTCTCATGATTTAAAATGGTGAGGAAAAGTTACAAAGAGAAATTTAGGCTTGCATCAAAGAAAAATTTTATAAGAAGAATTTTCAAAACTGTAATGGTCTTCTTTATGAGGCAACAGGCTTCCTTTCACTGGACATGTTTAAAGCAGACTGGATGGTCATTGTAAGTTGAGATGAAGATGTGGTAAAAGACATTATTGTTTTGCTACAAGTAGACTTATGGCCTTTGACATCCTTTCTAAATAATAATTTTTCATAATATTTTCTGTGAGTGATATAGATGATATAAATTATTATTTAATACTTAAAATGGAGGTACAAAAATGTTTGGTAATATCTATGATGAATCATTGAGCAGATGAAAATAAAACCCACTTTCTACTTCTGCAGTTTATTATACTATTATACCACCTACTTATTTTTCTTTTCATTCTTATGTAATATTTAAATTTTTTAAAATGTAATTATTTATAGGAAAAACTAAAAAACAAAGAAAATCACAGTGTGCCTTCCCACATATAATACTCAAATGGATATGATCTCATCAGTTTGGAAATTCCCAATGATATAGATAGAACCTATTCACACCAATTCTGATTTAAATCATGCTCATGTTCTCCCATGAATTTGCCACAGGGGGCTTCACCTAACATTCTAAGGGCCCTATTTGATTCCTCTTGGCATAGCAGTGTTGTCCATGGAACACCAGCCCTCCACACCCTTCATTCTTGCCATGTGACCAGCCTGTCTTCCTATCATACAATTCCTTGATGATATATTTAACTCCTATTTTTAAATGGAGTTCCTTGTTGCATAAGTTAATGCCTACTTTCACTTTCCATGTATCATTCTCTTGTCTTTTCTGTGTTACTTTTAATTCTTTCATGGCAGTTGTATTCCTTCTCTTATTAGCATTTAGAAACAGAAGATGGTATTCAGAGACATGCCTTTGATTTCATGATAAGTTTGGGAGCTTTCAAGAAGCTTTGCAGTTTCCCAAAAGCAAGCCAAACTACTGTCTTTCTCCTGTTTAACTCAGGGTCTAACACTGTCCATCTGTTTTATCTATCCCAGATATACATGCTGAGGAATATTCTCTAGGTGTGTTGAAATCTGATAATACACATTCTTCATCCTCTTGATCTTTTCTGTGTAGATGAACAGGTGAAATTTCTTTCAATGATTATAGACCTTTTCCAGGTTCTTCATTATTCTGGGGCTTAGTACAGCAGCACTGTCATCCATAAATTTGAACATCTATGTAACTATGGAAAAATATTCTAAATTAATTAAATAAATGAATTCATTAAAAATAAATAAATAAAAACATAAATATGAGATCTGGAGGATCTTTCTATACATAGGAGTCTCTCCTACTTGAACTCTGCTTGGAATTTAATTTGTTTCAGTATTGAGTATCATATGTGAATATATATCTTGTTTTAAGCCATTGTAGCTTACATATGACATACATGCAAAAAATAATGAGTTTTGAGACACTAATCCTTAATCTTCATGCTATTTTAAAACTACACTTGACTTTAAAATTTGTCAACTAGGTAACTTATTATGTAACATACATGCGCGCGCACGTGTGTGTGTGTGTGTGTGTGTGTGTGTGTGTGTGTGTGTGTGTGTAAAAGATTGAACTGGAATAGCCCCTTAAAATGATTTAGTCAAAATTCCTCATTTTACAAATGAGGGAAAAGAGACCCTTAGCTCTTAAGTGATTTACATAAGTAAACAAGTCAGGATTTGATTCTAGGTTATTTCACTCTAAATTCAGTACTCTTTGTGCCATATAAATTTTTACCATTCAAAATCATATAAAGCAGGCTATATCTTTTGTTAGTGTATAGCATCATTTATTATGATAAGAAACTTACTTCAGAAGCAGGAAAATTTATTCATCTCTAGAACAGTGTTCTGAATAAGTTCTATGTTTGCAATTGTCAGTTCCAGGAAATGATATCTATAGCCATATATTTAACTGATGTTTACAGGACTATTTATATGTTGCTTACTCAACTACCCTGAGAAAATAAAACAAATTAAAACATTTAAAAGAAAGTTCAATTATTTTGGGAAGGAAGGACTTCCTACTATGTGTAAGGGACTGCTGTCATTAGAAAACTTAATCAAGCATTTCAGAAAGTTACTTCGATATTTATTGCCTTCATAAGAAAGATCTCTTCATTATTTTGCTTTTTAATTGCTTTTTATTTTCTGCTGAGCAATTTCAGTTGCTATTACTGAGTTTAATAAAGAAAGACTTGGAGAGAATTCTGACAGATATAGAGTGATGAAACATACTTTAGCCAGCATACTCATTTATTTCAAAGAAAAAAATATGTGTATTGAGTAGAAATTTTCTAATTCTATTAGGTCAAGAATAATAGATTTTTAAATTGTGTTTGTAAATTTTTATAGACTGAGGACAAATGGATTCTAATAGGGTTTTTTAAGTTTTATTGATTTTTGTTTTACATCAGAATCATTTCTGGAGCTCTCTTTCCAGCCCCTCCCAAAGAACCTTGTCTTGTAACAAATATGAATAGTTAAAGCAAAAATAATTGATAGGGCTTGTTTCCACTTGTGATAGTGGATGCAACATTCCTTATCTACGTTCTCTATGTCACCAAAGTTACATTTCCTCATCTTCCTCTTGTTCTTGGGTCGTTAAAGTAACCAAGTAAGCAAAAAAATATATATCTCATAGTTCTGAGAAAAGAATATTGCTTCTGAAACTTAAAAGATGTTCAAGTAAATAAAATCTTTTTCCTAATTGAAGCTAATAACCATGAAATGGAATTTAGAGATCCATATTTGTCCCTTGATTTTTGCTAGAGATATTGTCATTGGAAGCAAATATATTACTGAATTAACCTTTAAAATTATAATTGGAGACAGAATTACAATGTGAACTTATCACATCCCTTAAAAAACATAATTAAAGCATTGAAAACTTTAATTTTAATCCAGAGAATATTTAATTCTAGAACTCACCTCAATCTTTTTTTGATAACATTTGCAAGGATGTCTTTCTGAACAGATCTTTTTTCATCCGTATGGTTCTCTGAAGTGCTCTCTTAAAAATCATTGTAATATTTAATTAAAATGTTAAAATACTTAATTATTGTAAACCACAGGGGATAACCATGCTGTAATTGCATTTAAGCCAGTGGTGGGGGTTGGGGGGACAATAATTTGTTTTGCAAGTTCTGCTGATTTTGTTAGCAATGGTATCAGCATTTTAACCAATTTCATTGTTTAAAATCTAATTAACTACAATATTACTCTTTTTAAACAACATTAAAAGTTAGTATCATTTTAATATGTCATGCTAATGTAATGTGACAATACTCTTAAAAACTGTTACTTTAAGTTTTTATACTTTTCTGATTTAACATTCGATTGAAATACTTTTAGTACATTTTTGCATACATTTACAAATTTTAAGTTTAATATACTATGTGATCAGAATCTTTCTACTGTTATTTAGAAATTTGCTTTAACAAAATGTTAACATGCTAAACCCATTTTTAACCAAAACATGTACTTTTCTGTAAGGCAAGACTTTCAAGTACTTTCTGTAAAATTGGTCCCTTGATTGATTACTAGGCTGTGAATATATACAAGTTAGGGGCTATATATTAAACTCATTTAAATCCTCCCTGACCCACCTGCCCTTCTCCCCTCCCCCCCCAAATATATATATACATATATGCATATTTCTCTTAGACACTCTAAGGGTCTTAAATACTTCAGATATTTTGCCCTATAGTGTACCATGGCAGACTGTACCCAGAAAATTATACATATATAAGATACATCTTTCCCGGGTAGTAAGGGTAAATATTGGGTATCTGGTACTTTGGTAGATCCACGCTTTCATTAGAATGGATACTCCCTTCCCCACCACAGTTCCCTCAGTTCCTCCTCATCTTGTGCAGTTCTTAAACCATCCTTTTCCATAAATTCTTCAGAGAAGATCCATCTAGCTTACTGAACTCTTTCATTTCATTCCAGTATCTCATTCTTATAATAATCTTGGGGGTATCAGTATATCATTCATTGAGACTTTTTTATATCTTTTATCAAATGAGAGACAATTTATTATGAAGTATAAAATTACTCTTGTGTGTGTCTATGTGTATTGCTTTTCGAAAAAGGGGACCAGGATATGGATGATGATCTGGCCAAATACGGTGAGAAGGAACCATCAGACACTGGCCAGTGAAGAGATGGCCATGAGAATGTGGACTGAGGAAAAGGCCACTGGATTTAATAAATCAGTTTTCAACTGTTTATTGTGGGACTGTTTTCAAAGCTTTTCCTGCATTATAAGTAGCATTTTCTTATTAATTAAAATTTTTAAAGAGGTGAATCTGTTACATGTAACCTAGAAGTTCAGTAATTATATCCCTTAAAGTAACAAAATGAATGGAAATGTGATTGTTTTAAATGTACAAAGGACCCTTTATTCACAGTATTGAAAAGAATTGTGGCCATCTGTCCCAGGCTCCGACTTTGTCACTACTTCATTCCTCACTTTTGTTCTTTACTCTGTCCTAAAGGAAAAGATGACCTTTCTCTTTGCAAACTCTAATTGCTGTTTGTGTGCCCTTTCTTCATGTTCTTGCCTCTTCCTTTAACCTCTCCCTCTTCCTAATATTCAATGGTTTGGCAACTGTCTCCTCTTCTACCACTTTCAGATATGCCTAGATCCATCCCATCCCACCTCTGATATCCTGTGTTCCTGTTCTCTGTTAGCCAACACTGGAGTAGGTATTCTTAATTGTTTGTGTATCATGGACCTCTTGCATTCTGGCAAAACCTAACAACTCTCAAAATAGTATTTTTAAATTCATAAAATGAAATCTATAGTGCTCTTAAGAAAAACATTGAAATGCAATTACCAAAAACAAAAACAAAACAAAACAAACAAAAAAAAAACAGCCCTTCTAAGTTTATGAGGTTCCTAAGTTAATAATATCTTTGGCCTAGAAGAAGTTGTTTACATGTCTTGCTTACCTCTTCTCATCTACTTCTCCATCCCTTGTAATCTGGCTTCTGATCTCATTTCTAAACTGAAACTTCCTTCTCCAAGATTATCAATAACTTCTCAATTACAAAACCAGATGGTTTTTTTCTCATTGCTCTCCTGTTGATCACTCCCCTGCTAGGCATTCTTCTCCCTGGATTTTTACTAACAATGCTATCTCTTGTCTGTTCCCCTCTATTTACTTCCTGCTCCTCAGTGTCCTTTGCTGGATATCTCCCATGTTCCACCCTTTCTTCATGGTGTACCCCTGATGCTCTTCCTGTGCCTTTTCACCCTCTGCCTTTGTGCTTTCATTAGCTTCAGTGGGTTTAAACATCGTCATTTTCTAACTCCTAGCTATACATATCAAGCCCCAGTTTTCTCAGACTCTACTCCTATATCATTAGCTGCCTATTGGACATCTCAAACTCAAAATGTATAGGAAAGAATTCATTTTCTGTCACACCAAATGCTTCATAATGTAGCTTCATGGTGCTTCTCTCAGGCTTATTGCATATTACCTTTCTTTGTACGCTTTACATTCCAGACAAATTGACCTTTTTTGCTGTTCTCTAAATTTAATTCTATCTCTCCTAGACATCCCTGCCCCACTCCCACCCCAGCTCCCCCATGCTTGGAATGCACATTTCCCTTAACCGTGGAATTCAAGACATTATCAAAGATCAGTTTAAAATGCCATTTCATATTGAAATGTAGTAAAAAATTTCCACACAAATTTTCCTGACTTATATGATCAAAGTTATATCCCTCTTGCTCTTCTTTTCCTCTCTTGATGCTGTTAGGTGATTCGGTCTGGGTTATGCATGTATTATCATACAAAACATTTCCACATTGTTCATTTTTATAAGCGAGTAATCATATAAAATCAAAACCCAAAAAACATAAACTCAAATAAACAATTGAAAAATTATATGCTTTCATTAGCATTCTCACTCCAAAAGTTCTTTCTCTGGAGGTAGATAGCATTCTTTGTCATAAATCCCTCAAAATTGTCCTGGATCCTTGTATTGCGGCTAATAGCCAAGTCTATCTCAGTTGATCATTCCACAATATTGCTGTTACTGTGTCCAATGTTTTCTCTGGTTCGGCTTACTTCACTCTACATCAGTCCATAAATGTTTTCCCGGTTCTTTCTGAAATCATCCTAGTAATCATTTCTTTTTTCACAATAGTATTCCATCACTATCATTACCACTAAAGATCTGGTACCCTTAGTCCCCCCACCCCCCTCCCTTTTTAAAATTTGTTCTCTTGATATTCTTGACCTTTTGTTCTTCCAGATGACTTTTGTTGTTATATTTTGTAGTTCTTGAAAATAGTTTTTTGGTAGTTTGGTAATGCACTGAATATCTAAATTAAGTAGGATTGTCAATTTTATTAGATTAGCTCAGCCTACCCATGAGCAATTCTTTATTTTTTTTTTTAACATTTTATTTGGTCATTTTCATACATTATTCATTGGAAACAGAGATCATTTTCTCCCCCCCCTCACTCCTGCCACCGCTCCCCTAGCTGACGCACGATTCCACTGGGTATCACATGTGTCCTCGATCCAAACTCATTTCCATGTTATTGGTTTTTGCATTAGAGTATTCATTTAGAGTTTCTCCTCAATCATATCCCCTCCACCCCTGTAGTCAAGCAGGTGCTTTTCCTCCTCAATGTTTTTACCCCTGCAGTTTGTCCTCTGCTTGAGGATAGTGTTTTTTTCTCATAGATCCCTGCAGATTGTTCAGGGACATTGCATTGACACTAATGGAGAAGTCCATTACCTTCGATTGTACCACAGTGAATCACTCTCTGTGTACAATGTTTTCCTGGTTCTGCTCCTCTCACTCTGCATCAATTCCTGGAGGTTGTTCCAGTCTCCATGGAATTCCTCCACTTTATTATTCCTTTTAGCACAATAGTATTCCATCACCAACATATACCACAGTTTGTTCAGCCATTCTCCAATTGAAGGGCATCCCCTCATTTTCCAATTTTTGGCCACCACAAAGAGTGCAGCTATGAATATTCTTGTACAAGTCTTTTTCCTTATTATCTCTTTGGGGTACAAACCCAGCAGTGCTATGGCTGGATCAAAGGGCAGACAGTCTTTTATCACCCTTTGGGCATAGTTCCAAATTACCCTCCAGAATGGTTGTTGGATCAATTCACAACTCCACCAGCAATGAATTAATGTCCCTACTTTGCCACATCCCCTCTAGCATTCATTACTTTCCTTTGCTGTCATGTTGACCAATCTGCTAAGTGTGAGGTGATACCTCAGAGTTGTTTTGATTTGCATCTCTCTGATTATAAGAGATTTAGAGCACTTTTTCATGTGCTTATTAATAGTTTTGATTTCTTTAACTGAAAACTGCCTATTCATGTCGCTTGCCCATTTTTCAATTGGAGAATGGCTTGATTTTTTGTACAACTGGTTTAACTCTATAAATTTGAGTAATTAGACCTTTGTCAGAGGTTTTAGTTATGAAGATTGTTTCCCAATTTGTTGCTACCCTTCTGATTTTAGTTACATTGGTTTTGTTTGTACGAAAACGTTTTAATTTGATGTAGTCAAAATTATTTATTTTACATTTTGTGACTCTTTCTAAGTCTCGCTTGGTTTTAAATCTTTCCCTTTCCAAAGGTCTGACATGTATACTATTCTATGTTCACCTAATTTACTTATAGTTTCCTTCTTTATATTCAAGTCATTCACCCATTCTGAGTTCATCTTGGTGTAGGGTGTGAGGTGTTGATCCAAACCTAATCTCTCCCACACTGTCTTCCAATTTTCCCAGCAGTTTTTATCAAATAGTGGATTTCTGTCCCAAAAGCTGGGGTCTTTGGGTTTGTCATAGACTGTCTTGCTGAGGTGATTTACCCCAAGTCTATTCCACTGATCCTCCTTTCTGTCTCTTAGCCAGTGCCAAATTGTTTTGATGACCACTGCTTTGTAATATAGTTTGAGATCTGGGACTGCTTTGCATTTTTTTCATTATTTCCCTGGATATCCTTGATCCTTTGTTCTTCCAAATGAACTTTGTTATGGTTTTCTCTAATTCAGTAAAAAAGTTTTTTGCAAGTTCAATGGGTATGGCACTAAATAGATAGATAAATTTGAGTAGGATGGTCATTTTTATTATGTTAGCTTGTCCCACCCATGAGCAATCAATGTTTTTCCAATTGTTTAGATATAGTTTTAATTGTGTGGAGTGTGTTTTGTAGTTGTGTTCATATAGTTCCTGTGTTTGTCTCGGGAGATAGATTCCTAAGTATTTTATATTGTCTCGGGTGACTTTAAATGGAATTTCTCTTTCTAATTCTTGCTGCTGAACTGGGTTGGAGATATAGAAATGCTGATGACTTATGCGAGTTTATTTTGTATCCTGCAACTTTGCTAAAGTTGTTGATTATTTCGACTACCTTTTTGGTTGATTCTCTAGGATTCTTTAAGTAGACCATCATATCATCCACAAAGAGTGACAGCTTGGTCTCCTCATTGCCAATTTTAATACCTTCAATTTCTTTTTCTTCTCTAATTGCTACTGCTAGTGTTTCTAGTACAATATTAAATAATACAGGTGATAATGGGCATCCTTGTTTTACTCCTGATCTTATTGGGAAGGCTTCGAGTATATCCCCATTGCAGATGATGTTTGCTGATGGTTTTAGATATATACTATTTATTATTTTTAGGAAAGGCTCTTCTATTCTTATACTTTCTAGTGTTTTCAATAGGAATGGGTGTTGTATTTTATCAAAGGCTTTTTCTGCATCTATTGAGATAATGTGATTTTTGTCGATTTGCTTGTTAATATGGTCAGTTATGTGGATAGTTTTCCTAATATTGAACCATCCTTGCATTCCTGGTATGAAACCTACCTGATCATAGTGGATAACCCTTGTGATGACTTGCTGGAGTCTTTTTGCTAGTATCCTATTTAAGATTTTTGCATCTATATTCATTAGGGAGTAATGAATTCTTTAGATCTTTATTTGTGTGAAAAATTTTTTCTTGAAAAGCTTTTCTTGAGACTAATAATTGCATTAATTTTCCTCTCTCCAAATAGAAAGAACTTTGTAACATGATACTTGATTGCTGTGCCCAACAGAGGACATATGAGAAGTTTTTTGGCTTATTGGCTGGGGTGAGTTTTACATTTCAGACTTTCAGCCATAATACAGGATACTACTAGTTTTTTTGTTTTTGTTTTTTTTTTGTCATTAGTAGACCATAATCATTATTATAGAATTAACATAGACTAACCTTCTGTACTTTGTTTTAACTGAAAAACAGGGTTAATAGCTACTATGAATTTTCCCATCTCTTTTAAGTTTTTCTCAGCCCAGCTCCCACCTGCATAGTTTCCTATGTATCATTATTATTACTTAAAACACCTTGATACTATGACACAGTGATCAGTCCTCTCAAGGCATCTGGAAATTTCTTTTTTTTTCTGGCAGTTTTCCTATCCTAATGTAATTATGTATAGGTTTGTTTTGGTTGGGGTTTTTTCCCCCTCTCTGCTCTTCATGCAAGGCACCATATTCAAGGGTTCAGGAAATATTAATATTTAAAAAATGTACCCATACATCTTCTGGGTTCAACACCTGCTGCAGTATTATCCCTTTATAAAAACACCTCTGTCTGTAGCCTTTTGCGAATATAACTTTATTTTAGCATATTATATAAGCTCTGGGTTTTTAGGGGCCATAAGTTTTTAACTTCCTTTGTAAAACAACTTACTTTAATACAAGGAGAGTTCATTATTATTTATATCAATATATCAAATATATATCAACATCTCTTTCTACTATATACATATAGGTGCATGTATCATTTGATGTAGAATGTATTTGTCTATATTTATTAGGTTGTAGGATGTACTAAAAATTAATCTGTTTTGAATCTTCAGCGTTTCTGCATGCTTAAAAAGGAATACATGGAATCTTTTGAGGGCATTTTCAAGGAACAGTATGATACCATACATCGCTTAGAAACCAATAAGTTAAGAAATGTTGCCAAGATGTTTGCTCATCTCTTATATACTGATTCACTTCCATGGAGTGTAAGTAGTAAGATCTATAGTTTCAAATTTCTTCCTAATTCATTATTATTTTTAAATACCATATCTTATTATTATTTTATCTTAAATATTAAATTTGAAAAACGTTTAAATCTAGCCATAATATTACTTTGGAAGAAATATACATTTAAATGAAATGGGTGCTTTGCTGCTTTTGCAACTTCTCCCCATAGCGTGTTTCTCACAAGACAAGTTCCCCAAAACCTGAGGGATTAACATGAGATATACCATCCAACATCATCCAGGGGATCTTTCTCTGACAGTGGTACTAAGGATATTTGTAGGACACTCCTCTCCATTATACTGATCACAGAAGTGTAAAAATGTTCAGAAAGATCTCTTAAATAAACTGTCACCAAATTGTATTCTATAAATTTATAAAAATTTCTTGAAGCATCTTAATATTTTTTATGCTTTGCAACCTTTGGGCATATTTTATATAAAATATTTATTGCTTACCATGTAAATTGGCAATCCTTGATATTTTTAATTCCTGCCTCCATCAGAGCAATAAAAGCCCGTTATTTCTCAATGCAGATCACATAGGAAGCAATTCTTCTTTTAGCACAATGAAAAAAAAGAATTGTGGTTGCTGTATATAAAATTAACTTCTTAAGTCAAAAAGCTGTTTAGTAGCTTTATTTATAGCAAGGTAGAGATATTAAAGTGGGAAATATAGGAAGGAGGAAGGAAATAAAAAATATCATCTAGCTAAAAATACCCTAAGTCCTAATCCTGGTGCCTCCAGACTGTGAATGCAAATATGAATCTCATCAGTCCATGAGAGTGTCTCCCATCAGGTCTTGCCAACAACCAAAAACCAATGCCAAAGAAGCTGAGCTGCAAAGGGCAGTCTCTCATGCCAAAGAGGCAAGAGTCTCACCTGAGTAAGCTTCCCTCTTCAGCGTAAGTCTCCAATGTAGGAAGCTAAATCTTCATCAGAATCCAAAGTCTGGATCAGGAAGCCGATATCCAAAGAGCAAAAAGATGCTGAAAACCTCCGAGAACTTTCAGCGTACATGAGGTTAAGAGCAGCCAAACATGAAGAGAGAGAATCTCTCTCAGACTTTTGCTAATATGCAGTTTTCTCCACCCATCAGCTCTGCTCCTCACATCTCAGGAATCAATCACAGACTTTCAGTATCTGGGGTAGTGTGTGAATTTTCTTTGTTAGTGACTTACTCAGTGTTAAGTAAGGATGCTTCTTGATCAATCAGTCAAGTTCTTGATTGATTAACTTAAAATAGACAAAGGGAATAAAAATTCTCTTTCATACATAGAAACAATGTTATGAATAGTAGGTATCCTAAAACAGTTACTAGACTTATGTGAGTTGAGCTTCTGTTTATGACATATTTTCTATAGGATAATACCTCAAACTAATTATTGAAGCACAGCCTACTCATTTATTGGAAACTTTCTTTTAACTTCTCATAAAACTTAACATCTGTGGAGGAAGAGATGGTTCTCAGTACTTGTATTCTGAGTAGTTTCTTGTACACTGTATCCTTACTTTTAATAAGATTATAGTCTTAACTACTTGAGTATTTGTCATATATTGCTCAGGAGTACCAATTAGTCCTATAGGGAGGTACTTCCTATATTAGACACATGTACATATTGTTTTTTAAATAAAATTCCAAAATTTTAGGAACTAATAATCCTTGCTTTCATCATTATATAATGAAGACAAACAAAAATAGAAGTCCCGATATAAAATCTGAGGCTCTCATCCTCACCCCTTCATTTTTAACAGGTAAGAAAATTGAGGCCTGAAGTGAAGATATGAAGCCACTTGCTTTTGGCCACACATCATTTGAGTATCAGAGTTAGGTCCAGATCTCCTGATTCCCCTTCCATGATAGTATGTTCCATTTTTCTTCTTGAAGGGAAAAAATAAACCTGACATAGTGTCTTCTTAGTGTTTTGAAAACAAGTACAGAGAAATATTCTTTTAAACTTAGCCAAGTGGTTATGTATATTGAAATCAAGGGATTCAAGTTAAAGATTTTCTGATATAAATTAAATATTTGCTATGTTTTAGGGAATTTTTTTAAGACTGGTTTTTAATGTTACTTGTAAGTATAGATCATAGTATTTCAGAAATAGAAGTAATCTCCTGACCATCTAGTCAAACCTGAATCTGAAGTCTCCTTTGTTTCAAAATTGAGTAAATTGTTTTGTTTTTTCCCCATTTTTAGGTCCTTGAATGCATAACATTGAGTGAAGAAACTACTACGTCTTCCAGTAGAATTTTTGTCAAAATATTTTTTCAAGAACTTTGTGAATACATGGGGCTCCCTAAACTTAATGCAAGACTAAAGGATGAGTAAGCTGATAATTTTATTGTTCATTATTTATCTTTGTCACTATTAGGATCCTACCTCTTATACATCATCCATCTATCTGCCCCTTTTTGCCTACTATCTCCCAACAACCATAAAGGCCAGTTTTAAAAGAACGGATATTAATTTCATTTAGATAACTAACTCTTCACAGTCTTAGAAGCTATGGCTTAGAATATATGACTTTGTCATTGATTTGAATAAAAGTCAAGTTGTAAGAAAGAACTCTGAATTAATATCGCCTTTTAAATGTTCGCTCTATTTCTTTAGGCCTAACTTCTTACATTTTATTTATATACGTTTTAGCCTTGGCTTTTCTTTGCTTTTGATTCTCTTAACATATTTGCTTTCTATGTTCACATATGAAATTTAACACTCCCATCACAGTCACTTTGAAGAAATTGTCCATATTATTTTATTATATTGGAATTTTATTGTATTAAACATAGTGTATATTTAAATGATTTACTTCCTGGGCCTTTAAAATCTATGTAAAACTTTAATTGTGACAGTTTTTTACCTATTACTTATTTGTTAAATATGATTGATTAAGATAATTTCAATTGGTTGCTTTGTCATTTCTCTGTTCCCTTTTTTCACATTGGCAGGTATATGACTTTCATCTGAAATTAAATTACTAAATCTTTCCTTGTAAAGATTTGATGAAAAATAATGAACAGTGATACTTTGGCAGATAAAGCACTTTATTTCCAAACGCCAAACTTTTGCTTATGAACTTCATTAAATATTAAGACAGTCATTTGATAGTATAAGCCCATACATACAAGCATTTATTTTATGTGCTACTTTTAAGTTTTATTTCTGTTGCATAAATATGATGTTTCTCTAAGATTCTGGTTTTCTGTTAACTAACATTTAAGAATTTGTTTTTGTAATTTACTCTTTAGTTCTCTGGAGTCATTTATGATTGTTTATTTTAAGTCATTTACTAGTAGGAAGATTTCAAACCTTTGTATGTAACATGCTGCCACTGTTACAGACATAGAATTTCATTTATCCAGGGTGGTCCAAAAGTCTTAAAGCAGTTTTTAAGTCTTTTTTTTTTTTAACCCATACCTTCCGTCTTGGAGTCAATACTGTGTATTGGCTCCAAGGCAGAAAAGTGGTAAGGGCTAGGCAATGGGGGTCAAGTGACTTGCCCAGGGTCACACAGCTGGGAAGTGTCTGAGGCCAGATTTGAACCTAGGACCTCCCATCTCTAGGCCTGGCTCTTGATACACTGAGTTACCCAGCTGCCCCCAAAGCAGTTTTAAGTCTTAATAATTTTGAAGTATAACTGCTACAATAAAAAAATATTTTAAAGTTTAAACATTTAAATTTCCTTTAAACTTATTTAGCTTAAATTTTTAATTATAAATATTTAATTTTAACAAGCAAGACAACCTGTCCTTATGTTTTGATTGTGCAACAGCTTTTACATGATTCTTTCTCAGACTAGTAGATCAGTAAAAGGAGATCATCTGACCTTAGTCACCTGATCTATCTCCATTAGACTTTTTCTAGTGGAGTTAACATGAACACTATTAATGTGTGTATCAAAATCAAATCTTAAGATTCTTAAATCTAGGGTTACGAATGCAATTCTTTCAGTCCCAGATACACATTTTTACAAATTTTGAAAATTAAGCAATTACAGCATAAGACCATGGGTTTGAATGAGAAATATATCAATATTATAAAATTTGAAATAATTACTTTTCATATGTTGTTTTGTAAGTTTTTAACATTAATGCTTCTGAAGTAAAGCTTAAAACTTCACTGATAATCTATATATCACTTTATTGTTACAAAGCACTTTCATATCTGTGATTTGTCCCTCATAGCAACCCTCTGAAGTAGGTAGTGTTAAGTACTTACTCCATTAAACTGTAAAGATAATTTTAGTGTTTTGACTTAAATCTAAATAATTGGTTGCTAGGGATGATTCCCAAATAATAAAATACCCAAATCAACTGGGAATTATGGAGATTTTAATTAATATAGAGAGAAGGAATTAAGGAGGGGGGTGTGGGGAGAGGGAGAGAGAGAGAGGGAGAGAATTAATTTAAACTTCTCCGGCTCAGGCTGAGCCAGGCAATAGTTAAAGGCCTTGGCCGAAGTGGCCTTCCTGATCCTAAAGCAAAGGCAGTCAGTCTTATCACTCACCACGAGATCATCTCCAAGGAAGCTCTAGTCCTCCACTGAACTCAGTCTCCTGAACTGAGTTCTGAAATGAATTCCACTCCAAACTGAATTCCCTTCTTTTAAAGAGATTTTTCTCTTTTGTCACCTCCCCTAAATTTTTACATCTACCAATCACAGTAGACGCTTTTTTCCAGGACTGCCCATTCTTAGTTCTCACCACTCTTTTGTTCTCACCTTCCCTGGTTAGATTATATCTTCTGAGGTACTTCACACTTCTTTGTTAAGCTTTGCCTTTTGTGAGTTACTTGACCTTTTTGTGATTAATTTAACCTTTACAAGTACTTAACACCTTTTTGTATTAGATCTAAAAATAGACTTAATTTAAGGTTCTAGCTTCACTATAAGGTATGAATTAAGTACCTTCATTGTTCAATCAGGAGTGTATGTCTAAGTATGGGTGGAGTAATGTAATGTTCCCCAGACATTCCTGATTCTTGTTAGACCACCTCCATTGTTACAATAAGAAAATAGCTAAAATCAAATCTTCTAAAGTACAGTCTGAGTAGTTTTTAAGATTCACATTACAGATGAAGAAACTAAGGTTCCTGGAGCTTTATGTGATTTGTTCAAGATCAGACAAATAAGTGGTTTACTTGAAATTACTTTGTGACTCCACAAAAGAAAATTGAATTCTCTTTTCACTGTACCACACTCTCACATCTGATGATTTGCTCTCATTGATTTCCTGCAAGCCTAGTCTTAATATGTCATTGAGGAAATTACTTACTTGATATTTTAAAATTCTATACATTTTCAGATGATTTTGATAAGAAATCATTCATACTTCAATATTCAAGTTATTTGCTGCATTCATTTTCTATTCTGATTTTTATCTTTCTTAGAACACTGCAGCCATTCTTTGAAGGATTACTACCCCGAGATAATCCAAGGAATACTCGGTTTGCCATCAACTTCTTTACATCAATAGGTCTTGGAGGTTTAACGTAAGATGCTTCTTTCTTTCTGGAATTCTATTATGTTTTAATTGTATATTCTTAAAAGTTAAACTTAACCAATACTTTTATTTAAAGACAAACTTAAATGAAATTTTCTTGTTGGCTAGGGACGAATTACGAGAACATCTGAAAAATGCACCAAAGATCGTCATTGCCAAAAAACAAGATGTTGAGTCATCAGATTCCTCTTCTTCCTCCTCTTCCTCTTCTGAATCTGATTCCTCAGATTCTGACTCTGACAGCAGCAATACCAGCTCAGACTCATCCAGTGACAGTGGCAGTGACAGTTCATCTACAAGTGGTCTTAGCTCTGGCCATAGCTCAGACTCAGGTATTAAAACAGATCTAACAAGTGGTTTTGTTTTGGTTTTTTGCTCCATGTGAGCTAAGTGAAGTTGGGTTATTTCAGAGATCAATATTTTAGTTCATTGTTTTCCTATATATTTTTTGTAATGCTGTAGTTTACTTATTTGGTTCTAGGCCACAGCCGAAGATACAAATATGGAACTGTCAGCCTTCAAGGAGCTTAAATTCTCTTGAGGGGACATAACAAGAAAATGAAGAAATTAAATGCAAAATAATTTCAGAGGGAGAGAATAAAATGAATAAGGGAAATAGGCTAGTCTTTGATTTTATTTTATCTTTTAATATTAACACACTTTATCTTTTATTATTTTTTTCTTTTGGAAAATTTTTATTTAATTAGTTGATTTAAAACTTTTTTCCTTGGCTACCAGAATTATATTCTTTCCGTTCCCTCCCCCACACTTTCCATTTGCTGACGTGCAATTTCACTGGGTTTTACATGTCTCCTTGATCAAAACCTATTTCCATGTTGTTGATGTTTGCACTAGGGTGATCATTTAGAGTCTCTATCCCCAATCATATCCCCATCACCCCATGTAATCAAGCAGTTGTTTTTCTTCTGTGATTCTACTCCCACAGTTTTCCCTCTGAATGTGGATAGTGTTCTTTCTAATAGATCCCTCCAGGTTGTTCTGGATCACTGCATTGCTACTAATGGAGAAGTCCTTTACGTTCGATTGTACCACAGTGTATTAGTCTCTGTGTATAACGTTCTCCTGGTTCTGCTTCTATCACTCTGCATCAATTCCTGGAGGTCATTCCAGTTCACATGGAATTCCTCCAGTTTATTATTCCTTTGAGCACAATAGTATTCCATCACCATCATCTACAACAATTTGTTCAGTCATTCCCCAATCGAAAGGCATCCCCTCATTTTCCATTTTTTTTTTGCCACCACAAAAAGCGCAGCTGTGAATATTCTTGTACAAGTCTTTTTCCTTATTATCTCTTTGGGATATAAACTCAGGAGTTCTATGACTGGATCAAAGGGCAGACAGTCTTTTAGTGCCCTTTGGGCATAGTTCCAAATTGCCTTCCAGAATGGTTGGATCAATTCACAACTCCACCAACAATGCATTAATGTCTCAATATTGCCACATACCCTCCAGCATTCATTACTTTCCGTTGCTGTCATGTTAGCCAATCTGCTATGTATGAGGTGATACTTCAGAGTTATTTGGATCTGCATCTCTCTGATTATAAGAGATTGAGAACACTTTTTCATGTGCTTATTAATAGTTTCGATTTCTTTAACTGAAAATTGCCTATTGATGTCCATTGCCCGTTTATTAATTGCGGAGTGGCTTGATTTTTTTTGTGCAATTGACTTAGCTCTTCATAAATTTGAGTAATTAGACCTTTGTCAGAGGTTTTTGTTATGAAGATTTTTTTCCCCTATTTTGTTGGTTCCCTACTGATTTTGGTTGTTTTGTTTGTACAAAAACTTTTTAATTTAATGTAATCAAAATTATTTATTTTACATTTTGTAGTTTTTTTCTAACTCTTGATAGGTTTTAAAATCTTTCCTTTCCCAAAGATCTGACAAAAGTATACTATTCTGTGTTCACCTAATTTACTTATAGTTTCCTTCTTTATATTCAATTCATTCACTCATTCTGCATTTATCTTGGTGTAGATGTGAGATATTGATCCACACACACACACACACACACACATATTTATATCTTGGCATTTAATCCTATACAGTTTGTTACTGTTCCCTCTAAGTATAATTCTTCTAGCCACCCAGGTGATAATAACAATTTTTAAAAATTATAGATATCCTTTTTTGTTGTAGGAATAGATATTTTAACTTATTGGGTCCCTTTTAAAAAAAGATTTTTAAATTTTTTTCCCCTTTCTTAATTACCTTTTGGTGATTCTCTTGAGTTCTGTGTTTGAGCATCAGATTTTATGTTCTAGTCCAGTCTTTTCTTTATGAATACTTGGAATTCTTCTATTTTATTAAATTACCATACTTTCCCCTGCAAGAATATAGTCAGTTTTGCTGGGTTGTTGATTCTTGGTTGTAGACCTAGTTCCCTTGCTTTCTGGAATATCATATTCCGTGCCCTTTGGTCCTTCAGTGTTGATGCAGCCAGAGCCTGTGTTATCCTAACTGTAGTTCCATCTAAATATCTTCTAAATAACTTCTTATCAGCTTGTAATATTTTTTTCCTTCGTCTGATAGTTTTTAAATTTGGGTATAACATTCCTGGGTGTTGTCAGTTGGGGATTAAGTACAGGAGGTGATCTGTGGATTATTTCAATCTCCACTTTTCCCTCTTGTTCTAGCATGTTGGAGAGTTTTCTTGGATAATTTCCAGTAGAATGGTGTCCAGCCCTTTTCTTTTGTCATGGTCTTCTGTCAGACCAATGATTCTTAAGTTGTCTCTCCTGGAACTGCTTTCTAAATCTTCTGTTTTGTGGATGAGATGTTTCATATTTTCCTCAATTTTTTCATTCTTTTGATTTTGTTTCATAGTTTCCTGCTGCCTTGTGAGGTCATTTGCTTCTAGTTGTTGTATTCTAGTTTTTAAAGGCTTGAGTTTCATCCCTGGCTTTTTGTTCCTCCTTCTGATCTTTCCTCTTCTTTGCCTCATTTTCAAGCTGATTAATTTTGGCTTTGAAGACACTATTTTCTGTTTCCAGATGATTTATTTTGCTTTTTGTCTTCTGCCTCTCTTAATTGTTTTTTTGAATTGTATTTTGAGTTCTTCCAAAGCCTGTGTATAATTCTCTGGAATTCTGTGTTTTTGCTTGGTATTCCTTGATCCTTCTCTGTTTCATTTGCTCTTTGTTCATTGCCTGGCTAGAAGCTGTTGATTTTAATTTTTTTTCTTTTTCTGTTGTTTACTCATGTTTCCCCCCTTTCCCTCCCCTGTAGTTGCCTGTAGCCTTGCTCCTCTCAGTATGCGCTATATCTCTGCGTTTGGTCTATTCTGTCCTGAAGGGGATTATTCTCTGTTCTGGTGATGGATCAGGTTAGATCTCTCCCAGCTGACAGAAGCTGAAAAGGAGCTGGGCTTCCTGCCCTGTTGTCAAGGTTGTTGCCTATAGTTTGTTGCAGCTTTTGCCCTTGGGGCTTAGTCAGCAAGGCTCTCAAATCAGTCTGTGGGGAAGGGATGTTGGAGCTTGAGCTTCCTTGCCCTCTGAAGGCTTCTTAACTGCTGAATTGATGAGAATGAGCCACCTGAGGAGTTGATCTGCAAAGCTGGATGTGCCTTGAGGCCAAAACCTACAGAAAAGGGGGGAGAGAGTAAAGGGCAAGAGCTGCCTGCTCTGTGCTTCTCCTTCAGCTGCTTCTATACCTTGAGCCTGGCACAGCTTTGCCAGCAAGGTACTCCCTCTAGACTAGTGCCCTTGCCCGCCCAAAGATTCCAGGCACTGCTGGAGTCTCAGAACAGTAGGTAGGGGAGGGGTCTTGGGACCTTCCTTCATCCTTCCCCTTAAATCCTTGTGTTCTAGAGTTCAGGCTTTTGGGGGTGGGGGTTGGGGGGAGTGTAATTTTTAAGCTGGGTCCAGGAGGAGGGTTCCCTAGCTCTGTCCTTTTGTTAGATTTGGTTTTCAGTACCCTCAAAGCATTCTGTTTTTGATTTGTGAGGAAGGTTTTATAGAAGTCTGAGCTGTTGCTGTCTCTAAGCCACCATCTTGACCACTGTCTGTGATTGTATTTAATTGAAAAAAGTTTTCCTTGATATTCTGAAATGCTATTATGATATTTGTGGTCCAGGAGACTTCTTGTTGCATATATATTAACAGATTTCATAATTGTCTCTTTTGACCTAGTAAAACTATTACCAGATTCTTACGTTTGCACTGTATAATTCATTCTAGCTAAAATTCTTTCAGAAGCCCTTATTGTTTTCCCTTGTGTCAATTCTGTCTTTTTTTCTTTCTTAATGACTTCTTAGGTTACAATACCCATGGATTGTATTCTGGTCTTTTAGCTCAGTGGCCCGGGAGGCCTTGCAGTATTTTGCCACAGAATATCAAGTCAGATAGATAGGTGGTCTTGTTTTGTGTTCTGTAGCCCCTGAAAAGTTTCTGGGGATATTATACTCTTTTTCAGATGTGAACACAAATATGATAATCAGGTAAATAGGGGCTAGAATGTTTTTCAGATAAGATGTTCTATTTTCTGATGAAAAGCCTGTTTTCGACATGACATATGATAAATACTGGTCATTTAATGTTCACCTAGTCTGACTCTAAAAAAAACTTGTTCTTTTATTGAATCTGTTTTGAGACCAGATGATAACACAGCATGAAGTTCTGTAGTAAGGAAGCTTGCTGATTCAAAATTAATTTGATTTATTATATGACTTCAACAGTGAATTTTTGTTAGACAGTGAGCATCATAGAGGCAGGATGTATTATATTTATGGTATAGCATCATCATGGTGAAATTGTCACAGCCTTATCCCTGAAGTGATTGTTTATATTGGTAAAGTTAGAGGGTTAAGGAAAGTAAAGCACAAGGTGAAGGCTTGGTGTATCAGGGTCAAAGAGTCGTTGGTTCAGTAAAGAGCCAGATGGTTTCTGCATGGACAGCTGCAGCACAGTTGAGCTGCTTGATATAAACTGGAGAGATAAGGCCCTAGTGACAAACTGACTGCTTTTGCAGGGTGTTAAGAGTAAGCATTGGGAGAGAAGTGATGGAGGTTGGTATGTGGTATGACAGTATTTTTCTATCATATTTTTCTTTTTCTATATGCATGAGCCAATAGCATGAAGAAAATAATTTTGTTTATTTCAACAGTTTACTTTATTTCATGTACCCCAACTAGAGAATTCTAGGAAAAAGTAATAAAGATTGTAGTTAAAACTTGAGAAATAATCACATTTATTTTTATGACTGACTATTTTTTAAGTAATTTTGAGAAATTTTCTCATAAAGCAAATGCTTATTAATACTTTTGGTTTCATAGGGCTTAGAGTTCTATATGATTTTAGTTAATGCTGCTCTGATAGCACATGAAAACAAAACTTCTGCCATATAAAAGATGTAATTCAAAGAAAAAAAACTGTGGGGGTGGAATACTCTGCTGATGTTCCAGTCCACTTAACAGAAACATATCAAGGTCCCTAATAGCTCTCAGAGGTATTGCTGTTATTGTTCTGTTTGTCAGTCTGTGAGAAGCACATGTCAGAATGTTAGCTAATTAGCAGTTCCCAAACCATCCTCTAACACTATCACATGGCCTTTAAAAAAATTATCTGTGATTCATTGTGATGGAAATATGCCTGTAATCTCACAACTATGGAGTCTGAAGCAGGTGGGTCACATTCTGAACTAAAGGAGAACTAAGACCAATTACACATCTACACTTAAGAGAGCAGAAAGAGCAGCTCAGAGCTCCAGTGTGCAGCAGCAGCAGGAAGAGTTCCAAGAGTGACCATAGCACTTCCTGTTTGGTCAGCTTAAGGGGAGACAGTGTCAGAGAGAGAAAACAAATATTCTAAAGCTAAAATTAATATAATCTTTTATAGAATACAAGCTCCTTGAGGACCAGAACGTGTTTTTCATTTTTGTCTGTATGTCCCCACTTGCTAGTGCAGTTCTTAACATGTAAGCACTTCATGAATACTTATTTATTTAGAGAAATATACAGTGTTCCATGTCCCACCACCTCCTGCATCTTCCATAAATTTGCTGTCTTGGTCTTATGTTGAGTCTCAACAGATCTGATAGATTATAGATCCCTTGTCACTGTGGTGTAAATTCTTTTCCTTTCCAAGCACAATTACCATTTTAGGAAAATAGTTATAAAGAATGTATACAAGGTTCATCACTGTAATAAAATCTGTCATTTTTCCCTTTAGCTTATCTACAAGAAACAAAACAAAGAGCATTAGTGTGTAATTCCTTAATTATGTTTGAGCCTAAGAATCAGTCATGTTTCTTTTAAAATAGCTATAATTCAGAGTTTTTCTTCAGTTAAATTTGGCTTTTCTCCCAGTTCACCTGAGGTTAATGAAATTTTACTCTGTTGGCAAGCTGTGAATGATTTTTTTTTTTAGTATTATAATGAATCAAGAAATTAGATTAAAATAAATGTTAATTACATGCACTTTTTACTTTGCTTATACTTTTAGGTAAAGACAAAAGGAAAAAAGTGCAAAGGAAAAAGAAAAATAAAGAAACAGACAAAACAGTTAAGAAAAAGAAAGCAAGTGAAAGGAAACACATGGAAAATAAAATGGAAAAAAGACAGCAAGAGACAAGAACTGAAGGAGAGAGACGATCAGAAAAAAACACAGACCGAAATTTAAGAAATCCAGTTTGGAGAGAGAACTCATCAAAATATGCCTCTGAAAGAGACTCTACTACAGAACGAAACAATTACAAGTCTTTAAAGGACAGAGATCATGATAAATACATAGATCCAGAAAATAAATCTGATGATACCAAGAAGAGGAGAGGAGAAAGAAGAAATTCTTTTTCTGAAAATGAAAGAGAAAAACACCGAAATAAAGACAGTGAGAATCATAGGAGGAAAGAGAGATCAAAGTCAAGAGAAAGGAATAGAAATAATCCAAACTCCAGAGATGAACAAGATAGACGTTGGAATGGTGCAGAAAAGGAATCTGAGAAACACAGCAGAAGATCTGAACATCCCCGAGAATCAAGAAGGAATCATGACCGACGACGGGAAAACTCTCCAGCAAGGCGAAAATAATATTGAAATACCTTACTTCAGTTTAAACTGAATTTTTTTACATTGGAGAACTTTATTTCAAAAAGTCTTTGTATAAAGTACTGGTTTGTATTATACATTTTTAATAGGTTTTCAGTGGAAGGTATTTTATAATCAGTTTCCCCCTGTCAAAAAAACAAACCCTCCCTCATTCAGTTAAACATATTTGAAGAAAACATTTTCACATAAGAGGAAACCTTAATGCTTGCTTATATTTTGTGAATAAAATTGTCAAATTCTCATTGAATCAGTGTATTTATCGGTAACAGAATATTTTTCTGTAAATATTTTCTGGTGATCTGAGGATATTGCTAATATAAATTTATTCATTGTTTTTTTGTTATGGTTTTTAAAAGTTAGAGACATAATTACAAGTTGCATATAACATCTCATACAAATACAGGCAAGCAGTTTTTTTTTCCTCTCCCAGAAATATTTTGTTGTTTAGGTGAACTTTATCTTAAAGTTAGTCTCATGTTACATTATATATCCGTTATGGTCTCATTTAGTTTACCAATAACACATCTTCGAACTGGATTCCTTAATAAAGCTAGATTTAAGGTTTCTACAATATCATTCTTTCAGTCTTACAAAAATTTATTACTGCAAGGTAATATATTTATTTTTAATGGGGCACAATATGTCAGTGTGAAAGAACATGTAACTGTGATAAATATGAATACCATAACTGTGAGATTATTCAAATTGTTTTGTGTGGATAATTTTAAAGGTTTTCATCATTGTAATTCCCACCACTTAAAACATCAATTTATTTTTTTTAATTTTTTTTTAAATAAAATATTTCCTCTGAGAAACCAGATTTTCTAACATACATTTTCCCTTATTTTTTTAATGAACTTGTTCTTAGTTATCTCAAAAGAATGAGCATATTTTAACCAATGGATTTGGTTTTCAAAAATCTCTCAATATTTTGCCTTTAGCACACAGTGATTCAGATTTTTTTTTTGAGTTTTGTTTTAAAAGTTGTGCACAAAAAAAATTACTGAAAGTAGATTAGTAATGTCAAAATAATCTTTTCACTAGTGTTTCTTTAGTCTTCTAAATATTCAAAATATTGGTGTGTAGACTTAATATAAGTCTGGATGGGACTTAACATTGGTTTGGCCCTTTCTCGCAAACAGAGATGGTACCATGCCCCAACAAACTCAATAGAATTCAAATATAGTCTTTTTAAAAATATTAAATATAATACAAATAAAATACTAACATATATACATCAAGATTTCAAGGCAATGAGATTCTAACATGGTAAAGCAGAAACCCAAACTACCAAAATCTTCAAAATCTTTAAGTTCATCATGTTAAACAATTGGCCATGCTATCATACATCTGCAGATACTTCCTTAATCAAAAAAAATGCAAATGATGGTGATGAATTTATAGAAAGAGGAAGGGTCTGAATGCTGTAATTTAATAGTAGCACAATGGATAGAGCACCAGGCCTCAAGTTGGGAGAACTAGAATTCAAATTTAGCCTCAGACACTTCTTGGCCGAATGGTCCTGGGCAAATCACTTAACCTAAATTACCTAGCTTTTGCCACTCTTCTGTCTGGGAATTGATCCTGATAGAAAATAAGGGTTTTAAAAGAAAAGCTATATCACAATCACATTTTGTGTTCATACTAACACAAATTAACTTTCAAAATGTATTAGAAGGCCCAACAATAATACACACACACACACACACACACACAACAGAAATACATGGATCTGAGAAGATGTCATTTAATTTTCTGGATTTCATTTTAATTTCAGAATAATGAAGTTGGATTAAATCTCCAAGTGTCCCCCTAAAGCTTGGTATACACATAGGCACATTTCATAGAGAGAAAACACACACACAAACAAAAAAATAGTACATAAAATTGAAATCCTACAATAAAATTCTTATATTACAGAAATTCCTTCCTACTTTAAAATGAGATGCCTATACTTGGAGAGCATTTTGTGAGAAATATACACAAAGGTGTATATGCAAATTTTGTACATAATTCAATAAGAATTTATTTCCTTCAATAAATATCACCTATGCTAGTTTCTGAAAGATTTTTGAGAGAGGTAATGAGTCAAATATCCTTTTTTTGAAATGATAGTGATTTAAAATTTATTGATATTTGTTTAAATCCTGATCAGCTCTCAATCTAGCAGGTATGATCAGACATATATACAAATAAATAACTGAAGCTTAGAAATATCCTTGTTAAGCTTATCTCATATGTTAATGGTTAAAATGATGTTACTATCATTTTTTTTTTGTTACTATCATTTTTAAAAGTAGCCATACCGTGTAGTACAGGATTAAGTCAGTGAAGGTTTTTAATAACTAGCATTTGATGATTATTATGTTATTTTCCAAGGAGAAACAATTTAGTTTAATTATTATTGTATTTAAACCAGCATAATTTAAATCACAATTTTAGGTTACCAGGGACTAGAAGTTATAGCCAATCTCTTTCACCCAGTTACTTCAAAATTTTAGACAAGATGTCTCAATGTTAAAAATGTATCTCTTATGTTTGTTGTGAATATTCGAAATACAGTATGTTCAGATGGAAGCATTTGTCAAAGCAATGATATTAGCCAATCATTTATTATCGTGGGTGAATTATTCAGATAGTTTGCAAAAGGTCAGCCTTGCTATTACGTTCTAGCTTTAATTGAATTCTTTGTTTACATTCTCTATTCTATTCACTCTTGCCTAAGCACAGTTTGCAGTCTTAACAAAACATTTGAATACTCAGCTAGAAAGGTATGAATTTCAGTATGTGAGAGGTTATATGGAACAGTGATATCAAACTCAAACAGAAATGGGTCAGCCCATCCATACAAAAGGATCTCTGCAAGTTACATACTGACTTAATTTTAAAGTAATATGACTTACGTGCTATTACATTTTCATTTTGTTAAACAACTCCCAGTTACATTTTCATCTGACTATTCCAATGTTGTGGGCACATTTGTTCTAATGGAGAAAAGAGTTTAACAGATGACCAGATGAGAAAACGAAACAGTTTCCGTCTCAGTGTAGTTTCATCATGAATTTCAAGTGTTTTGTATTCTGGAAACACTTAAATGGGATGTACTACATGAATAACTTCTATTTTAAGTAAGATTTGAGATTATATTAATTCCTAAAGCCCCTCACATTCATTTCCTTCATACTATCAACCTCCCTATCACTAATCCAGTACAGAAAAAAGTAGCCCCAAGTTTGCTGATGCCAAATTTCTCTGTACAATTCTTTCACTTTCCCACTCTCAAAGGCAGGGTATCTGTGAGACCCAGCAACCATTTTAGAAGACTTACAAACAGTGGATCAATTCTCATAATATTTAAATGTGTAAGCTACATGGGAATACAAAACAATGTACTTCTATTTCCCAGGCTCCAGCTAAGAATACCTGAAGTGCAAGTGGGAAGATTCAAATCTTTTGTCTATGCAATGCCATAATGGCTTGTTTGACTAAATTAATTGACTAAAATAAATAAATAAATAAATTGACTAAAAACAATTATATGATACCTTATGGAACCAAGGTGTGATAAAGATAACAGTACTCAACATTTTTTCATTTCCATAGCACCATCAAATGAGTGGTTTTGCCCTAGATTTTATCTCCTGATAACCAAGTTTAATATATCTGTAGTTCTCTAGCACTTCAGCAATCATAAGGCAATTCAACACATCTTTAGGTTTACTGTTCTTTACACTGATGGAGATTAACAAAAAAAAATTATATGATTTAGTCCCTGTTCTCAGAGTTCACAGTCTTGTAGGGAATTGCCATACCTGAACAAATAATTGTACAAATTTATGTAAATATAACTTCTTATAAGTATCAGAGAAGGGCAAAGAAAGGTATAAGATCTGAGGGAGCAAAATAGCATGGTGAGTCAGGGAAGTTTCAAAGAAAACGTTGCACTTGAACTGATAAATTTAAATGGACTAGTCAGACTTTGACAGGGAAAGATTGTAAAGGACATTTTAAGCATGAAAGACAACTGGAGCAAAGGAAAAGCCCTGAGCAGAGCTGTTCAGTTCTCCTGGAGCATAACCGATAGTCATTAGAGGGTAAAAGTGCAGAATAATAGGTAATTCTGGAATGGCAGAGTGAAGCCAGATTACAGAAGACCTTGAATGGCAGATTAGAGAATTTGAATTTGGGTAGGCAGGAGATTTTCTAATTTTTTTTTTAAGGGAGGGGGAATGAGATGAGCAGATTTATGAATATTCAAATGGCTCTGTGATCTCATTTATTCAGTTCTCCCCAACAATCCAGATTTCAACCATCCATACCTCCTTAGCCTATGTAACTTTTTTTCCTATCCCTCCAAAAAATGCATCAAAGTTGTCAGCCCAGCATCCTGAAAGCCTTCCTAGATTTCTCCAACACTTGCTGAGGTTACCAGTGAAACATTCAGGAAGTCCGACATGCCTTTCTTTTGCCATGTGACCAGGCTATCTTTCTGTCAAACAGTTCTGCAATACTCTTCATATTTCAAGTTCCTTGATTATACATTACATACTGTTCTCACCTATTATTTACCTGTGAATAAAAAGTATTCATCTGGCAGCATTATGGAGAAAGGATTGAAGAAGATAAAGAATGTGATTTTATTCATATCTGAGTAAATTTTAGGATTTTTTTTTTTAGGATTTTAGGATTTTTTAGGATTTTAATTGAATTCACATCCTGTTTATCTATTCTTTTCCTTTTATGTTAATATAAACATTTGAGATTGTACAATTTTCCATAAGGACTGCTTTATTTACATCCCCCCCAATTTTTTTAATCCTTCCCTTCTGTCATAATTAATACTGCATATTGGCTCTCAATTCACTGAACTACCTTGCTGCCCCCATCAAATTTTTATATATTGTCTCATCGTCATATTTAATGATACCATTTCTATGATTTGTTCTTTGGTCCATGAGTTCCTTCTGACTAAATTATAAAGCCACCAGTTGATTTTAATTCTTTTTTCAAAGCTGCTCTTTAAAATAATTGTATTTCATTGTGGTCAGAAAAGGATGTTTATAATATTTCTACTTTTTTTTCCATTTTTCTAATGTTTTATGACCTAATACATGATTTAGTCATGTAAGGATGCTAAAAATACACATTCTTTCTGTTTCCATTCAATAGTCACCAGGTGTTGATCATATCTAATATTTGTAAAATTTTAATCAGCTTCTTAATTTTTTTCTCTTTAGTTAGCTTTATCCAGGGCTGATGGAAGTAAATTGAGGTCTTCCATTGTTATCCCTGTTTCTCTTTGTAATTCACTTAAGTTTTCCTTAAAGCATTTAGAAGATATTCCATTAGGTACTTATGTTACAGTTTGAAGTCATTTCGTTGGTAGCTTACCTTTAAGCAAAATATTAGTTTCCTTTTTAATATCTTTTAAGACTACTGTAGCAATTGCCATACCTGAAATACTTCTTCCCCTTGATTTTCTGTGTTCAACTGAGGCATAATAAATTTTGTTTCAACTCCATATTTCTCTGTAACTTTTCTCCATCATTACTCTCACTTGGTGATTTCACCAGGTCTCAGTTTCCTCATCTATAAAATGAAAAAGATTGGATTACTGAAGCTTCTCTGGTTCTCGGTCCTATGCTCATTCCACCTCTGCCACACCTTTCTTAGGATAGATCTAAAGTTGTACGGGTCACTAAGGACCTATTGCAACCACTCTTCATTTTACACATGAAGAAATCCAAGTGCAAAAAAGAAACCTAGGTAGAATGATATTATTTGAATGTAGGTCCGGCGTTTGTAAAACTAGAATTCTTTCTGCATTTGTTCATATGAATTTAATGTTGTTTACCATATGGAATGACTGTTTACAATATGGATTTAATGCAGTTTACAAGAAGCACGTGAACCATAAATCAATAAATAATAAGCCAATAAATATTTATTAAATATGTACGATTTGTCAGGCAGTGCGCTAGTCATAGCAATGAAAGGTGAAAGGCAGTCCTTGCCTTCCAGAAGTTCAGTAGGGGGAGACAACATACAAACAAGTGAGGTACAGGTTAAGTAGGAAATAAATCAACAAGGGAAGGTAATCAAATTAAAAGGATTTGGGAAAGGCTTCTTGTAGAAGGTGAGATTTTAGTGAGAGCTTGAAGGAAGCTAGGGAAGTTAGGAGATGGAGACGAGGAAGAAAATTTCAGACAGAGAAGAGTCAAGGAAAATGCCTACAGTCAGGGGATGGAGTGCCCTGTGTGAGGAACAGCATGGAAGCCAGTGCCATTGGATCAAAGAGTATGAAAGTATAAGGTAAAAGACTGGGAAGGTGAGAGAGGAAGGTTGTATTTCATTCCAAAGGGGATAGGAAGCCACTAGAGCTCACTGATACCTGAGTGGAGAATGGACTGGAGTGGGGAGCCACTTTGGGTAGGCAGATCAACTAGCAGACTATTACTACAATCCAGCTGTGAGGTGGTGAAGACCTGCACTAGGGCGATAGGATGATGATGGTATTGGAAGACAAAAGAGTATAGATGGGAGATGCCCTACGTCGTGCAGATAATAAACTGACATCTGGGGTTTGAACCCCTGTTCCTTAGACTACAAAACCAATATAATTACCATTAAATAATCCTTGATAAATGAATAGATATGAACTAGGAAGGAGAGGAAAGAACCAAAGATGGATGAGCAAGACCTGAAAGAATAGAAGAGAAACTGAAAAGGATCTGAGTACATTTTTGTCTCTGTCACGCTTCTGTTTTTGCCATTACAGTAGGACCTCATTTTAGGTGAACTCAATACATACAAATTCAGGTATATATAACTGGCCATTTTTTAAAAGGCAGAAAAATATGTAAAATAAAAAATTTTAATCATGGGTTAAATCTGAGCTGTTTTCCCAAGGGACATAAAATCTCACAGTGATTCACCCAATCATGTTCATTCCTCAGTCTGTTAGTAGTTAGTGTGAGTCATTACATAATTTTGCCCCAAACATTAGCTCCCAAGTCAGTCTTTGTCCAGAGTTTTCACTTTGATGCTGTTTAGTTATTAATAATGGTTCCAAAGTACAAGAGTAGTGATGATGCTAGCAGCTCTGAAAATCCTAAGAAAAGTTGTAAAATGCATAGGTATGTTTGTATAAGAAATAATGATTAAATAATGAAGTTTGTATGATTTTCAAAGTATACCAAGGGTCTTGGACCATATTGGTCCCATTAAATGAAGTCTACTGTACTCTTAGGATATCCCCAATCTTTTGGACCTTCTTCATTTCCCTGTTGGTTTCTTACTCTTCGATTTTCATATATCAGGGTGATTTGGAATTCTGGTGCTTTGACTTAAAATTAAATATTTGATGTCTTTCTTTTTAAATTAAAATTTTTATTTTCTTCCACTAACAAAAATCTACTTCTCTGCTTCCCACCTCCCTTTCCCTTCAACATCCTCAAACCCCTAAGGAAAAAAAAAAGAAAAATGAAATCCTCCTTATAAGTATTCATATAATTCTTGTGTTTGTCTTAGCAAGTAGATTTTCAAGTATTTTAGAATTTCTCTGGTTATTTTAAAATGCAATATCTGTCTCTTCCTGCTGGATTTTGTTGGTAATATACAGAAATTCTGATGATTTATGTGGCCTTATTTTATATCTACAATTTTCCTGAAGTTGTTAACTGTTTCAATTATTTTTAGTTGACTCTCTAGGGTTCTGCAAGTAAATTATTATATCACTGCAAAAATGCTACTTTTCTTGTCTCTTTGCACATTTTCCTATTCTTATCACTATAGCTAGCATTTCTAGCACTATTTTGAATAGTAATGGTGATAATATACATTCTTGCTTTATTCTAATCTTATTAGAAATGTTGGTAGTTAGAAAATTCTGGCTGTTGATGAAAATTCTGTTCATTCCTATCCTTTCTAAAAAATTTTAAACAAGAATTGGTATTTTAACTTCTCAAAAGCTTTTTTCTTTATTAAAAAAACATGATTTTAAAAAATTTATATGGTCAACTATATTTATAGTTTTCCTAATATCAAACCAGCCCATAATTCCCATTATGAAACTAAGTTGGTTGTAATTTTTGCATTGATATTCATTAGAGATATTTATAATTTTCTGTTTCTCTTTTCACTTTCCTTAAATTGGATATCAAGACTATATTTTTAGCATAGAAGAACTTCTGTAGGATTCTTTCTTTTCCTATTTTTTCCAAATAGGTTTTATAGTGTTGAAATTATTTGTTCTTTGAGTGTGTCATTGAATATGCTTCTAAATCTGTCTGTTCCTGGGTTTTGCCTATTTTCTCTTGGGGAGCTCATTTATGACATTTAGACTTTTTCTTAGTTTAGGTTAAGTCTCCTCAGCCACAAGTTCCAGCACTAAATCTCCAACTTGCTACTTGACATTTTTATTTGCAAGTTCCACCAAATTCACCATGCCCCAAAATAACTACAGTGGAAAAAACAATGGCTCTGGGGTCAAAAGGAACTTGGGTTATAGATACTACCTGTGTGACCTTGACCAAGTAACTTGAATTTATATATATACATATATATATATATATGAGTTTAGTCAGTTTAGTCAGATAGTGTTTTGGGGGGGATTTTAGTTATTGAAAAGATTTATAGAATAGCTTGGGTGAATTCCCAAGACCAGAAGAATTTCATTTTGTGATGAAAAGAGGAATGGGTAGAAATCTAGTTCCCTTGGTTGTTAAGGCATCCTTATTTTATTAATCCTTATATTTAACCTTTATAATACAAATAAACATATTTTCTATATACATAATACTCTCCAAGACAAGTTTGTGCTCTGAGCTCAGTGAAGGAAGGTTCGGACTTTCCTTCAAGGAGAACTGGGATACTTTGTGGACAAAAGGCAAAGTATCTAGTCATTCTCCATTATAATACTACATTTTATAATATTATTACACATCCCAGAAAAAGTGAACTGACTAATTTTCACAGAGTTGGATGCTATATGCATGTGAATTCTAAGGCTATATACTTTGAAATGTCAGCATGATTTAGCAAATAAAGGTATAGCTTTAAACCAGGAAGCTTTGAGTTAAAAATCCTTCTCTAATACGTACTAATTCTATGACGATGGGGAAATCATTTAGTCTTAGCATCCCAGACAACTCCTAAGACTATAAGTCTTAGATGAGTTGCCAATCTTCATTGGTTGAATGACTTTCCACACCAGGAGATTCAAAAATGGAAAAATCAAAAGCCCAGATGAAGGGGGGAAAAAAGTCAACTCTATTAGGGAATAGCATAGTGCACAGTGATGGGTCTAGCATCAGGAAGTCCTGGGCTGATATCCAGACTCAGATGCTTACTAGAGGAATGAACCTGGGCAAGTCATTTAACTGCTGATTGCCTATTTCCTCAACTGTAAAATGGAAATGTTAATAGTATTTAATGAATAATAATATCAGTATAAATTATTAGTGATTCTATTAATAATTATAATACAATATTCATAGTATTAAGAATAGTATATAATTTAATATTAATAGTATTAATAATAATATTAACAAATAGTATTTGTTGTGAAGATCAATTGAGACATTTGTTTTTGTTTTTGTTTTGTTTTGTTTTAAACCCTTACCTTATGCCTTAGCATCATTACTATGTTGGAAGGCAGAAGAGCAGTAAAGGCTAGGCAATGGGGGTTAAGTGACTTGCCCAGGGTCACACAGCTGGGAAGTTTCTGAGGCACATTTGAACCCAGGACCTCCCGTCTCTAGGCCTGTCTCTCAATCCACTGAGCTACCCAGCTGTCCCCCAATTGAGACATTTGTAAAGTACTTAGTACAGTGCCTGGAACACAGCAGAAGCTTTCTAAATGCTTGTTCCTTTTCTCCTGGCCCTATATTCTGATGTTGGAATAAAAAGAAATATAGCTTTAGATGCAAGATACTAACGTGAAATCCAAGTCTGTATTACACATCACATAAGATATGGAAGGGAGACCTATTATGTTTATCTGCACTTATGGGTTTATTTGTGAACTAAAGCATAGTTAGTATTATTGTTCTCTTATTAACAAAAAACAAATCTATTCACTAATGATCACTGTAATTCTCTTTGTTCAGAACATAAGTGTGTAATATACAATTAGGTGCTTGATAAATGTTCTCTGATGAAGATCTATTATTGTTCTGACAGTCTTTTGTATAGTGCAGTTGAAAACAAAAAAAACAATTATTTTTGCAAGAATGCTTTAAAAACTCTTGCCATGAAAGCACATAATATATAATATACATCTATTCTTATTAATAAGATCAAACAAGGTATAAAACAGGGAGATTTATACTCACCAGTGGAATTTGATCCTGTCGTAATAGATGTCTGTGAGATTTAAAATGGTTGAGGTCTTAAACTTAAAGGAGTTTTCTGTCCTAAAGCAGTCTTAAGTAGGGTGGAGTAGGGATATTCCCAAGGCAAGGAGTTTTCACACTTAAGTAGAATTCTCACTATCTGCTAGGGAATTTTTTTTTTTTTAAGTAGAAGATTCCCCAATGGGGGAAACCCCTAACATTCATAAGTCTGAGAAATTTTGAGGTTTACATGTCCAATGATGAATCTAAATAAAATAGGGATTCTTTATAAGTCCTTGAGGTCTTTCAGATGATCCAGTTTGCGAATGACATTTAGCTCATGACAGCCAGCCTCAAAACACAAGAGAGCCTCCTAAAGGAGATCTACCTAATTTGTCTCTCTATGTCTCTTCCAAGCCTTCCTCTCCTCATGCCTGGTTTTTTCCAGTGCCTTCCAGTTGTCCCCACCACAAATCTTTCCTTACTGCATTCCATCATCTACTTAACTAACAAGGTAACAGTTTTTCCCAAAGCACTGCTCTAACCATGCCAATCCTCCTACTCAGTAAACTCTAAAGGCTGTCTGTCACCTCCAAGATCAAATAGAAAATTCTCTTTGGCATTCCAAGCCCTGTTCCAGTCTACTCATATCTCACTGCCTGCCATCCCTCAAGTACTCTTTGATCCAGGGACCCTCACTTCATTGTTGTTCCTCAAACAGACATCCCATCTCTTGACTTTGAGAATTTTCACTGGCTATTCCTCAGGCATTAATTGTTGTTCTCCTCTTACTTCTTTCCTCTCCTGGCTTCCTTCAAGGTACAGTTAAAACCCCATCTCCAAGAAACTTGTCTCTAACCCTCTGAATTCTGTTGTTTTCTTTCTGGCAATTTTTTCTTCTCTCTTCTACATTTGTTAGTAGTTATCTGTATGCTAAATCCCCTTTTAGACTGTGAATTCATTGAGAACAGAGAATATCTTTTGCCTTTCTTTGGTTCCCCAGTGCTTAGCATAGTGCCTGATACATAGTAGACACTTAAGTATTTATTGACTACAAGAAATACATTTGAAAAAAAAATGCCAGTTGGCATGTGGATACCATAAGCGTTTGGATGCTCATCCATTAGTACATCTACTATGGTCAGACACAAATAGACTATGACCTAAACAGTACTAGAAGATTCTGGATTGCTTTGGGGGAATTATACTGTGCTTTTTTAATGATCCTAAATTTCTCCCAGACATAAAGGGTCATTGTTTGAATATAAAAATTCTTTTGATAATATTTCATGCCTACAGTTAAAGAAAACTACAATCTATGAACAATTGAAGCTAAAACTCATCCAGAAAGCAATGGAGAGATATATGGGAAGAGTGAACATATTGTATACAGTACATTACAAATGAAGAATTACCCAGGAAAATCTGTATAAAGTATGCTGTCAGATATGACCAGAAAAAGTGTTAAACTGGTCAAAATAACTCCGTTTCCACCTAATATCCATTTAATTAAAAAGGTGGCAAAAAATAAATAAAATTACAAGTGTTGTAGAGTATATAGAAATTCTAGAAAGCAATTTGAAATTATATTCCCAAAGTAACTAAACTGTGTTTGACCTAGCTATACCACTACTAGACTTGTATACCAACATAATCAAAGAAAGAGGAAAAAATCCAATGTGTACAAAATTATTTATAGCAGATTTTTTTTTTTTGTGAAAGGAAACAAACTGGAACTAAAGGAATTCCTGTGTTTTGGGAAATGGCCAAATAGGATATATTAGAACACCTGATAAGAATCAATATAGAAGACTTTCACAGAAATATGGAAAGACTTACAAACTAATGAAAAATTAAGTAAACAAAACGAGGAAAATAATTGATTCAATAATGACTGAAGAAACATGCAACTTTAAAACACTTATAAATAATGATCAATGCAGGAATCAATTATTATTCTAGAAATCATTGATGAATAATGCAATTCACTTCTTAGAGAGGTGATAGAATAAATGTATAGAAAGATATATATATACATATATATTTGATTACTATGGGATTTTGTCTTTTTTTTAACTATGCAAATTTGTTACAAGAGTCTTTGGGGTTTTTTCTTCCATTTTCATTGCTCCTTTTCAGATAGAGTGGGGGAGAAGTAGCAGCTAACATTTGGGAAACACAAAAAATAGAAAACAAATGCCTTTTAATTTTAAAAATACTTATTTTTTAAAAATAAAAAGCAAAGGATAATCAACGTATGGTCCAGATTCTCTATTGGTAGCCACATAATGTCCAAAGGACATAATGTCCAAAGGGGAGGCATGTTAGGCAGCTGAGTACAGTTATCCCTTCCACATCATAGTGGTTTTGGGATATGGTGCCCTCCCAATATGGAAAATTCACAAAATTTGTTGACCCTCCTTTCATACTATAGAAGGTTTAAATTGTTTCTTTCCTTTTTTCTTTTATGTGGTATATATAGTACCTTATTGTAAATTTTGGGTTAAATATGCATTTCTGAGTTTCTAAACCTTTTTTTGTATCAACTGCTGGCCTTTGCATGTTGTCTGTGGCTTCAGCAAAACACCCCCAAATTTCTCTTTTAATTTCTTATGTCAACCAACATTAAAGCAAAACCATGTTGTGGAAAGTTGTGACATGGAAGGAATAATTGCACTTAATCACTATAATATATTTGCATCCCTTTACATTAAAAGTTTCCAGGATTAAGAAGGCCATATTCCCATTGTGCCCTATCCTGGTCAGACTATATTTGAAGTATTGTCTTCAATTCTAAGCATCATGAGTTTACATTTTTTTTATTAATTTTGTTAAGTAGCTTCCGATTTCAAGTAAAATAAATTTTTAACAAGCATTTTAAAATTTTTGTATTCCAAATTCTCTCACTCCCCCTGCCTGTCCTGTCTTTGAAAAGGGAAGCAATTTTGTATTGTAAAGTTATGCAATGTATTTCCACTCCAAGAAAACATAAACCAAATAAAACAATGAAAATATATATTTAAAAACGTGTGCTTAATTGTGTATTCAGAGTTCATCAGTCCTCTATTTGGAAATAGATAACATTTTTCATTATGGGTCCTTTAGAATTTTCTTGCGTTGTTGCCTTGATCAGAGTAGCTAAGTCTTTCACAGTTAAGTATATAAGATATATTTTTCTCTATTTGAACCAGTTTAGATGTGATATTCAAGTTTACCTGCCCAGCTTACCAACCATTTTCCCTACCACTGTAAAAACTCTTTCTTGCATGCTTCTTTTATGTGAGAACCTTTTCCCCACTCTTTCTTTCCTTTCCACCTTCTCCTTGGGCATCTTTCTTTCTCACCTATCCATTTTTTTTTACATCATCCCACCATAATCAACTCACTCATGTACTTTCTTTCTATATAGAATCTTTCTAACTTCCCTAATAGTGATACAGTTCTTAAAAAGGTACATGTATTATCTTCTCATATAGAAAGACAAACAGTTTAACCTTGAGTCCCTTATTTCTCCTTCATAGCTTTTTTTAATGCTTCTTCTGAGTCTTGTATTTCAGTCAAATTTTCTATTCAGCTCTGATCTCTTCATTAGGAATGCTTTTAAGGTTCTCTATTTAATTAATATCCATTTTGTCCCTTTAAGGGTTATACTTAGCTTTGTTAATAGGTTATTCTTGGTTATAATCCCAGCTCTTTTGCTTTCTAGAATATCAAATGTTATGCCCTCTGTTCCTTTATTGCAGTGACTGCTAAATATTCTTTCCGTTGTCTACAGTTATTTCATTTACGTTTTCATTTCATTGGTATAAAAGCAAACTCATACATAACCAACCCCCCTCCCCTCCAAATCATAAATATACTGAAGTGAAAGATGACTCCACCAGTTCTTTCTCTGGAGGTGGATAGCATTCCCCTTCATAAGTCTTTCAGGATTATCCAAAATTATTGCATTGCTGAGAGTAGTCAAGTTTTTAAAGATAATGATCATCCAATATTGCTTTTGCTATGTACTGTGATGATTAAAATAGTGGAAGACATAAATTGTGGCAGATAAAAGAGTGGTTGACTTAAATTATGACCGCAGAAAATATGGTTTCAAGACAGTGTCTTGTTTTAAATCAAATATAAGGTGGTCGCTAGGGAAAAATTCCCAATTATTAAATATACCCAAGACAGCTGGGTTTTATAGAAATTTTAATTAATACAAATGAGGAATTAAAGAAAGGGAGAGAGAGAGAGAAAATAATGAGAAAAAGATAGGCCAGCCCAGGCCAGCCCTGGCCAACCCTGGCCCAAGCCCTAAGAGAAAGATCAGTCAGTCTTTTATCTACTCACCACAAGATTTGTCCAAGCAAAGATTCTAGTGTTCAGAGAGACACCAGTTCAGCTTTGGCCAGCTGCCTTCTCTAGAGAGAGTTCTTTGAGAGAGACTCCTGAGACTCAGAGTCTCCTCAGAGGGAGTTCCAGTGAGAGTTCCTGCTCTCAGTTTCTCCTCTCCTTTTAAAGGGAATTTTCTCCTATGTCACCTCCCCTAAGTTCTCACATCTACCAATCACAGTAGATGTTTTCCAAAGGACTGACCATTCTTAATTCACACCTAAGAAGGCTTGAACTTTTGATTAAGTTCACACCTGAAAAACCTCTGAGTAAGTTTCTCATCTCTTTGCTCCTTGTAAATTCACAAGTTGCCTGACCTTTTGTAAACCTCAAAATTTCTTAGACTTATAAATGTTGGAAATTTCACCATTGGGAAATTTCATACTTGAAAAATTTCCTATTGATAGTGGGTCTTGACTATTGGAATGTGAACCCCATTGGCATGGGAGGTTCCTTCTCTTCCCTTCTTAAGATTACTTTAGGACAGAAACCTTTTGCTGAACAATGGAAAGGACTTTGACCTATGCTTAAGCATAGAACAGGAATTTCTTTGAGTCATGATTGATTTTAGAATTGATACAATGGAGATACTTGGAATCAATCTCCACCCTATTTTGTCCTAACAGGATTGAGTAAGGGCTACAGCCTAGATCAAAATTTAATTATTCCAATCTCTACCCTACTCAGGTTAACAGGATTTAGAAAGGGCTGTAGCAAAGGATCAAAGATTTAATTATTTGAAAATATGACCTTCAACAGACATGTGCAAAGCCAGAAGACCTCTGGGCGGTCCTGGGTTAAGCTAGAGCCACCATTGGCACAGGGAAATTGATGGACAGGTGATTGGTAGATGTGAGGACTGAGGGGAGGGAACTTGGATGGTTTCCTTAAGGATAGGGGGGTCTGAAGACTCGGGAGTGGTTGGGAAGTTGGTCGGTGTGGTTGGTGTGTGCTCTGAGAAGCTTGCTCTGAAGGAAGCTGAAGGTGGGGGCCTCTGAGACTGTTTCTCCATTTTGGTCACGTGAGTAATAGGGACTGATCTCTTTTCTTTGCCCCAGCTATCTAAGGGCTTGGGCCTTTTGGCCCAGCCTAAACAGAAGGGGTATTTAAGCCCTATTCCCTTCTCTCCCTTTTCTCTCTCTCTATCTCTAATTACTTCCTCCTATTGTAATTAAAACTCCATAAAAGGTTGACTGCTGACTTGAGTTTTCATTTAGGAATTACATAGCTTAATTCCTTGGCGACCTTAAATTAATATATATATCAGTCTTTTTAGCACCCTTTTGTATTATGTAAACCTTAAAATTTCTTAGACTTATAAATGTTGGAAATTTCACCATTGGGAAATTTCATACTTGAAAAATTTCCTATTGATAGTGGGAACTCTATTGGAATGTGAACCCCATTGGCATGGGAGGTTCCTCCTCCTCCCTTCTTAAGATTACTTTAGGACAGAAACCTTTTGCTGAACAATGGAAAGGGCTTTGACCTATGCTTAAGCATAGAACAGGAAGTTCTTTGAGTCATGATTGATTTTAGAATTGATACAATAGAGATACTTGGAATGACAGAACCAGGTCTTGGAAAATACAATTTCCACCCCACTCAGTCCTAACAGGATTTAGGAAGGGCTGCAGCAAAGGATCAATATTTAATTATTGAGAATATGACCTTCAACAGACATGTGCAAAGCCACAGACCTCTGGGCGGTCCTGGGTTAAGCTAGAGCCACCATTGGCATAGGGAAGACATGGACAGTGATTGGTAGATGTGAGAACTGAGGGGAGGGAACTTGGATGGTTTCCTTAAGGATAGAGGAGTTGGAGAGGTTTTTGGTCTGGGAGGTGGTGCTTTGAGAGTTGGCTTTGAAGGAAGCTGGAGGTGGAGGCCCCTGAGACTGTTTCTCCATTTTGGTCACGTGAGTGATAGGGACTGATCTCCTTTCTTTGCCCCAGCTATCTAAGGGCTTGGGACTTTTGGCCCAGCCTAAACAGAAGGGGTATTTAAGCCCTATTCCCTTCTCTCCCCTTTCTCTCTCCCTCTCTCTCTCTATCTCTAATACCTTTCTTCCTTGTCACAATTAGATCTAAAAATAGGCACAGCTTAAGAACTTTTGCCTTACTATAAGTATGAGTTTAGATATTTTTCATTGTTCAGCAAGGAGTTTCTTCCCCTAAAGCAGGCTTAGTAGGGGAAGTAGGGGTGGAGTAGAGGTCTCACATTCCTGATCTAAGTCCCTTCATTGTTTAAAATGGGGAATGGCCTTAACCAAATCTTATGAAGTAGGGTCTGAGAATTTTTAAGATTCACAATCCTCTCTGATGATCATTGGGGAGACTAGTCTCCCCAATGATCATTTAACATAATCATCTTGTGGTCCTAAATGCACTTCTAACTACAGATATATACAATATTCAATTTTCTATGAGGAAATTAGAGTAGTGAGGGAGGAATAGAAAGAAAGAAAGCAAAACCAATGTTTTGCTAGGCGCATTGACAGAAAGCCAAATTAGGGGCAATCCCTTTTGGCATAAAAGTCTACATTTACAATAAATGTTCAATCAAAGTTCAGTTCAATCAACCATATCCGTTAGGATCCCTGGTTTTCACCCAAGCGACCTGGGTTCGACTCCCAGTATGGGAACCATTGGACAAATCTTGTGGTGAGTGGATAAAAGACTGACTGATCTTTCTCTTAGGGCTTGGGCCTGGGCCAACCTATCTTTTTCTCATTATTTCCTTTTTTTTCTCTCTCTCCCTTTCTTTAATTCCTCATTTGTATTAATTAAAATCTCTATAAAACCCATCTGACATGGGCATATTTAATAATTGGGAATTTTTCCCTGGCGACCACCTTATATTTGATTTAAAACAAGACACTGTCTTGAAACCATATTTTCTGCAGTCATAATTTAAGCCAACCACTCTTTTATCTGCCACAATTTATGTCTTCCACTATTTTAATCATCACAGTACAATGTTCTCCCAGTTCTGTTCATTTTACTCTTCATCAATGTGATAATTAAAATCACTTTTAAAGATTGATATAATATTAATTTAAGGTCACCAAGGAATTCACTTATGAAATTCCTAAATGAACACTCAAGTCAGTATGAAGTTTTATTGTGGTTTAATTACAATGGGAGTAAGAAAGAAGGAGAGGGAGAGAAGGAAAGAAGGAGAAAAGGAAAAAGGTTAACTCAACCTTCTGGCAGAGTCAGAGGGGGTTCAGTCCTGGAAAGCCAAGGTAGAGAAGGAAATCAGTCCTTGACTCACATGACCAATCTGAAGGAAAGTTGTCTGCAGGCCTCCTCCCTGCTCGAACTCCTAGAATGAACCAGCGCCTAGCCCTTTCCATAGGAAGTGAGCGAACTCCCGAGGCTGTTCTCTACCTCACTTCCTGTGCCTCACAAGTGCCAATGGTGGCTCAAGCTTGGCTTAGGATAGCCCAGGAGGGCAGTTAGTTATTTCTGATTTGCCATTGACTAGCACATGCCCAGGTAGTGTGGGTGTGCACAATTTTGGGTGCTAAACCAAGCAAGATAGAGATTTAAAAATCACATCACTTCCCACATATCTTTCCAGCTTTGTCTGAAATCATCTAGTTTATCATTACTTATAACACAATAGTATTCCATTACCAAGATTTACCACAGTTTGTTCAGCCATTCTTCAATTGATGGACCTCCCCATAATTTCCAATTCTCTGCCAACACAAAAAGAGCAGATATAAATATTTTTGTACAAGTAGGTCCTTTTTCCTTTTTTATTATCTCCTTGGTATATAGACCCAGTAGTGGTATTACCAGATCAAAAGGTACACATAGTTTTATAGCCTTTTGGGTATAATTCCAAATTGCCTTCCAGAATGGTTGGATCAGTTCACAAATCCGCCAACAACTCATTAGTGTCCCAATGTTGCCACATCCCCTCCAACATTTTCCACTTTCCTTTACTGCCATATTGGCCAATTTGATCAGAGTTGTTTTAATTTGCATTTTTCTAATGAAGAGTGACTTAGAATATGTTTTCATATGATTATTGATAGCTTTGATTTCTTCATCTGCTTGTTTTTTGACAATGTCAATTGGAGAATGGCTTGTATTCTTATAACTTTGCCTTAGTTCTTTATAAATTTGAGGAATTAGATCTTTATCAGATGTTTGTTATAATTTTTTCCAAGTTTGTTGTTTCCCTTCTTAATCTTAGTTAAATTAGTTTTTTTTAAAAGATATAAAGTGGGGAGACCCAAAGTGGATAGAGTAGTTTCCACTCAAAGATCTCCCTGAATACCCAGCCATGATCTCTAGGTATTCTAACCTCTGGTTAGTAAGAGTGAAGCAGAATCACTTTCTCTCATGGGACCAGTTGCACAAATGCCTTGGAGACAAATGATATATAAAATCAGTATCTCTTATTTTTTAAGAGGGGGTACAAACTAAGGATCAGAACAAGGGGTCCCTAATTCTAAGGAATCTAGCTATTCACCCAACAACCCTCTATGTCCCTTGTAAGAGGGAGCCTTTGAGTCTTCTGGCTAATTTACCAGCTCCCTGTTTCTGTCTAGGTGTTCCCTAAAAGCTGACCAAGGTACTTATTTATTACCCTCAGTAGTTGGTTAGATTTAGTTCAAATGCTGCTCCAAAACCCATTTTGGTTGCTCTGAAATGGCTGAGTCCACCTGAGGGGGTCTGACCCCTGAGGTAAAACCTCAAAGCCAATCTGACAGGATTTTTAGATAAAACCTTTCTGGAAAACACAGCAGGTGTGATCAGATCCTTTTCTCAATGTTTCCCAGTCAAACAGAATACCTCCAAAGATGGTTTAAGGGTTTCTCTTCTCCACAGTTAGGTTGAGGTGCCTAAAATCCAACAAGCCGCCTTTCTTCCATTACAGTTTGTACAAAAGCTTTTTAATATAATCACAATTATTCTTTGAATCAATCTGACATAGCTTCTGCCATACTGTTTTCCAATTTTCCCAGCTGTTTTTATTAAAGAGTGAGTTCTTATTTCAAAAGCTGAGTTCTTTGGGTTTACCAACCACTAGGTTGCTAAGATCATTTACCCCTGTATATTGTGTATCTAATCTGATCCACTAATCAGTAGCTGCTAAATCTAAAATACTGTGAGCCTATGTTATTTGAATGGTTTCTCTCTTGTTGTTTGAAATATTTTCTTTTTTGATTTGGGAGGTCTGGCATTTGACTATAATATTCCTATGAGTTTTCATTTGGGGATCTCTTTCAAGAGATCTGGAGAGCTAATGTACCTTTTCCCCAGTTTTCAAGTTCTTTTTAAGAAGCTATTTTCACCAGTGAATTTCATACCCCTTTTTTTTCCCAATTAGCTAATTGTATTTTGAAAGTTATTATTTTCTTCAGGATTATTGTGCCCCTTTTACCGAGCTATTAATTCGACTTTATAGTTTTTTATTGCATTTTATTATTTAATTTTTATAATACCACTCATTTGATTTTGAAAATCATTTTTAGCTCCTCCAGGAATTCTTGTTGTTTTTGTGTCTATTTCACACTTTTTTTGAGTTTCTACTTATAGTAAAAACTTATAAAGGAAAAAAAAACATTTTGATATAACAGTCTTCTTCTAAGTTTATGTCTTGATCTATCTTCCCTGTTACCATAGTAGATTTTTAAGGTCAGGTCCTTTTTTTAATTGATTGCTCATTTCCCCATTTTCTCTCTTCTATTCTCAGGTTTGGAGCATTTTTGTACCACTGTTTTCAGAGTATGTTCTGTGGGTTTAAAAGTTTTTAGTCCTTCCAAGGTGGTGTGATCTGGGAAGAGGAGTAGTGACTGTACTTTTGGTCTACACTCTTGTCCTTATCCAGGAAGGGAAACTTATGCCTTGGGGTTTCAACAGATACGTTCCTCCTTTGTGATCAGAAGCAATACGTTCTTTGTTCCTTGGTGTCCCTGGTCTTGGGACCATAAATGATACTATCCCTCAGGAATTCCATTTCCTCTTGACCAAAATTACTTCTCTCCACCCTTGAGCTATGATTCTGAAATGGCTATAAGCAAAGGGGTTGCAAAACAACATCTAATCCTGCTTTAGCATAGTGGTCCCCTAGAATATCTTTCTGACCAATTGCTAGATCTCTTTGCCATCTCTGGTTTGAGAGCTTCTGAAGCTGCTGTTGCTTTTGTTGCCACTACCTACTCCACCATTGGTGTTTCATCCACATGGGCTCTAGGCCAGCTTACTCCTTGATAACATAGATCTCTCTTTTCAACCTCCTATATTGTCTCACTCTGACCTTTTATTGGCTCTGTCCCTCCAGAATTTGATTTGAATTATTATTTTAATGTTGTTTGAAGGTGAATGTTGGGAGAGCTCAGCTGAGAGCTTTCTCTACTCTGCCATCTTGGCTCTGATCCCAGAAGTTGGCACTATGTTTTAAGAGAACACTAATATGATGGAGTTCATCCAAAGAAGAGTGCCTGGGCAAGCTCTTAGGGCTCTCAATTTTATGCCTTATGAAGATCAGTTGAAAGAACTGAGAAGTTAAGCCTGGAGAAGAGAAGACTTGAAAGGCTGATATATGTTAAGAAAGACCAGATTTGCTCTGTTTGGTACCAGAAGGCAAAATTCAAAGGAATAAGTAGAAGTTACAAAGGTAAATAAGGTTTAATACAAGGAAAAGAATTCTTATAATTAGAGCTTTCTCAATAGACTGAAACAGACGATCTTGAGAAATAGTAGGTTTTCTCTTACTGTATTTCTTCCAGTAAAGTCTGGAAGAACACTTCGTAGGTTTGTATTGAGATTCATTTAAGCATGAGTTAGACCAGATGACTCCTGAAGTCTCTTCAAACTCTAAAATTGTTTTGTTTTGTGAATAAATAAATGAAAAAATATTGTGTTTACTATGTGCAAAGCACTGAGCTAAAGACTAGAGATAAAAATAATTTTAATTACATAAAATTGAAAAGGATGTATATAAGTAAAAGCAATTAAATTTAAATCAGAGGGGAAAGAGTTAACTAGAAAAAGTCTTTGACACAAATAGCTATGTTTTGTATTATTTTCTGAATTCAATTTCATAAAAACAACAACAGAGATTTCCCTATACAAAGTAGAACAGAAAATGTTATTATATATAATTATGTATAAACATAGTATTATATATATAATCATGAATTTCCATTTCATATGGCTTGCTTTTAAAATAAAGTATATAATAAATTCAACATTACTTTCATAGCTTTAATGTTTATCTGTGTTTCTCTCTGAAATTTTTTATTCTTTTCTCTGAATTTAAAAAAAAATTTCAGTGACCTCTTTTCTTTCTTTTTTTTTTGGCAATGCTATTACCAGCTTCCCTCTTCCCCACCCTAGTAAAAAGAAGGGTTGAACAACACAATCCTTATACAAAAAATACAATCAAGGAAAAAAATTCCAAGCATATGTCATAATCAAAAATAAGTGTCTCATTGTGCACTTTGTGCCTATCACTATTCTGTTAGATGTGAGTACCATGCTATGTTATCAGACCTCTAGAGTTATAGTTGGCCTTTTCAATGAACAACTTATTTAATTTTTAAAAATTCAACTTTTTATATTTTTTCAATTGTTTTCTGACATTTTGTGTATCAGATTCTCTTCCAACATCATTCAGGTGTTAAGTAGTCTGATAGAGGTTTTACCGGTGCTTATTGAGCAGAATTCTCAAGTTTTTCAGACTTGTTCTTTATAATGTTGTTACTATATAGATTGTTCTCTTAGTTCTCTTCACTTCATTCAGCATTATGATACAAGCTGCAGATTTCTATGAAACCACATCTTCATTTCCTCAGTGCAATAATATTGCATTACACTCTTCTGACCTAACTATAATTTGTTCAATCATTCCCTAACTGATGTTGACTTTCTTAGCTTCTAGGTCTTTGTCTCCAGAGAAAGATCTGTTCTGCCTATTTGCATACATATTGATGTTTTCCCTCATTCCTTAGTCTCTTTGAGGGATAGAGAACTTCGTGATATTGCTGGGTCAGAGGTTATATGTAGTTTATTGACTTTGGGGGCAGACTTCAAAATTGCTTTCTAGAATGGCTAGACCAGTGGGACAGCAAGCTTGTCTTCGCAACTCTCTTCCAGTGACTCTCTTGAAGAATGGTGGTTATTCTTATATATTTGAATCAGTTCCTTGTATCTTGAACTTTAGATCTTTATCAAAGCTTTCTATGATAATTATTCCCAGGTAACTCTTTCCCTCTAACTTTAACAACATTGATTTTGTTTCTGCAAAAACTTACAATCTAAATACTCTGTGCTATCTTCCATATTGGGACATTGGCCAAGGACAGCCTAGCTAAAATAGCATGTACAGTGTCCTTAGCCCAATGCAATCTTCCATATGGATGAATTACCTATGATTATTTCCTGTTTCATTACCATGTGGTAAAGAAAATTCTTCTTTGATTGGTTGCTTACCTGGAACTAAATGTATAAACAGGCTCCCCTGGGGGCAACTAGTTCTCTCTCTTTCCTTGTAGTGAGTGAGGCAATTACTTCTCTGTGCCTCAATACTGCTCCTACTCCTCTACCCACCTGGAGATTCTCCTTTGGCATGAATTCTCCTGGCTGCCCTCCTTTGGAACAATTCCAGTTTGTCAATGTCAGTCCTCTAAGCTAGTGCCCAGAAAGAAATTCACCATTCCATATGATCCTTGGCCAACCCAGAGTACAGTGGAACTGCCATTTCTTTAAAATCATTACAACCTAAGAATGAGCAAGCTATTTTGGCTTCTGTGTCCACTAAAACCATTCTATTTCCTTCATATTAACTATTATCTTTGTATTGGTGCTCTTAAGATATTTAACCTATGTATAGTACTTTATACTTATTGCTACTCTATTTCATTTTATTAGATTTGGCTCATTGTTTTAGCCTATCAAGATCTTTTTGGATAATGTCTGTCAACTTGTATATCCTCCTCTATGTTTTATGGCTTCAGTAAATTTGTTAAGTGTACTTTTGTGTTCACCCAAGGAATTGGAACTAGACCAAAGACAGAACCCTTGGAACCAACTAGAAACCTTCTGGTTTAATATTGATCCATCTGAGTCATAGATTAAGAGCCAAAAGTGGGACAGGGAAGGAGAGCTATCTGCTAATACTTAAACGACCAAATTTGGAGCCAAAAGTAAAAATCAGGAACTAGAAGTTTCAGAAAGTCAGATTTAAGCTTCATGCAAAGATAAACTTTCTAATAATTAGAATTGTCTGAAAACAGATAGTTTTTTTAAGGACCCATTATACATTAGATGCTGTTCTAGTTTGGGGGGGATTAAAGATAAAAATTAAATAGGCCCTCCCCCCAAAGAGAAGATACATAAATATATACAACAAAAGAAGCATAAGCATATACAAAATAAAAAAGAAATTTAAATTTATTTTATAGATAAAGGCAATGGGAACTAAAGGATCAACAAAGGCTTCTTAGGGAGGTGGTGCTTGAATTGACTTTTGAAGAGAACTAGTAGAAGCAAAGGTGAGGCAGGAATACATTATCTCAGTAGAAATGCCATCTATATAGTAGATTATCATCTGTAAAGGTTTTTAACAAAACCCATATCCAACTTTCAAATTCTATGATACAAAGTCAAACCCTTATCTCTTTTCTAAACTCCATACCTGAGTTTCCAATTCTATATTTATTTATCTTCATTTGAAATTTTCTCCCAGCACTTCAGTGTTTACATGTTCAAAACTGAGCATGTCATCTTTTCCCCAAAATTTTTTTTCCTCTTAACTTCCTATCTGTTAATAGTAATGCCATCTTCACTGTCATCCCACCTGTAACACACAGGTTTTAAGGAAGGGATCACACTAACCAATTATATGAAACAGGTTTATTATCTAAAGGGATAAGGGAATGAAAGGGAAACAGTAGATTACTTACTACTAGCAACTCACCCAGATATTTTCTAAATTCTAAATTCTAAATAAACCGTAACCTAACTAAATAAACTAATAAAAGATACAAGGGATTAGTAATGTCCATAGGGCCAGATTCTTACAACTCCTAGATCCTTGGTTGGGTCAAACTGCAGAATCAAGATGTAGGGTCCTCACAAGGTCCAGGAAGGGAGGAGGTTCACACCCATTCACACAGTCCACCAGTGTGTAAGGGAACACTGACTCAACCTTTGAAAAGATAACCCAAGTCCTTGGCAGCTCCACAGTTGGTTTCTTCAGGGAGACACTTTGACACACAGTCTGTCTGCCACCCAGCTTGAGAGAGACAGTTGCCAGTTGCCCACCTGTCTTAGAATGCTGACCCAGACAGCTCTGTAGAATCTTGGTTTGAAGGCTGTCAGTCAACCTTGCACAATTCCCTTGCTACACACCTTAATATATTAGTTATCTATGATACTCTCATCACCACTAAGAAAGTCTGTAATCACTTCTAGGACTATTGCAATAGCCTCTTTTTTGGATTCTTAAACTATATTTTTGTGATCCAATTACCACTGTTAAATTAATTTCCTTATTGCAGTTTGATGTCACTTCCCAGCTCAAAAAACTTTCCAGGACTCCCCATTGTTTACTAATTATTTTAAATTTCTTTGCTTGTCATTAAAGGCCCTCTATCTTCAACTATACTTTGCCCCTTAGTCTCATAACATTTCTTTTCCTTCTCATATTCCAGTCTAGTCACTACTTACTCTTCTGTAGACATCCTCCACACTTTCCACCTTAGCCTTTGTCACATCATTCACTATTTTCAGAATGTTGTACTTTATCTTTACCTGTTGAAACACTACCCGTCCATTCAGTGAAGAGAATAAAAGGAATGCCAAAAAAAGCTTTGACAAACATGAAAACTTTGAAGTCTAGAGGTTGAATTTAGTATATACTTAGAAGAAGCAAGCTGTACACACTGGAGACCTGTAACTTCATGTATAATCCTCTTTTTCTATTATACCATCTATATAGAAATGACTATTTTATTTTGTGTTTGTTAAGTTGAAAATAAAATTATTATTTAAAAAAAATCTGCCAGGGAAGTTCACCAATTGTTTTTTCATAGCTCCTTTAGTTAATCTTGCTAATCTGTTTTTCTACATGTATTTTGTAATAACTTTTACCTAATAGACTTTTAGTGTTGTATTAAACATAGGAAAGAAGGAAGGAAGGAAGGAAGGAAGGAAGGAAGGAAGGAAGGAAGGAAGGAAGGAAGGAAGGAAGGAAGGAAGGAAGGAAGGAAGGAAGGAAGGAAGGAAGGAAGGAAGGAAGGAAGGAAGGAAGGAAGGAAGGAAGGAAGGAAGGAAGGAAGGAAAGAAGGAAAGAAGGAAGGAAGGAAGGAAGGAAGAGATGGAGGAATGGAGGGAAGGAAGGATAGAGAGAAGGAAGAAATCTCAAGTATTAACGCATCAAAAAAAAAATACAGAGGATCCAGGGTAAGACCCAGAGATAGAATTATGCTTATCCTGCAAGTGTTTTCTACAGGCCAAAATGATGTTTTCAGCTTTTGCTTCTATAAATCCATAAACTAGAATTGTACACTCTCTGATATTTTTGCTTTTTCATTTCACTTAATCATTTGTATCTGGGAATTTGTTTTGAAATTTTAAGTTTTCAACTTTTTGATCCCTAACCTTTGTTTCAAATAATCATTTGCATTGTAGATAAGGGAAACGTATAGACAATGTAAATATTAGGACAGTAGTTAGATAGGTCCCCCTTTGAAGCCAGAGATAGAAGAGGATAAAAATGTCAGGTTGTTCCTACAGTACATAGAGTTAAGAAACAATTGATGTGCACAGTGGAAAAAGAACTTGTATGGGAGTTGGATGTCCTGGGTTCAACTTTCAACTCTGTGAACTTTCACCCTTGTGACCTTGGTCAAATAACTTAATTTCTCCAGACCAGGTTCCTAAGTCAGCAAATATTTATTAAGCATAGTGCTGTCCTCAAAAAGCTTACAATCTAATAAGGGAGACAATATGCAAACAGCTATGCAGGAGGAAAAAAAGATAAATACAGAATAACAGATAATTTTAGAGGTAAGGCATTAGCATTAAGAAAGATTGAAAAAGATTTCTTGTAGAAGGTGAGAATTTAGCAGAGACTTGAAGGAAGCTGGGAAGCCAGGAAGTAGAAAAGAGGGAGATAACTCAAGCCAGCAAAAAATGTCTGGAATCAGGAGATGAAAAGACTTGTGCAAGGTACAGCAAAGAGGCTAGTGGTAATGGATCATTGAGAAGATGAAGGGAAGTAAGGAATAAGAAGACTAGAAGAATGGGGCAAGTTTTGAAGGTAAGCCAGACAGAGTACTTTATATTTGATCCTGTAAGAAATAGGAACAACTAGAGTTTATGGAATAAAAGGATAATGTAGTCAGACTTCAACTTTAGGAAAATCACTTTGGTAGCTGAGTGTAGGGTAGACTAAAGCAGGAAACTGGAAAGCCTTTTCAATAGTGCAGGCATGAGGAGATCAGTATAGTGGCATTGTCAGAGGACAGAAGGGGGCATATTCAAAGACATGTTCAAAAGTTATCACAAATGCTAGAACTGACTTGACAACCGATAGTATGTGGGGAGTAGAAGAATAAAGAGTCAAGGATGACACTTAGGCTGTGAGCCCAAGTGACCGGGAGAATGGTAGTGTTTTTGAAAGTAATAAGAAAGTTAGGAAGAGGAGAGGGCTTCGGGGGAAGACAACGAGTTTGAATATAGTGAGTTTAAGATATCATCAGGTTTGAGATGTCCAACAAACAGTTAACATGAACCTGCAGGTTAGGGTTAGATAAAGAGATTTGAGAATTATATGCATAGAGATCATAATGGAATCATTATTTGCTGATGAAATCACCAAGTAAAATATTATCGATTTAAAAGAGAAAAGTGCTCAGGACAGAGCCTTGAGGAACTCCTGCAGTTAGAAGGTGAGGTATGAGGAGAACCAGGATAGAGTAATATCACCAAAAAAAAGAGAGAAAAATATCAAGGAAAATAAGGTTATTGACAGTGCCCAGGGCTGCAAAGAAGTAAAAAATAATGAGTAAATGAGTAAAGCCATTGCATTTGGCAATCAGGGTTATCGGCAACTTTAGAAAGAATAAAGGAACTTCCTCATTTGTAAAGCGAGTCTTGAACTAGATAGCCTTTGACATCCCTTCTAGTTCTAGACCTATGATCCCAAGAGAATAATGATGTCACCAAAGCTATCAAGAGATATTTGTGATTCACAATGGGAATGGGCTAGTTTTATGGAGGATTAAGCTGACTTAAAATGGGAATGTAATTGAGAGGGAATGGAATTAGTGCAGAGGCAACGTTGGTTCCAATTAGAAGAAACAATGCAGCTGCAGCATTCGAGATCTTTGGTTCTGGGGGTCTTTCTCTTTGTGTTGACTTTGGTGAAAGGTGTTCTTGTCTCTGGTCTAGTTCAAGGTTATGGTGTTGTGCTGATTTAGAATCTGAACAGTTTTAACAAGAATTGAAGGAATAAGTGAAGAAAAAAGCTGTGGTCAGCTCCAACTTAGAATTGTCTATTTAAATCAGATTCAAGAAGAAATAATCTTACTTCTTCCCTTAGATAAGGATTTCTGGGAGAAAAAAATAATCAGGCTTGTAACCTCAGTAAAACACTTGTAAAAGCTTTTAATTCTGTATTTGTGGGGGGAAAATAGAGATTTTAAAAAATCTCTACCTTCTATCTGACAATGAATACTGTGTAAAGGTTGGACAACAGATGTTCAGTGATTTGTCCAAAGTCACACAGCAAGGAAGTATCTGAGATCAGATTGGAACCCAGGACCTCCTATCTCTAGGCCTGGCTCTCAATGCACTGAGACATCTAGTTGCCTCCCATAGGTTATCTTTAAGTTAAGGCTTATTTTAAAATTTTCATAAACTTTAGTGCCACACCAATGTCCCTTTGATATTATTATAATATTCATTATTATAGTTATATGGATGTGTAGTTGGTTGAACAGTGCCAGGTCACTGGTGGTGTGCCAGGTATCTCTGACTGATCTTTCTTCTGTTTGACATTTTTAATATATGAAAAAAAGTCATGCTTATCAAATTTATGGATAGTACAAATCTTGGAAGGAAAACAGGTATTGCTCAACAAAATCAGAATATAAATTTGATCTCAATAGACTAAAACTAGCAAGATGAATTATAGTAGGGACAATTATAGGAGCATAGGTTCATAGATCTAGAAGAATTCTCAAGTTATCTAGTAAAGTTCAATAATTTTAAGATGAGGAAACAGGTCCAGAGAAGTTAAATGGGATGACCACAAGGCATACTGGTATTTTGGGTCAGATGTGACTCCAGAGTCAATGCTCTTGCCACTGAAACACACTATATCTAAAATATCAGTTGAATAGATATAACAGTAGATACATAGCTTGCCAGCAATTCAGGTGCAAAAGATCTCTAAAATTTAGTTGCTAAAAAAGCTAAAGATAATCTTAGGTTGTGTTAAAGGCAATAACACTATACCACTATACTCTGTGCTGATGATGATAAATCTAAATCATTGGGTTAGATGATGAAAATCTGAAATATTTTAAAACAAACACAGGAAAACTGGAAAGTATCCAGGGTAGAATGACCATGATGGTCAAGGAATTGAAAACCAGGTGACTTTAAGAATGAATTAGTCTCAAAAATAATTAATAATTATATAATTCTTTTAAATATTTGAAGAGTTTTCAGGTGGAAAAGAGAAAAACATTTAATTTCTCTTGACGCAGAGGTGTAAAAATGGAGATTTGAACCCTAATACTTACAGACAAGTATCTCAAATTTGGCTCCTACCTGGCTCCTACAATCTAGTCCCTATTCTGTCTTTCATAATGTGGCAACTTTCTGTAGTCCTGGCTACTGACTGGGTAAATACATCATTGCTAAAACCATTTTAATTAGTCCCTGATTCAAGGACCTGTTATAGATTTATTTTTCCTTTACTTGGAATTTTTACACATAAGACTTGGATAGTCTATATTTCATCCAGAAATTGTCTTTTTTTAATTTGGATTTTTTTATGTTTTTGATTTCTCTTGCCAGTTGATTCATATACCTCATAACTCAGCCATGCATCCCTAAATTATCCCTGTGTTTTTCAAACACCATCTTTGGGGGGGGGCATATAATTATTATTATTATTTAAATTGAAAAGTTTAAACTCCTTTTGAGAGTAATTTTAGGTTAAGAAATATGCTACCTCTCTGAATCCAGAAAGTGAATTGTTTGGAGAAGACACCATGAAGATGCCTCCACAGACCAAAAGCTACTACAGGTAGATCCAGAATGAACCTTGGGGTGTGGTTGATTGAACTGAAGGTTGATTGAACATTTATTTTTAATGTACATGCTTATGCCAAAAGGGGACTGCCCCCTAATTGGCTTTTTGTCAATGCACCTAGCAATTATTGGTTTTGTTCTCTTTTCCTCTTATCCTCAAATTATTGCAATTTCCTAGCTGGTATGTTTACAAGACCCATAGGAGAGATTAGTATTCCTTAGCTCTGTGGTGGGGCAGGGAATGTAAAAATGGAGATTTGAACCCTAGACTTCAATCCCCAGAAATCCTTGGTATTTCCCAGAATTCCCTATAATCTCATCTGAGTCTCCACATTGGCCAGATCACAATTGGTATTTAACTGGCAGTAATGCCTACCTCGCTCTCTTCAATGCTCTTCTCTTCCATTGCACTGATGTAGTAAGTAAGTTTTGAATGGGCTAATCAGCCCTGGGCGTATGGTTTCTTATTTAGTATTTTCTTTATTCCTTGATTTTCTAATAATCCTTAATAAACCTCTTAAAATATAATATTTTTATTACTAGAAACTAATTTAATTTTTACAGAGGACAAAATGATAGTACAATTGGTCAAAATTTTGGGGAGGCAAGTCTAAGATCAATCTACAGAACTTTTCAAAAGATAGAGTTATCTAATAATGTAATGGGCTACCATGTGAGTTCACCATCCCTGGAGAACTTGTTTAAGTAGAAACTCTCATACATCTCTGGGATTTTGTCAGAGGGATTCTCCTATAAGGGAAGTAGTAGTTCTTGAGATCAATGGTGTCCTTCTCAATTATATGACTCTATTGTAAATTTTTAAATCTTTATACTTACCTACAAAAAGTAAACTTATGTAAAGTGTAACAGTTTAAAAGAGGGAATATATGCATAGGATTCATTGTTTTTTTTCCGAATATGTCTGGGTGGTCATTTTTTTTAATATGTTATATCAGGAATGCTGTTAACATATATATTGCTCAATTGTAGGAGAATTCTCCTATCCAAAATAGCATTGCAATATAAGTAACTTTATATGTAAGAAAAACTCAAACAATGTCCTGTAAGAGCACTAACATAATTTTAAATTACTTCTTCCCCAAGAACTTGTAGGGAGCTATAATTTCATGGTAGGTAAAATCAAGAGTTTTATATTTCTCATTTTCTTCTTGTTATGGTAACCATTTTTCCTCTTCTATGACTGGTTAAGGCTATTATATTAAGTTGAACCCTTGATAAAAACCCTGTGGCTAAAATCTGCCGCACTGACTACTTTTCTTTAAACCAACATACTTATTTTGTCCCTTCTTTCAGAGAAAACATTAAATCCATTGTTAAATCAATCTTCTTTTACCCATAACCCAACTAACAGTCTGATTTTAATCTCAGTAGTGTATTAATTTAGCAATTTCAGATTATGTTTTAATTTGTCATCAAATGTAATTAAATAATTGAAATGATTCATTTGGAAAAAAATCTGCTTGTCTCCCCAAAAGGCATTCTAATGCTTCTTTAGATTCTGGGAATTGGGGTTTTCTGTATTTATTTCTAAAAGAGGAGAGCCCTTATGCTTAGGCAAATCACCTTTAAGAGTCTTTTCTTGTAGCAGACATGAACACATTGGAGAATTGAAAGATGAAAATCATCTCACCTTCCCTATGTGATGTAAAAAGCAATTTTTCACAGAACAAAAAGGTTTTTTTCTTATGTTCCTTCCCCATGAGAAGACATTTTTCCCTCTCTCCTCCATCTTGATCATGGGGCTTCTTCCTTCTGAGACTTTTTTCTGTTCGCTGTGCTTTTAGGTCACTTTTTGTGTCTTCATTTTTTGCCTGGCTCAGCTCTATCTCATCAGGCAGCAACTCACTTTCCTGGAGTTGCAGTTCCTATTTTCTTTCCACAGCCTATTTTTAGATCTATTGTTTTATGCATTGTCAGCCACATATGTTAACTGTTCGAGAAGTTGTCCCATAGAGGAGTGTATAGTGAAGTACATTTGGTGAAAATCTGGATTATGTGCTAAATGCAAAGCAAAATTATGATAAAGGTCTTTTTAAATTGATTTTTCCCCCACCAAAAATCAATATTGAAGCTGAGGATTGCTGACTTCATTAACTATTGATTTGGCCACCGAACAAACAAACACAAAAATCAATGGTGAGGAAGTCAAACAAATGCCAATGCACAGCAACCATCTTTGGTAGGGGTGATAAAGATAACTTTCAGGGAGGAATTGGGCCTCCTAAAAGGAAACAGAGAAACCAGCCTGGGCAACCAAGATTAAATGATCAGAATTAGAAAAGTGTGTCATGTCTATGGCTGTGCCCTTTACAGCTTAAGCTGAGATGTGCCTCCCCAGGTGCACTGTGGATTTTCTGACAGAACCCTCAACCAGAAGATATTGAATCAGAAAAGGACAAAACATAAAGCAGTTTCCAATTCAATTCAATAAACATGAATTAAGTGCTTAGATGGTGTCCCGCATGGTACCAGGTGCCAGGAGAGATTCAGAGATAAATAAAACATGATCCCTAGCAAATAATAGCTCAACTTTCAAGAGCACTTCACAGTGCTACCTGTTACAAAGGGACAATTCCAGGCTGGATCCTGGGGATATGATAAAAACACAAGGTAGGGAGAATAGATGATAATACTTCAGGAGTCTTTTTCAGTCTGGTAGATTAGTAACTGAAAACACTTCCATTATTAGGTTGGTTATATTTCCAGTGATAATATATTGTTAAATATCTTATGGCATCTTGAAAACTCAATCACTGGGTAAAGTAAATCCACTTTTTCTGAAAACATATAAAAATGCTTCCATCTCACTGATAAAAATGACTGCTTGATTCCACTTGAAACCGGAGGTTATTTAAACATGGACCTTCAGCAGCAAGATGAATAAAGATAAGAGACCTTGCTGAGTTCACACTTCATTTTCTTCTAGTGATATATGCAGTCACAACAGTTCTTCTTCCTACTGATCCTCCCCACTGCTGCCTTCCCATCCCATAGCAGGTATCAGACTATCAGTCATTTAAGCAGAAAGTATTATTAAGTACTGATGCAGGATATTGTATATGGTAAGTAAAGGCAACTGTGAGAGACTTCTAAGACTCTACCTACCCTGAATATATGATCTTCTCACTAGACTGGTTCTCTTAAGGACACCGTATTTCATCCAGTTCCATGGATTCAGGCACTAACAATAGATGACATTATATTTTATTTCCACAACTCTTCTCCATTCTTTAGACAGCAGAAAAAATCTTTTGACAACAGTGATAGAATATAATCCACCAACATACATTTAAACCTTGTTGGGTTTACAGATTCCTCCATGTATTTGTTCTGTGGAACCTGCTATATAAATCTACTCATACCTGAAATCTTTCATTCATGTCAATATAGCAACTATTTTATCAAAGCACCCCTCCAAGGGTGCTGCCCTCTTTGTCACCAAATCTAATCCATAGACAAGTCACTTGACTTCTCTGAATCCCATTTCCTCATCTGTAAAATGATGGAGTTGGACTAGGTCAGTGGTGCTAGACTCAAATACAAACAAATGTGTTAGAGGAAGCTAGGTGGCTCAATGTTTTGAGAGCCAGGTCTAGAGATAGGAGATCCTGGGCTCAATTCTGGTCTCAGACACTACCTAGCTATGTGACCCTCAGCAAATCACTTAACCTCTAATGCTTAGCCTTTGCACTCCTCTGCTTTGTGATGAATTTACAGTACTGATTCTAAGATGGAAGGTAAGAGTTTTTTTAAAATCCCTACTGGCAAGTTAGTGACTTAGAAAGCCACAAATTATGTTGATTTTGATTTATTTTGGTAAACATTTCCCAGTTAATTTTAAGCTGGTTCATGCTCAAATGTGGCATCCTTGAGTAGATGATCCTTTAGGTTCCTTCCTACTTTAAATTGATGATCCAAATAAATTAAAACCCACAATCCTACAATCTAAATCTATGAAGCCTATGCAGATGATCTCTAAATCTAAACTTTGCCTTCTCTCACCTATATCAATTTTCTAGTTTCATATTTCTAAGTAAATGCTGGAGATCTCCACCTCCATCTCTTTTAGGTACCTCATACCCAATATGATTAAATTTATTATCTTCCCTCCATATCCATTCCTTCTATTTTATTCCTATTAAGTAAATTATCCTCTTAGGTTCCCATTTCATCTCTTAGCTCTCTAACCTTTCTATGTTCCAATCACATCCTCCTTCTATTATGTCCTGTAGAGAGGTGAAGTCCATGGGTAATGTAAGGAAAGAGAATTTCAAAGATGCATCTAAGCTTTTTGGTCCCACAATACTGAGTTTAGTTACAGAAATAGGAAGTATAGGACTTTAACTACGCAACTTGACTTCCCAGAGGCCACACAGGGATTTTTCTATTGTCTACCTATCGCACTCTGCTATTCCTTCCTTACCAACCCTCCTGACTCTCTTCTAAAGATTTCTCTCCTATATATGTCCAATATTATGTATTTCCAGATCTCTAACAATACTAAAATACTAAATAAATAGTAATAAAAATAATACTCTGCATATGCCATAACTCATAATAGCATTTGGGGATGGGGGTGGGGAAGAGCTCACTAAGAGACAGAGAAAGGAGGAGACTGAGAAGCCGAAGCGTTGCCATAATCTTTACGTAAACCTTCAGTTGATTCTCTACCTTGGATTCTCCTGCTTGTGTTGTCACTGTGTCTTTCCTCCTCCTCACTCAATCAGGAACTGTCTGTCTTCTTTTTGTATCCTCGATAAAACAGGCTTGCAACAGTGTATTCTTTAAACAAAGCTAATATAGTTAAGCCAAATGCCGCTGAGGAACCTTTTTAGGATATATCTTTGGTGGGAGTGGAAACCCACAGATTAGCATTGATCTTCATTGCCTTCTCAACGCCCCCTCCCCTCAGACCCAATCAGCAGCAAATCCTATAACTCCAAACTCCCCCAGGTCTCTCACATTCAGCATCTCCTCTGCACTCCTATAGCAACTCCCTCATGCACTTCAAACTTAATGTGTTCAATTCTGAAATCATCGTCTGTCTCACTCCCACTCTACGCTCCTAAGTATCTCCTTTCTTCCATGTCCTGCTCATGGCATCAGTATCCTTCATGGTAACTCAGGCTCAACATTTTGGAGGAATTTTTGACTCTATTTTCCCCCAAACTCTCCTCCTCAAAATCCAATCAAATGCCACTTATTACAGCCATATATACTCATCAACCTAATAGAAGCCCTCAATACTTCTTGCCTGGACTATTAAAATAGCTTTCTAACTGATCTTCCTGCCTCCATTCTCTCTCCACACTTTTGCCTTTCAGATCCCTCTTTTACACTGCTGCCATAATAATCACCTAATGCTCATGTCTTACCACATTGCATTTCATACTAGTTGCTTAAATAATAACTATACAATCAAGAGAATGCAATGCCTATTGTTTATCTAGGCTTTAGCAAGACACTCAACAAAGTTGGGGGGCATTGGAGGGGATGAGTGGGAAGATGGAGATATGTGGGCTAATCATTTAGATGAATTAGGAGTTACCCAGATGGCCAGAACTAGAGAATATTCATTAATATCCCAATGTAAATGCCCCAAGGATCTATGCATACATTCTGGCCCTTATAATAGATGGATGGATGGATAGATAGATAGATGGAGAGATAGATAGGTGGATAGATGGATGGATGGATGGATGGAGAGAGAGAGGAAAAGAGAGAGAGAGAGAGAGAGAGAGAGAGAGAGAGAGAGAGAGAGAGAGAGAGAGAGAGAGAGAGAGAGAGAGAGAGAGAAGGGTAAGAGGTTAATAGATGAGTGTTTATCCAGTTCTTATGGTATGCTTAGGATGATCCTAAGTATGATTCAGGGAGGACTGTACCTCTGGGGATAAGGGCTTGCCCAGTCTTTCTCATGGCTGTTCATCTACCCTTGATATCTATTTTTCACCCAACTCTCACCTGTGGTTTCAAGAGACTATGGCATGCACAGCAATCACAACCCAGTAAAACCATCTCAGCAGATGGGCTAAATGAGATGGAGAGTAACTGAAGGCTTTAAAACTCTTAGTGAGTTGGAAGAATGTCTCTCTGTCTCAGATAGAAGGGGCAGATTAGAACAATTTGTCCCAAAGATCATGAAGGCAGCTAGAGAGGTTGCTGTGGAATACTTAGAGTTTGGTCATACATTAACATGCCAATGTCATTCACTGAATCCAGGCCATCCCCAGTCATACTGACTGTGCCACAGGGAATTAGGCCGATGTCTTTGTGAAACTCTGCCTCACTTAAATCCAACTCATGATCAAGTCATCACCCCATGATACACTGGTCTTCCTTGAAAATAAAGGACAAATAACAAGTGGTAGGCATACAAAATAAGCAAAAGAATTTCTATTAACAAATAAAAAATTAAAACAAAACAGTCACAATGGAATAATTGTTAGAACACAAAAGAAACTGGATTATAATTAACTAGTCATCAATAGCATGGACAAAGAAGCCTGATGTACTTCCTAAAAAGGACAATAGAAAAGATAGATGCATTTAGAGGACATTTTGTTTGTGAAGTAAAGAGTCACAGCATTTCATCAGAAGATGATTTGGTCATAATTTCCAGGAAAGAAGGAAATAAGCATTTTTAGGCATTTACTATGTGTAAGGCACTGTACCCTTTACAAATATCTCATTTGATCTTCACTGGGAGGTAAGTGCTGTTATTGTTGCACTTTTATGATTGAGGAAGCTGAGACAGACAGAGGTTAAGTGACTTACCCAGATTCATATAGCTAGTTAAATGTCTGAGGTCAAATTTGTCCTCTGTTCTCTAGATTGGTGATGGCAAACCTTTTAGAGATGGAGTGCCATGCCTTATCCCCCAGAGACTGAGTGCCATGCCTCACCCCACCTTGCCCTCTGTACCACCCCTTACTCCAGAGGGAAGAAGCACTCCCATTTGGCTGCTGGGCAGAGGGGCTGGTGATAAGAGGCTGAGGAGAGTGGCCTGAGTGCTCCGTTGCTCTCCATCTATGTGCCACACTGTGAGCTCCGCTCCCCTCAAACCTAGCTCCTCTCCAACCCTATCATGGGAATTACCTTCACCACAGACTCAACAGGCTGTTATCGGAGACCCCCAGCATCTTACCTAAGACAGGGGAGTGAGGAAGCACTCCCATTGGCTGCTGGGCAGAAGGGCAGGGGAAGTGAAGAATGTCCTCAGGAAAGTGGAGTCTGTAAGGGAACAGCTCCACCCCAGGTCCCTCTGGCTTTCTAGTAATGAACTCTGGTGGGTGACTGCAGGCATGCCCACAGAGAGGGATCTGTGTGCTTTTTGGCAAGTGTGCCATAGGTTCTCCATCACTGCTCTAGAGCATGTATCTACTTATTGGTAACATGACATCATAATGAAAAATTCTCAGTGTTCCTGGGTATAAATCCTTCACAACAATCTCTGAAGGAGGTTTTTTTTTTTTCATTTATTTTTGTCATCTAGCCAACCACAAACCAGGTAGAAGAATTACAAAGCAATGAGTAGATTTTTCTCTGACAATGAATTTTACCTGTGTGGAAAAGAATACCCCCCCACACTCCTTTCCAACCCCCAAACAAACATTTATAATTTAAAAAATACTATCTTTTAAGTGCCACTTATTAAAGTACACATTTGCACATTGTGGAAAGATTGGGAAGATGAGAATGACAACAAAGGAAAGGAAGACAAAAAGAAAAAAGATGATAAAATTGCATAAACATCTTTATTTGAAATAAAAGATAAAAAGAAATCCTTTCAAAGTAAACATATTTGTGGTAACTTTTCAGAATTAATTTTTATTGCATACACTTTGCCTTTGAAAGAGATTTCATTTTAGGCATTATGTTTTAATGAATGCAATATTGTATAGATATGAATGTTTATACTCTATTGATGTATGTTAGATACAACACTTTTAAAAATATCAACAAATTAATAATTAATATATTAATGCTATGATGGTGTATCCCTTAGTATTAGGCATACTATCAAATGACATGAATTAAATTATTGTAAATATTTCATTAAAATTGATTTGCTTGACATTGGTCATGCTTGTCCTTTTAAACACTTGTCCACATCAATGGTTTTTATTACAATAGAGGCTACTTCAATTTACTTGTTCTGTTATCCCCAGAGCTTTCAACTGAATAAACAGGTGTATAATAAATTTTGTTGTTGTTGTTGTTTTCTAAAACCTTTTCTTCCATCGTTGAATGGATACTAAATAATAGTTCCAAGGTAGAAGATCAGTATAGGCTAAGCAATTGGGGTTAAAAGACCTGCCCAGGGCCACATAGTTAGGATGTATCTGAAACTGGATTTGCATACAGGACCTCTTATCTTTAGGCTTGGCTCTCTATCCATGGAGCCACCTAGCTGCCACTTAATAAGTACTTTTTAATGACCTTGAGTATAATGGTTTCTTTGCTAATTTGAAATTTTTAACCTTTTGAAAATGTCTCCTCTGGTCCTGTAAAAAATGACAAGGATTTCCCAGGATGTTTAATTAATTTAATTTAAATAGAATCCTTTGATATGTATATATACATATGATATTCATATCCATCACTTTTCTTTTGAGAATGATACAAAGGACAAAGTTAAGGTAAGCCCTCAGTTGCAATGATATTTATAAAATAAATGTATGTTTTTTAAACTTCTTTTACTACTACTAATTTTTCTTTTATCTTATCTACCTAAGACATATTACTGTATGTAATGCTCTTTTCAAAAGATATTTTATTGCCTTCATAATAAAAACAAAAATCTAGACCAAAAACAGAACACAAATACCATCAATGACATGAGAATATGTGTACAAGATTAATAGAATAGAATTAGAGAACACTAAATCTTTGATTAATATTCTAGAGGCAGAAATGTTGATTATTAAAAATCTATTTTGTTTTTCTTAAACTCTTGGCCAATCCAAATAGTAAATGTTTGTCTATTACACAATTTGAATATCTAATTCATGTTTGTATTTTTCACTCATTTGATTTATTAATATCATTTCTGTGATACAGAATGTACCATACACAAATTATTTTTAATGTATAATTTTCAGAATCTAGTGGCTCCTTGAATCCAAAAGATAAAATAATTTCTTTGAAATTAAAAAAAAATTACCTTTGTTTATTTCAAAATGAATAAAATACTTGTGTAAGGATGTGTATGTATTCCTATTTTCTTTTTTTTTTTGCCCCTGTAAGATATACAAGTCTATCTAGATGTAGCTTACAGAGAGGCAACAATAGATATCTTTATAGTATTCTCCTCTCACCCTTTTCTAAGGAAGACTGATTCCTTCCAGGAAGGAAGATGGGAGGTTCAACCATAGGCTGGCCACTCTGTTCTCCTCAGAGAAAGGAGCTACCAGGCTGGAATTATATCAATCTGCTCCCTTAAATATTGCTAGTCTAAAGAAAGTGATTATTAGGCTCAAGCTGTTCTCCTGATCATTATTCCTTAATGGGGAAGGAGGGCCTCAAGCTATATATACAAGGCTTGACTCCCTTCCCACCAGATTCCAACTCCACAATGAATACACATAAGCAAATAGCAGATAAAACCATTTATTTAAACAGAAAGCAAACAGAAGTCAGAGAAAGTAGACCTGAAAAAATATACCTGGTAATACATAGAGCGAATGAGTTGTTCTCTTGGAAGTGAGATGATCCAGCTCTAATGACAGAGTGACAGAGAGAGAGAGAGAGAGAGAGAGAGAGAGAGAGAGAGAAAGAGAGACAGAGAGACAGAGAGACAGAGACAGAGACAGACAGAGACAGACAGACAGACAGAGACAGACAGAGACAGACAGACAGACAGACAGAGACACACACAGAGACAGAGACACAGAAATACAGAGACAGAGAGTCACAGAAACAGACATCGACAGAGAGACAGAGACAGGGAGATACAGAGAGAGAGACAGAGAGAGACACAGAGAAACAGACAGAGACTGAGATAGAGACAGAGAGACAGAGACAGAGAGATAGAGAGATAGAGCACAAATTAGAGTCTGGGGTATCAGATCTTATCCAAGGGAAAATTCCCTGAAGTGTGTACTGTAGTAAACTGGGAACAGTGACATAACTGAAATGCCAGCTCCTCTACAAGTTAATGTCTTCCTAGAATCTTTCTCCCTCCAGCAACGTGACAAGAGATTGGAATGGTACATCTTCTCTCTTGATGTAGTATATCAAAAGACCAGTATGTCTCTTTTCTCCCTCACTCACCAATACGCATGTGTGAGACACTGAATGATCCATCTTCACCAAGGAGTCCCATACCAATGGCATTTGATGCTCAAATTACAGATATGTATCTGAGAAGCTTGTAGGTAAAATGTTAGCAAGTAGGTAACAGTTAGCAAGTCTAAGAAAATCTGTAGAGAACTAGGTGGCAATGGATAAGCCAGAACTCTGGATCTGGAATCAGGAAGTCTCAAGTTCAAATCCTGCCTCAGATACTTATTAGGTATGTGACCCTGGGCAAGTCATTTAACCTCCATCTGCTCAGTTTCCTCATCTGTAAAATGAGGATAATAACACCTATCTTGCAGAGTTATTGGAGGGATAAAATGAGATATTTATATAGCACTTTGCAAACCTTAATGTGCTAATGATAATAAATTATAAATATAATAGCAAATGCTAGCAATTATTATGATTCTGTTAGAATGTATAAAGAAACATCTTTACTTTTTCAAACTTTAAAGTTTCATGACTTAAGATTATCGAATTTTTGTTGTAAGGACATTCAGTGAGTCAGTCAAAATTTGTTGAGCTCTAGCTTATGTCCTAGAGACAGACCAAAAGGATGAGGTTCAGGTAATGAAAGGAGTCACAATTTATTTCAAGATACAGAACGATCAGAAATGAAAAAAGACACCTCAATTAAAACCTATAAGGAATAATGAACCCATTTTATACAGGCCTTTAAGATTTGCAAAGTGATTTACATATATTATCTTACTGGAATCTTATAACAAGGCTTTGTGATAAGCAATGGAAGTACAATATCCATTTTACAGATGAATTTGAGGTTCCGTCACAGAGTTGTCTCTAGAATACATGTCGATTGATTTATAAGGTAGCAATTTTCTCACTTTACCATGAGGAAGATTAGGGCATTTCAAGGAATAAGGAAATTCATGAAATGTAACCGAGGCATGGATAATCCATTATTTGGGGGTTTAATTGGCTTTGGGAAACATATGCATAGTAAACATTTAAGTGTGACTCTCATCTGGGAGGTCATTTTTAAAAAATGAAGCCCTCATCCACGAGGATCTAGGAAACTTTAGTTTCTCCAATTTTTATCCATTTTTCTACCCTGAAAATAAGAATTCTCTCTCAGATTGATAGAAGATTTGCATCTAGCCACACATTTCAGGATTTGTCCCAGGTTCAAAGAGATTGAAAAGCTTTTTATTTGACCAAGAAGAGTTTCTGGAGCAAGACACAATTTGTGGAGAAATTTAGAGTTCCTTCTAGAATTAATCAGGTCTCTGGAGCCAATGTAAGACTTTCTGAAATTTACAATAGTTACCTTCCATTTCCCCCTCACTCGAAGCTAATCTACCTCAAGCATGGATCCATGAGGTCCCCATGGAACTAGCCACGGATTACAAAAATCCCTGGTTAAAGGTACCAAACCAACAGATTGAAACCTATCGGAAGATCTCAGAGCCTCACTTGTGGCTCCCCAAATCCATGACCACACATCCCTCTTCTCTAAAATTTGTCAGGATTCCCACTAGGGAGAGTAGTCGTTAGGAGCTATACTCCTTACCCATGGAGTAACTTGGCAACTTTACTGTCAGAACCTTGGGAGGACATTCCCAATCCTCACCCTTCCCACCCCTCACTCTGTTCCCAACTCTAGTGATCTCAAGGATTTAAGAACATTAAAAATGACTTCTCTGCATACACACACACACACACACACACACACACACACACACACACACACACACACACAGGGTCTCAAAGTAGACAGACTGTTGGAATCAAGACCTAAGTTTCAAATCTGTGTGACCCTGGGCAAGTCACTTAACCTTTGTAACCTTCATTTTTCTCATCTATAAAATATGGTGGCTGGACCTGCTGGCATCTAAGATCCCTTCCAGCTATAAATCTATGATGCTACAAACTGAACTTTGTCTTGCAGTTAGCTGGAAAGTACCATTTGCAACAGTGTTCTCTCAAAGTAGATTTTGCTTTCCTAATTATGCCTACAGGCAAGAAGAATATTTAATGTATTCTGTTGCCCTGAGCTTTGACAGTTGAGGATCCAAACACAATATAATTAATAAATCAGATGATAATAACCATAATTTTGACATTTGTATAATGTTTTAAAGTTATCAAAACAATCTGTGTACATTGTCTTATTCGATGCCTACAATTTCCCTGCAAGATAGATGCTACAGGTAATATTATGCCCATCCTAAAGATGAGCAAACAGAAGCCCAGAGATGCCAAGTGATTTTCCCATGGGCACACAGTTAGTAATTCCCTGGGTGGTTCATTTAGAAGGTAATTTTCTTTTCATAAAGAACTCTCTTAAGAACCTGAATCAGGACAGTTCCACCTCTCCAACTGAGAAGGCATCTGGGATAGAAAACCTCAAAATGTATTATTTTCCATTTTGCAGCCCTTGATGGGGTATCTAAAGAGAGAGCATTTTATTTCTCAGCTTTGTAGGGAATTGCACACATGACTCTCCCTCTCATTTTTCTTTTAAAATTTGCAGTGATTTTGTTAGAGACGATAGCTCCTTTATGAGGAAATACATCTGAGGAACCAAATGAGGCCTCCCAGCAGATTCAGTCATTTGCAAAGCCATTGGAGAATCTGTAGGCAGAGGCTTTGAAAACTGAGGGAGGGAGGGAGGCAATGCATCAACTGCTCATACTTATTCTCCTAACTGCCAGAGAAATTAAATTTGTTTTTCACCTCCTGAAAATGCAACACATTTTTATTGCACAAATCTCTCCCATGTTTAATGCTACCCTGCAATTAATTTTCTTGTGAAATGAAAGTCTCATCTTAATTTTGTATTTTCTCATTAAAAACAGTGCTGAGTATGGTCAGTGAATGCCCAGTTTATGGGTGCTGTTCCTAATGTTTTTATGACCTTTAGCTTCTTAGTTGATTCAACCAGGCTGATTGTTTTTAATACTTTAATTTCTATTCAAAGGATAATAATAAACGACACTTAAATGGTTCTTTAAAAATTGCAAGGCTTTTAAAACATATTATTTCCTTTGATCCATAAAACAATCCTATGAGGTCAGGACTACTTTTATCCCCATTTCATGGATGAGGAAACTGAAGCTGAAAGAGACTGAGTTGCCCAGGATCACAAAGCTAGAACGTGTTAAAGGCAAGTTTTGAACCCTGGTTATCCTTATTCCAAGTCCAGTATTACATTGCTCATCTCAGATCATAAGATCAATGATTTAGAGTTAGAGAGACTTCAAAGGTCATCTAACACTCACTTTACAGACAAGGAAACTCAAGCCCAGATAAGTTAATTGACTTGCTTAAAGCCAATGATAAACTATATGTCCATATATGATGTATTTGCTTGAATTCCTAAATTATTTCTACAAAGTTGTACTATGGTGTACCACACCATAGCTGGGAAGGTAGTTAAAACAAATTTTCATCTCATTTTAGAGATGGAGAAACAGTCAGAAAGGAATAGTACCTTGTGTAGAGTTGCCTGAATACTAATTGTCAGAACTAGGATTCAAACCCAGATCTCTTGAATCTCAATCCATTATTTCCATGATAGTGTGTTACCTCATAAGTAGAAAAAAAGGTTTTTGGCTACGGAGATGTCCTTTAATTTTAGTATTATCACACTTAAGGCTATCCGCAACATTGTGTTATCTTCTTGTTCTCTAAAATCTAAGGTCCTACTTCCCTGATTTGGGGAATAGATAGCTTTCCTCCCTGGGTAGAATCAAAGCATTTGATGTCTGAAAACCTTAAAGGTCATCTATTCCAACTCCATCTTTTATATGTATAGCAGACTTACATAGGCGGATGTTTCAGGCACAAGCTTTGTTAAGCATTTACTATGTGCCAGGCTCTATGCTAAACACAGAGGAAACAAAATGCATGGCCCCTGCCCTTAGGAAGCTCCCATTCTAATAGGGGATACATACACACAACATACAAAGACTCCATAGGCACTCTTTAATGTTGGTCTCTGGCCATCTCAAAGAAAAGCCTTTTTCCCAGCAGATCAGAAAACCCAGGAAATGAAAGTTGTAGGAATGGCAAGAATTATTGGGCTGGGCAGGATTTTGCTTGTTTCTTTTTGTTGAGAGAAATTGTATTACTTTGTGGGGTCAGAACCACCATGGTGGACCAGGCCACCAAAAGACTGCCATAGGAGATTACTAAATGGCCAACCATAAGAGATGTCACCCTTCAAGACTCACCTTTTCTGCCAAAGGAATCCCTACAAGTTGTTTTATTTTCTAAAATTTAATCTAACACTCCTTTATTTTAGAGATGAGGAAGCTGAAGTCCAGAATGATCCATAGGAACACAATCATGTATAATTTCTTTTAAAATATTTATTTATTTTAAAATATTTTTCCATGGTTACATGATTCATGTTCTCTCCCTCATCTCTTCCCTCCCTCCTCCTGGAGCTGACAAGCAATTCTGCTGGGTTATACATATATTATCACTCAAATCCTATTTCCACATTATTCATTTTTGCAATAGAGTAGTCTTCTAAAACCAAAACCCCAAATCATATACCCATATAAACAAGAGAAAAAAAGCCATATCTTTTTCTTCTGGATTTTTGCTCCCACAGTTCTTTCTCTACAAGTGGATAGTGTTCTTTCTCATAAGTCCCTCAGGATTGTCCTGGATCACTGCATTGCTATCAGTAGCAAAGTTGATCACATTTAATCGTGCCTCAGTGTTTCCATTTCTGTGTACAGTGTTCTCCTGGTTCTGCTCATTTCACTTCACATCAGTTCCTGGAGGTCATTCTAGTTCACATGGAATTCCTCCAGTTCATTATTCCTTTCAGCACAATGGTATTCCATCACCAACAGCTACCACAATTTGTTCAGCCATTTCCCAATCGAGGGACTCCACCTCATTTCCCACTTTTTTACTACCACAAAGCGCGCTGCTATGAATATTTTTGAACAACCCTTTTTTATTATCTCTTTGGGGTACACACCTAGTAGTGGTATTGCTGGATCAAGGGGCATGCATTCTTTTGAAGCCCTTTGGGCATGAAGGGATCCCTACTTTTGAAGATGGTATCTACCTCATCATCTAGGGGTTTGAGGCTCTGACCACCAAGGACGTTGGAAACACCACAGGAACCTGCTAGAACCCAGTGAGAGGAGAAGGGGAGATGGTACAGAAGGCTGCTAACCAGATATGTTGGAAAATGTTTATAGAAATGACTCCTGACCCTCATGCCTCTGAAGAGATACTTAAGAGAGAAGTCAAAAGGTATTATACATCATTCTATGACCATGAAAAGTATTCTGTTGGGGAAGCCAGGGTGTCAATCATGCTTCCCTTCTACTATGGGCTTCTGGGAGCACTAGTGTCCTTGAGAAGAAAAAAAACATGTGAATTTAGCCATTAAGGGGAGGGGTAACAGCTGCTAGGGATGGAGATTTTGTTCCTTTTGCTTGAAAGATGAGCAGCCACCTGGGGCCCTCAATGTCATGTTTTATAATCTTTCTATTTTTTTTTTTAGGAAAGCAAGGCTAAACCATAATGTAAGTGTGTTTTCCTGTAGGTCACATGGAATGAGGACAGAGAAAAAAAATCAAAAGGTGAAAATGAGACACACAAGTGATACCTAAGATATATTCCTGGGGTAAATGCAAGATGTGTGTCAAAGGGAGGGGGGAAAAGTCAAAAGGAAAGATAATGATCCAAAATTAAGATAAATTTGTGTATTAGGATATATAAATGATTCCTTTACATTTTAAAAATGCCAGACTCAGCCTAGATAGTCCAAAGTTAAAGGACAGAAAGTACTTACTGCAGTAATAATCATAGAAATAATTAGCATTTATGTAGTACTTTAAGGTTTGCTAAGTACTTTACACATGTTGCCTCCTTTCCTTCTTCCAGTGAATAGGTGCTATTGATACCCACATTTTACAGATAAGGAAACTAAAGCTAAGAAAAATTAAATGACTTGCCCAAGGTTACAAAGCTAGTGTCTGAGATAGGATTAGAGTCTATCTTTCTGAACAAAAGTCCAATACTCTAATAAACACTGTGCCATCCAGCTGGCTACTAATGTCAGTGAAGACAATTTCCTAAACTATCTCTAGCAAAATCACTGGTCTTTATAGGTAGAGGATGCCTGGCCACTCCTTCTGCCAGAGAAGCAGGGTATCCTCTCTGTTTTCTATATCTACCATTTCACTGACACTTCCTTTAATACCTTACTTCTGTCTCCTTCATGATGGGCTACGTGGTTGTCTTATATGGCTCTCATGATAGTCTTGCCCAGAAGAGTAATAATATGGCAGCAACTCCAGCCTGAAAATCAATCTAGAGACTTCCTGAAAAAAAAGAAAAGGCCTATGTATCCCCCCAAATTCACGACAAGCCTGTTACTTTAGTACTTCCAATCAATCTTCCAGTTTTACTCTCTGATAGAACCCAAAGATCCAAGAGGAAACCAGAATATTAGGAAAAAATCCATTGTTACAAATAGGAACTACCTACAAATGGCCAGTGATTTATATGTTCAAGACTACAAGTCATGTCTCTTAACATTCAGTTTAGTATTCTTTCTGCTTATATGGTATTCTGTATTTAAATTCTGAAATTCATTGGATTCTTGATGAATACAAAAATCCCTCTATGAAAGATGATGATTCAATCACGTTTAATGCAAATCCTCAGTAACTTCTATTTTTTTAAATCATGTATAGAATCAGGGTGGAGCTCATAGAGACCAAAATGAGCTAGGATAAAGCTATGGAATAGATTTTTGGGGGAAAGATTGAGTAGGTGAAGAGAGCTAAGAAATGTGTCCAAGTGATCTAGGGGAAGTCAGTATGTAGAGTTAAGGGAGGCTACCTAGCAAAGGAGAAACTAGTAAACAATTAAGGATAAGGCAGACTTTAAGAGGGGAGACCTAAGGGGTAGCTGTCAGGTAATGGCTGATGAATCCAATCAGCAAACCCAAAATTAGAAGTGAGGTTCACTTCCATAAAGTGAATATCACTCAAAATATAAAGATTCTCAAAGTAAAAGTAGCCATCCATGATGCTTTATCTAAATAAATGAGTTTTTATTGTTGTTCAGTAGTTTTAGTCATGTCTGACTCTTCATGACCTCATTTGAGGATTTCCTTGCAAAGCTAGTAGAGCAATTTGCCATTTTCTTTCCCAAATCACTTTACAGATGAGGAAACTAAGGCAAATAAGGTTAAGTGGCTTTCCTAGGGTCACACAACTATAAGTGTCTGAGTTCAGATTTGAACTCAGGTCTTCCTGATTTCAGGAAGACATTCTGTGCACTGTACAACCTAACTGCCCTTCTTAAGGATAGGTCATGTTTAATTTTTGTTTTTGAATCCTTAGCACCCATCACAGTGCATGGCATTAGCAGATGATTAATAAATGCTTGTTGAACTGAATGAAGTATACAGATTATCCAGGGAAGACCCTCTACTTAGGACCTTTTCCTCCTATATTTCTCACTGTCAGTTAATCAGATCCTATATTATCTTTAATAATAATTTCTAGCATTTATGTGATACTTTAAGGTTTGCAAAGTTTACCAGTATTGTCTCATTTGTTCTGCATAACAAAACAACTCTGAGAGGTAGATGCTATTACTATTCCCATTTTACAGATGAGATAACTAAAGCAGACAGAGCTAATGTGACTTTCCTATGATCATGAAGCTAGCAAGTCCTTGAAGTCAAATTTGAACTCAGGGCTTCTTGACTCTGGTTTCAGTGCCCTATATATTGTGCCATCTAGTTGACTCAGGATAGAAAACTAAATGTTTCATCAATCAGTAAATGTGTTGTAGGTGTTTCCCTATAAATAGCCTATACAATAAAGGTGTGGATAAGTAGCACAGAAAACAGAAGATTAGCAATGAAGTTAGTGTTTTCAACAGAATGTCAAGAGCTATTTAAAACCATAAAAGAAAAAAAGCAACTTGCCAATTATGGGACAAAAATCAGTTCATTCCAATTGTAGCTAGGCTATGGATTTTGCTAAATTAGATGATATATACATATACATCTAATCACATATGTGTATACATACACACATAAATCTTATATCCATAGGTATATATGGGAAAATGTCTAATATTTAGTGTTGTAAGGTTGGACAGCATGACCCAAGCATCTTAGTGTAGTTTTAAGCTTTAAGAAGCTCATTTGATTCTTTTTTTTAACATTATTTTATTTGGTCATTTCCAAACATTATTCATTGGAAACAAAGATCATTTTCTTTTCCTCCCCCACCCCCACCTCTCCCATAGCCGACGCACGATTCTACTGGTTATCACATGTGTTCTTGATTCAAACCCATTTCCCTGTTGTTGGTATTTGCATTAGAGTGTTCGTTTAGAGTCTCTCCTCAGTCATATCCCCTCAACCGCTGTAGTCAGGCAGTTGCTTTTCATCAGTGTTTTTACTCCCACAGTTTATCCTCTGCTTGTGGGTAGTATTTTTCAGATCCCTGCAGATTGTTCAGAGACATTGCATTGACACTAATGGAGAAGTCCATTACCTTTGATTGTACCACAGTGTGTCAGTCTCTGTGTATAATGTTTTCCTGGTTCTGCTCCTCTCGCTCTGCATCACTTCCTGGAGGTTGTTCCAGTCTCCATGGAATTCCTCCACTTTATTACTCCTTTGAGCACAATAGTATTCCATCACCAACATATACCATAGTTTGTTCAGCCATTCTCCAATTGATGGGCATCCTCTCATTTTCCAATTTTTGACCACCACAAAGAGCGCAGCTATGAATATTCTTGTACAAGTCTTTTTCCTTATTATCTCTTTGGGGTACAAACCCAGCAGTGCTATGGCTGGATCAAAGGGTAGAAATTCTTTTATCACCCTTTGGGCAGAGTTCCAAATTGCCCTACAGAATGGTTGGATCAATTCACAACTCCACCAGCAATGAATTAGTGTCCCCACTTTGCCACATCCTCTCCAGCATTCATTACTTTCCTTTGCTGATATGTTAGCCAATCTGCTAGGTGTGAGGTGATACCTCAGAGTTGTTTTGATTTGCATCTCTCTGATTATAAGAGATGTAGAGCACTTTTTCATGTGCTTATTAATAGTTTTGATTTCTTTGGCTGAGAACTGCCTGTTCATGTCCCAGCTCATTTGATTCTTATGAAAACCCCATCAGATAGGTGGTATTATCTCTATTTTATTGATTAGACAACTGTGTCAGAGGCTAAATGATTTGCCCAGGGCCACATAGCTAGTAAGGGAGGCACAATTGGAAGAGCCATGGAGCAGCTATGTGGTGGTAGACGGAAGGTAAGAGTTTAAAAAAATTAAAACCTCCATCACCGCAACATCTAGCTGTCTGTGTCTCTGTAGATAAAGATGTATAACTATGATATTACAAGAATTGCTAAAAGACTTAAGTAATTTCAACTTAGTCTGAAAAAACACCAAGATGTGTTAATTCATCAGAGAAAAGGCAGAGTAATCAAAGTGGTGGAAAATCATGGCTCTACCAGTCCAGTCAAAGTCAAATAAAAATTTGTTACCTGTGTTTCTGTCACCTGGAATTGGTACTCTTGTGTTTCTTTGCTGAGATTCAGTCTAAAAATAGTATTTGCACATGACTTGATAAAAGCTAACACAATCATTTCAGCTTATGAATACCCCACATGTACCTTTCTAAATACAGTGGCAGGACTGCTTTCCTTCCCCTTTCTCCATTTTGGTTTTGCCTTGAGATGATTTCTTCTCTTCTTCCTTTTCCTGTTCTTCTTCTTCTTCCTCCTTTTCCTCCTCCTCTTCTTCTTCCTCCTCCTCCTCCTTTACTTACTAAACCACCTGCCCCTCTAAGGCATTTCTCTTACACATCATCATGTTTCTCCTGGAAGCAGCTTTCTGTCTTTCTCTTCTATCTGAGGCTCTCTGGTCATTCACCAGTACTCCATAACATAGATATGTTATGAGCTCCCCTGCTTTCCCCTTTGCTATTCAGTCATTTAAGTTATGTCCAACCCTTTGCATCCCCATTTGGGATTTTCTTGGCAAAAATATTGGAACAGTTTGCCATTTCCTTCTCCAGCTCATCTTACAGTGAAAAAAATTGAGACAAATGGAGTAAAGTGACTTTCCCAGTATCACACAGCTAGTATCTGAGGCTAGATTTGAACTCAGGTCCTTCTGCTTCACCTTCTTTTCAACATAAGCAAGTTATCTATCTGCAAAATATTATAGAGTAGTCATAATTCTATAAGTATCAGAAGAACTTATTGTGGAAGGCAGCAAGTAATATATTATAAGAAATGTAATGCATTGCTTGTCTGGTCAGATTCTGGTCTGGGAATTTCAGACTAACATTGTAAGCAAATCACTTAACCTCTGGGTCCCATTTTTTCTCATTTGTAGTACAGGGATGCAACCTATTTCATAGGGCTATGGAAACTGAAATTATTTTGGAGGTATACGTACATTTTCTCCTGATGCTATAGATCATAAACCTTCCTTATTTCATTAATGTAAAAATGTAAATCTCATGTAAAAATGAGATTGTTTAGGGTCTAATTTTTAAAAAGCTTTTTTAATTAATTAGTTAATTAATTAATTTAATTGATTCCATGGACTATTCAGCTTACTCAAAATTCTCTCTTTTCATTTTTTTAATCCTGAAGTCCCCCTTTTCCTTCTTCTTTTCCTGATTTTAAGTAACTCCTACACCCTATAAAAATCATCAATATAAATTCACCGCTAATCTGTCTTCTGCACTATTTATCCACATCCTTAGAGGGTCATTTAGGGGAAAACTATTTTAGTCAATTTAATTCAATTCACCAGACAGTCACTAAACATTTATTATATCCAAGGCACCCTGCTAGGCATTGGGAATACAAAGACAAAAATGAAGTAACCCCTTCCCTCAAGGAGGTTATAATCTACAAATACCTGTATTGCAATCATTACTGGTAAAGTGCTATATAAATGGTGGTAATTGCTACTGTCAAGTTGTCCCAATGAAATGTTTAATTAGCAAACTTGTGTCATTTAGGTGAAAGCTAACCCTTTCAAAGGAAGAAAACCATGGAATCCTGATACTGACTTTGCTAAGACTTCTCCAAACATTGCCCCCGCTCCTAGAAATGCAGGATATACATATGGGATACTTTCCACCTGGGGCCACTGCTGTATCCTTCTATGTCTCCTTTGAGGTCCCTAATAACCGGCATGCCAGTAGAGTTAGGATCTATGGTACTACGAATATTATACTTCAGCTCTAGCAGAGCTTAAATAGAGCTTTTTGAGAGTAGCTTCACTACTGTACTTTACTTCCTTTAAACAGAAAGTCCCCTTATTTCTTTTTCAGAACAACAGCAACAACAGGGTTTGTTGACCTGAAAAGAAAATTAAAGTTAAAAAAACAATTTTTGAGGATAGATAAATAATAAATGAAGACTCAATGTTATAAAGTAAATTAATGGGAGAATAGGATTTGACTCATAAGCAACTTTTTAGAAACAAACCACATGATTTAGTGAAAAGAGACCTAGACTGGAAATTAGGAGATCTGGGTCCTTATGGTGTATAAATGTAACAGAAAATTATTGTGCTGTAAAAAATAATGAATATGGGGGCAGTTAGCTGGCTCAGTGGATTGAGAGACAGGCCCAGAGATGGGAGGTCTGGCTCCTAGCTGTGTGACCCTGGGCAAGTCACTTCTGCCTTGGAACCAATACAAAGACAATTCTAAGACAAATGGTAAGGGTCAAAAAAAGAAGAAGAAAAAGAAAAAAGAAATAATGAGTGTAACAGATTCAGACAAACCTGAGAATTTATGCAGAAAGGAATTAATAGGTCCAGAACAACTTGCAATGACCACCAAAATGTAAGGGAAAACAACTTTTAAAGACTTCAGAACTTTGATAATTGCAGTGAGGTATCAAGCCTTGAGGTAACATGAAACAGCAGATTTCTAACCTCCTTGTAGAGAGGTGAAAGCTTAGAGGTGCAGGTTGAAGCCTACATGTTCAGACAACATTAATGTGTTGATTTATTTTGCTTAAATATACTTATTAATGATGAAGAAGGGCTTCTAATATTAGGGAGGTTAGGGTAACAAAAGTGAGGCAGAAAAAGGAAGAAATAAAAAGAAATGAGTATGGATAAGCATAAAAATATCTGGAATAAAACAGAAGGAATTTCAGAAAAGGACTTAAGCACGCAAGGCAGGGTGAACTTGTTGAGGGAGGATGCTTTGTAGCTTCTGCTTTAAGATTGAACTCCTTCTCCCTAGGGACCCAAATGGTAGGGGAAATCATCCCCCTGGTTGATGGGGGGGCATGTTTGTTATTGTGTTCTTTTTTTTTTAACCCTTACCTTCTGTCTTAGAATCAATACTAAGTATCAGTTCCAAGGCAGAAGAATGGTAAGGGCAAGGTCACTAGAGTTAAGAGACTTGCTCAGGGTCACATAGCTAGGAAATATCTAAGGTCATATTTGAACACAGGTCCTTCTGACTCCAGGCTTAGTGTTTTTACCAATGTGCTTACTTGGATGCCCTCCTTTTTCTGTTCTTGATACATCTCCTAAGTAATAGTAATTATTTATTTATACAAGCTAATTGATATTAATTTATTAAATGATATTGGGGTGCTAATCACTAAAATATATCAATGATATAAAGGAAATACTATTTGTAATTGGCAATCAATATTAGGGAAAACACATAAGAATATGGGCTTGAACCAAAAGAATTAGTGAAAGCCAATTCCTTGGGTTCCTTTAGAACACTAAGAAGGAGATATGTCTTTGGTCGGGGACTTAACTTGTCAGTCAATTTACATATGCTACTTTTGTTTCATTTTTTATTGTCATGCAAAACACACTTCCATATTGGTCATTATTGTAAGAATAGGCTCAGATATAACCAAAACCCCATAATAAAACCATAAATACATTGATGTGAAAGATGATTCCAACACAACAGTTCTTTGTCTGGAGGTGGATAGCATTCCCCATCATAAGCCTTCCAGGAGTGTCCCAGATTATTGCATTGCTGAGAATATATGCTACATTAAAAAAACCCTGCATATAAATTCATTTTTTTTTCATATACAATCCTCTTTTCTTTTCTTTTTTATGATACTCCTCTCTAGGGCTTATATCCCTGATTTGCACCCTCATTGGTGGGCTCAGTAGCCAATAGACATTGAGTTTTCTCTCTCAGGATTCTACAGATAACTGATGGTTCCTGGGATATTTTAATACTGTTAGTCTTAAACTTCAATGAATGTGCTTCCTATTGTTTTCCAGCCAGTACTCTCAAGTTTTTTTTACACCAATTATTTACTGAGAAAGTATCGCAAGAAAATTTGTTAGGAAAAGATCAACCTCCAAAACTAGGAGTACACTGTCTCCTAAATAGACATATAATCCTTGGAATGGAAAAAGGGCTCAATTTAGTGTCAGTGAGGCCCATGTGTGAAATATATGTGTGGCAAAGCAGTAATTCACAGCTTCTGGTTCCTGGAAGTTCTTTTCTCCCTTTGTAGAATCCTCATGAAGTTCCCCTTAGATATAGCACTTCTCTGGACTCCAAAGATCATTGCTTTTGTAGAGTGGTGATACTGAAGATTTACTGCTCTTGGCTCCAGCAGATATTGCTATTGATATTGATGGTACCTCCTAGTTTTTACTCTTTTTAAGTTCACTTAGTCATAACCTGGTTAACTGCATCTATGGACCTTTTATTATTATTATTTTTGTTCTTTTCTTGGAAGACCTTCTGTTTGATCCAGAATGTCTTTATTCTCAGTTTGAGGCATTTTCTTCTGCTAGTTCAGTCTCTTTGATAACATGGTCAATGGGAAGGGGAAGGGCAAGAAAAAGAGGAAGGTACTCTTTCAAGAGCAAGTTCCTTTCAGAGGTCTGAAATTCTCAGCTCCTAAATTTTGAGTTCTTTCCCACTGGAATGGCTAGCTCCAAACTAGCTCCCATGGCTAGCCTGCTTTCTTAAAATATAGAACCCAAGATTTCTGACTTGATCTTCAACTAATCACAAGATATTTCCAGTGTAGAAGCACCTGTTATTTATTATCCAACATCCCAAAGCTCCTATGGTACTTTTAAATTGATTAAATATATAGGCACACATAGTATAGTTTTGATTGATGATTCAGTTTGGATCTGGGTCATTTGTGACTGATTGGGGATGAAGGAATCTCACCCCTATTTACATCTGCAAATTGAAATATGTGTGTTTGCTGGTATTTGTTAAGTTCATAATTTTTTAAAAATGAAATAAAAAAGAAAGATCTGGGTTGTTGTCCTTGCTCTGCTTTTGGGTTCCTGAATGACCATAGGTAAATTGTTTGTTTGTTTGAATTTATCATTTTTAAAATGAAAGATTTTGATTTGATGACCTCTAAGAACCTCTTCAGTGCTAATAATATATAATTTCATTATTCATTTTGCAAAGTAAGATATGCCTTACATTCCCTGCTAAAAGGAACCTCCATATATTTTTAGTTATGGAACTGTAAAGCAATGTTTTGTATTCATGAAATAAAATATTTACCAATATTTTATAATTTATGCCACATATTTCTTTATGCTATTTTTACATATTCACTTTCTATTTTTATCCATTTTCATGATGCTTATGAAAGGGAGCACAATGTCACTCACGTAAATCCCAGACAGTTGTTTAATATTTATTGAATATCATTAGGCGATGGCCCCAGAACCAAAGGGAAATGATGGTTTGAGGTAACTAGTAATTTAGGGACAAGCAGATATTTTTTTTTCACCTGAAGTAATTGACTAATATATTTTCTAGGGAAACATAAACCAAAAGCACCCGATATAGACCCAAATGTACAAACTCTTGCCCCCTAGAAATATTCATTCTAGAAATCAGTCTATATTCACATTATGCATGTGGTGAATGAATAAAAGTATTTTCATTTTATGTAATTATGTGTATGCTGTTTTCCATTGTTAAAAGTCATAATAAGTAAACATTGTTCAGGTGCATTATTTTTGTGGACTAGAATTCACCTTTTAATTGTATTACTATCTATTGTACGTTGGTTTTATGGTGGGAAAAAGAAAGGGAATGTACATTTATATACTACTATGTGCCAGGCACTGTACTAAATGCTTTTTATACATATCATCTCATTTGATCCTTTCAACAGTCCTGCAAGATACTGCTTTTATTATCCCTATTTTACATTTGAGGAAAATGAAACAAACAAAGGTTAAATGACTTGCCTGGGGTCATCAGCTAGTAATGTGACAGAGCCTGGCACAGTAAATGTCAGAAACTAAATTTGAATTCAGGGCTTTCTGGCTCTAGGCCCAGAGTACTATCCACTGTATTGCCACTTACCAAGAGGGGTTCCGTACTTCAACTCTTGAGACCTGGGCATTGTTTTCAGGGAGTAGAAATTGAGTTCAGTCACATGGATGGGGTGTGAAGCTCAAGAACAAATCTGCGGGACACGTAATCACTGCTCAGATTCCCTCTTGGATGTACCTACCATTTGTTTTGGCCCTGGAGCAGCACAGGATCCAAGAATGGTTCATGCACAGGCACCTTAAAGTCAATACAATTTAAGATTTATATAATAAAATTATCAGTCAATACAAACGTTGGCAAATTGGCATTCAGATGTTAATCACAAAATAAATATGTTTCAAACTGGCATCATGGCAATTATTAAATTATTAAAATCAATTTCTTTTTTTAAAAAAATGATCTATCAAGAACAGCTAAGTGGCTCAATGGATTAGAGCCAGGCCTAGAGACAGAACGTTTAAATATAGTCTCAGATACTTCCTAGCTCTGTGACCCTGGGCAAGTCACTTAAATACTCACCGACTAGCCCTTATTACTCTTCTGCCTTGGAACCAATGCATAGTGTTGATTAAATTTCATCAAGTGCTAGCTATGATGAAGGGGCTAAACTGGGAGGTAAAGACACCAAGACAAATATGATAACAATCCTAATCCTCCAAGATTCACCTAACATCAAGTGTGGGAAAACAATAGCCATGCAAGGAAAATTCACAGTGTATACAAAGTCAATGCAAAGTAACTTTATAGCAGAGTGCTGATAATTGGCAGAATCAAGAAAGACCTTCTGTGAAAGATGGAGCTTGAGTGTCATCTGGAACAGAATATGTGGTTCCCAGAGGCAGGAGGCAAAGGTAAGGAGAGAGAGCATCCCTCTAGGATGTCTAGGCAGAAGTATGAACCCAGGAGATGGAAGGTCACATAGAGAGAGAATGACAAGCAGGCTGATTTAGCTGGAGTCGAGTTCATAAAGGGAATTAATGAGAATTTACTCTGGAATATAAGTGCGAACCCGTTTGTGAAGGGCTTTAAATGTCAAAGAAAGAAGTCTATATTTTAGCCAAGAGGCAATAGGGAATGACTAAAAATTCTTGAACAAGGGAGTTAGTTACATGGTCAGAAATGTCCTTTATCAAGATCAATTTGCATTAGAGAAAAATAGAGGCTGTAGGCAGACAAATTAGATGGGTGTTGCAATAGTCCACGTGAGAGATGACCAAAAACATTTATGAAGCACTTTATGTCAGGCACTATGCTAAACATCTGGACCCAGAGAACAGCAAAGACAATTCCTGCTCCCAGTGATATCACCGTCTAATGGGGGAGACAACACACAAACATCTAGGTGTAAATACGATGCATAAGGAAAAACTTGAGGATAATCGGAGATAAAGCACCAGCATTAGGAGGACTGGAAAAGGTTTCTTGTGGAAGGCAGGATTTTAGCTTGAGTTCGAAGGAAACCTAGGAAGCCAGAAGATTTAAATGAAGAGGGAGAGAATTCCATGCAAGGACAGCCAATGAAAATGCACAGAAATGGGATATAGAGTGTCTTGTCTGAGGAAAAGTGAGGGGTTCAGTGTCACTGGATTGCAGAGGGCATGAGGATGAGCAAGGTCTGAAAAAAGTGGGAAGGGTTATGAAGGACTTTGAATCCAAATAGAGAATGCCATATTTAGTCCTGGAGGTAATAGGGAGCCACAGGTGTTTATTGAGTAGGGGGAGGTGACATGGTCAGACCTACAGTTTGATAGCAGAGTGGAGAGTAGGTTGGAGTGTGGTGAGATTTGATGGCAGCAGACTAACCAAAAGGCTATTCTAGTGCTCCAAATGTGAGGTGCAAGGCCCTATACCAAGGTCATGGCAGTGTTAGAGGAGAGAAGGGAACATATATGAGAAATGTTACAAAGGTAAAATGATATAATTGACAGGATTAAGCAAAAGAGTGGATATGGAGGAGGAAGTAGGGAGAGAGAGTGTGGAGTTAAATATGACACTTAGCTTGTGTATCTGTAGCTGGGAACATGGAGAATGGTGGTGCCCTCAAGTGGAAAATTAGGAAGAAGGAAGGAGTTTTGGGAAAAAGATATGATTTCAGTTTTTTTATTGATTTTAAAATGTCTGCAGGACATCCACTTTGAGATGTCCAGTAGGCACTATCCTATTCGACATAGGAGTCCTTCCAAACCTTTTAATCCCTCCTCAAACCTTGCATAACTCTCAGTCCACCCACTCTCTCAGCTAAGAACATTGCCTCATATTTTACTGAAAAAATGTAGCCATTTGCCAAAAGTTCCCTCTTCTCTCCTCTACTTCTCACATCACTCAGATGCCTTCTGCCAAAAAGAGGTGGCCCTTCTCCTTGCCAAAGCTTGTCCTTCTCCATGAACAAGTGATCCTATTTCATCCTGTCTTCTCCAACAGATTGCCTCTTCTATAATCCTCATTGCCTCACTTGTCCTCAATCTCTTCCTATCCATTGGGTGCTTCCCTGCTGCTTACAAACAAGCCCAAGTTTCACAAAAAAACCTTCACTTGATCCAGGCATCTCTCCTATCTTTCCTGCCCTTTTTGGCTAAAATCCCTGAGAAGATCATCTATAAAAAAGGCTTCCACTTTCTTTCCTCTCTTCTCTTCTTAACTCTCTACTGTCTGGGTACTGACCTCATTATTTGATTTAAACTGCTCTTTCTGAAGTTACTAACAATCTTTAAATTGCCAAATCTAATGTCTTTGTCTTAGTCCTTGTCTTTTCTGTAGCCCTTGACACTATCAACCACCCTCTTCCCCTTGATGCTTTCTTCTTTCTGAGTATTCATGACAAGGTTCTTTTCTTACAATGCCTTCTCAGTTTCTGTTATTAAATATTTATCCAGAGAAATATCTTCTCTGCTAGCCATGGGTGTCCTACCCTGCTCTTTCTTGGACCCCCTTCTCTCTATATACTGTTTCTTTGGGTGATCTCAACAGCTCCATGGATTCAATTATCATCTCTATGCTGATGATTTTCAAATCTACTTATCCAGTCTTAATCTCTTTGCTGACCTCTTGAATTTCCTTTTTTTTTGTCATTTTGCAAATTAAAAGAGTGTGAGGTAAAAAAAAAAACATCAGAGTTGCTTTGATTTTCATTTCTCTTATTAGTGATTCAAAGCACTTCTTCATGTGGTTGTGAATATTTTGCAGTTCTTTTGAGAATCATTCATTTATTCATATCTCTTGACCATTTATTTATTGGGACTGACTTATATACCAAACTCTTATCAGAGAAATTTGACACAAAGATTTTTTCCCCAGTTGACCATTTTATTTCTTATCTTAGATGTAGAAGTTTTCCAGTTTCAAGTAAATAAACATATCTATTTCATCTTTTAATAATTGTTCTATTTCTTTTTTAAGAATATATCATATCTCCTACCTGTAGCTGAGAGAACAATACAATATATTTCTCTCCTATTTTTTTTATAACATGATGTTAAAGATTATGTATCAAGTTAGTATGTGTTATGGAATGTGGCATAAAGTGTTGATGAAGGTAGGAAAGAAGCGAGAAGGAAAGGAAAGAAGGAAGGCAGAAGGCAGGAAGTGAAAAGGAAAAGAAGAAGGAAGAGAATCAAGGGAGGGAGGAAGCAAGCATATGTTGAGGGCCAACTATGTTCTGGGGATGGCTAAGTGCTTTACAAGTATTATCTCATTTGACCCTCACAACAACCCTGGGAGGTAGGTACTATTATTATCCCCACAGATCTTTCTGCCATCAGAGTCAGCATTCTATGCAGTAGGCCACTGCCTCTAAAGTGAGGGGTTTACATTTAACCCTAGAGGCAATGGGGAAACATTGAAGATTGATGAGCAAATGACTTACATGGTTAGGCACTAGTTTCCTCCCATATTCAGCAGCTATGACAGAATACAAGGCAACCACAGCTAAACTGCTGCAAGTTTACCTAGTTATTCCTTCTCACACAATCCCAAACACCAAGGACTAGATGATCTTCCTTCCTTCCTTTTTCTTCTTTTCTTCCTTCCTTCCTTCCTTCCTTCCTTCCTTCCTTCCTTCCTTCCTTCCTTCCTTCCTTCCTTCCTTCCTTCCTTCCTTCCTTCCTTCCTTCCTTCCTTCCTTCCTTCCTTCCTTCCTTCCTTTCTCATTCTGGCTTGATATCAGTACTAAGGCAGAAGAGCAGCAAGGGCTAGGCCACTGGGTTTAAGTGGTTTGTTCAGGGTCACATAACTAGGAAGTGTCTGAGGTCAGGTTCTTCATTCTGCTACCTAGCTATCCTTCCAAATTCCCTTTTAGGTCATTGCTCAAAATCTAAGAAAGGGAACAAAGACTGAACTTTTGAGGACCACAACAGAAGTAGCAGACTCTAAGTTGAGGTTGCTTAGGGTCTTTCTGCAACTCTTCCTCTCTTTAAACTCATTCTCTTTAATTCCTTTGATTCCATAGATCTGCTGTTTCCTCATTTGTATTGCTGGAAATGATTTACGTTAGCAATTGCTGAATCATGTACCTAAGATTACAGACAATGCTATTTATACTAAAGAAATTGAGTGCACATCTATTTTAGCTTCCTGCCCTATTTTCATACTTCCATCCACTTGAATTCCTGTCCCATATGTTGCCCTCAGCATTCACTGTTTTAAACTGCTCTCTAGATATAACTCAAATAGGCTTCTATACCAATAAAGATTCTATTTCAGTAAGGGGCTTGTTATTTTTTTTCCCTATGCATTACTTAACTGACAGATTTAATTGGTCAAATGATTTTTTATTTTTAAGTTCTTTGAGATAGAGGCAAGAAGAGTTACTTAGATATGAGGTCATCAAATGGGATATCCAGTTTTGTCTACAGAGTAAGAAATATCATCTTATCGGGTGTGCATTGTTTAAAACTGTATTTTAAATTATTTTTATTGATACGTTTTTAAAACATCACAATCACTTGTTTAAATTTTTTTTCATTTATTATTTAAACTATTTTCCATGGTTACATGATTCATGTTCTCTCCCTCCTCTATCATAATCATTTCTGAAAATACCCCAACCAAGCAGGATAAATAAATCTTGAAATAAAGATTTTAAAAGAAAGCAAAAAATATTGAAGCTAATCAATATATCTGCCCTGTCTGATAATGTATACAATATTCCATGTCCATAGTCTCTTACTTGTTCAGTGATGAGAAAGATGCATTTTTTCAACTCTTAAGTCTCAAATTCTTTTGTTATTGTTGTTATTCTTACCATTGACATTGTTATAGCCATCATGCATATTTATTTCCTGATTCTTATTACTTAACTTTGCATTGGCTTATGTAAATCTTCCTTATTCTCTGAATTCTTTACCTTCATCATTTCCAACAGTGCAGTTAACATTCCATTCAAATATAATGTATGCTATAATGTGTTCAGCTGTCCCAAAGCTAATAGGCATCTACTTAATTTCTAGGTATTTGCTACCACAAAAAATGCTTGTATGAGTATTTTCTTGGATTTGGGCAATTTATTTTTTTGTCATTGAGCCTCCTTGAGTTGAGATACCTTACAGTGAGATCTCTTGGTCAAAGAATATTGACATTTTTTTCTCATTTTTAAACAAATCAAACTTCCAAATTGTTGCTCTACTAAAGAAGATAGATCAATTGCTGTATACCGTATTTATTGCCTCTGCTGACACTGATACCCTCCTCAGTCCCAGACTGGATTCACTGCCTCCTTCCTCCTCAGTCCCATAGCTTGGGGACCATATGCTATCTCTAACCCTAGGAAGCATCCTAGAGGCCATCTACAGCTTGATAGGGTGGAGTTACGAAGGCCAGGGAATGTCCACTGCTCACCAGCCCCCAGACCCTCCTCCTGCCTTTATATCTCTGCTAGCCTTCTAGGTATTAGAACTAGCTCTCAAGTCTGAGAGTATAAAAAACTCTAAATCTACTTTTAGCAATGGTAGACAAGGTCTTAGAAGGTGAACTTTGAGTCAAGGTAAGTTCCTCATAATCAAAGCCCAGGGAACAAGAAGTAGATGGTGGAGGTGGGGTTCCCAGCTGATAAGCCAAAGGACTAGAAAGATGAGAAACGGTCTTAACACCTTTTCTATAAATTTCTAGGAAAGTATATTACTATAGAGATTATAGACAGATCACCAAGCCTGATGTCCCATGCTAAAGGGCTCCCTGGGAGTATGATAGGGTTCATGTGCCTATTTGTATGCCTTATGGCTACTTACAGAATACAGTTCAAGTCAGTCTGGGCAGTCTTTTAATTCTCCAAGTATTTGTTGTCCTTAAGAACTATTGAGCATGGGGTGAAAATAGGAGGTAAATGGAGGTAGAAAATAAGAGTTATTGTAAAAGGGTATATTATAACAATAGCTAGCATTTATAGAGCATTTTAAAGTTTGGAAAGTATCTTAAAACATTATCACATTTTATCTCCATGACAACCCAGAAAGTATTTCTATCCCCATTTTACAGATGAGGAAACATACTGGTTAAATTGATATATGTCAAATTATTCAGTTAGTTTCTGAGTTTCTGAGGCAATATTTGAACTCAGACTCAAAGTTCAGCAAAACTATCCAATGTGGCACCTAATGGACCAACTAGCTGTGGTGATAGGGAGGTCCAGTAACCCTGATGGTAGAAGGTATGGCACTAAATAGACTTACAATTCTTCTAAGTTTTGGTTGATACTGTAAAAATGGAGATTTGTACCCCAGACTTCAATCCCCAGATGTCCTTGGTACTTCCAAGAATTCCCTATACTCTCACATGAGTCCCCACCTGGGCAAGAACACAATTTGTATTTAAACTGGCTTTTGTATTTAAACTTTGGCCTCTCTCTCTTCCTCTACTCAGAGATTGCAACATGTTGTAAGTAGGCTGCGAATGGGCCAATTGTGCCCTAGGCACATGGCTTATTATTTTGTATCCTTGATTTCTAATAATCATTAATAAACCTCAACAATATAATACTTTTATTACAAGAGACTAAATTTAACTTTTACAGTCTGGCAACCAAACAGGACGAGAGAAAAACTCTCAATTTTTAAAAATAAAAGATAGCCTAGAGAAAGTTCTTTTAAGCCACTTTTCTCCAAGGCTTTTTAGAAAAGCCTCTTGATCAGCTTGAGTCTGATTGCCTGCGCTCAGGCCTGCAGTCATCCACTTTGGACCTTCTTGATTCAATATCGCTCACCTGGTCCCAGCCCTGCCCACCCCAACTCCAGCTCTGGCTCCTGGCCTCCAGCCATCTTACTGACCTGGCCCAGCCCTGGCCCAGCCCCAGCAACACTGGCCTCCGACCCAGATTGCTGCTGGTAGCAGATCCAATTTCTTCAGGATCAAAAACCAGCTGGTAAAAACAGGGAAATTTTTCCTTAGGCTACAATTAGCCTCCATGTGGCAAGGGGCAGGGGACCACAGGAGGGGTTAGGGGGGAGAACGAGGAGAAGGAAGAGACTTTTCCAAAGAGGAAGTTGATTACAAGCATGAGGCATTTCAAAGGATATCTTTTGAGTACACTGATTCTGTTACTTCATGGGAAAAAATTCAGCTCCCTGAAATTCTTTGGCCCAATTTGAGATTCCAAAAACCCACCCTCACTATAGGGAGGCAGCTCAGTGGCTCAGTGAATTGAGTGCCAGGCCTAGAGACAGGAGGTCCTGGGTTCTAATTTGGACTCAGACACTTCCTGGTGGTGTGGCCCTGGGCAGGTCATTTAACTCCCACTGCCTACCCCTTACCAATTTTCTGCCTTCTGACAATAGGCATCTCCATGGATAATTAAAAAAAAAAAAAAACAAACCAGGGAACTTTAAAGAGACTGGAGGTTATATTTTTTAAGGCATTTCAGACTCCAATGTTTTATAAAAATCTCTGTATTCTATTGCATTTTGCTGATTGTTTTAAGATTTAATTTTGTTGGTTTTAAGTTCATATATTAATGCATTCAATACTATTCTGTTACACTGAATCATTTTAATGTACTGGGTTTTAACTACTGTTATATTATGTTGCTTTTCCCCTATAACTATACTGAACAAATATTATTGAATAAGCCCACATAAAAGCAGTTTTTCTCTTTTTGAATTTGTAAATTATCACAAAAAGGATAGATGGACTTCATCAAAACTGATTACAATTGTATAACGACCTTTGGAAAATTTAATGAGCTAAATATCTCAAATTGTTTTTAAGGGTTCTTTTAGACATGATTTTTATATATTTTTTCCCAACAACTCTGGTCATTTTGCCTGCCCCTAACAGGGGGTAAGGTCCATTTTAGTAGCTGAAGTGAAATACAAATTTAATCTCCACCTCTCACATTTATAAAAAATGTGAAGGGATGGGATATCACAGTCTCATACCAAGGAGCTGGGAAGTTAATCCCAGGGCATGGTACCCCTGGAGCACTCCCAAAAGAGGAGCATCTTTCATTTATAACTCTTCAGCTCACTTTACCCAACATCAACAGTACAGGGGTTTGGGTTTTTCCTAGACTCCTCTGTCACATTTTTTTGTAATGATATCTAGATTTCTTGATGATGTTCTAGACCCCAATGAGTTTTACTTTGTTTAAATATATTTACCAAGGTTGAAAGATTTGCTACATTTGTAAAAATTGTGACAAATATCCATCAGTTCATAGGCTTTTAAAAATGCCATACAGCAACTTATGTGAAATATGATAGTGGGTTTGTTTGTTATTGTAATTAATTGGGCTATTGAGAATTTTGGGGATATTGATACCTACATATTTGACTACTGTTCTTTATGAAAAAAAAAACTGTTACTTTGTAAAATTCATTTGCTTGTACTCACAGTGGATGATGGCCAGGCATGAAGAGGAAATGGTTCTCATTTTTGATGAGAAAGCCTTGTATTCTATATTTTCTTAGCTGACACAGTGTGTCAATGATTATAAGCTATATTTTTGAATTAAAAAAACTGTTTTATTATTATATTTTTCTTGCATGAGCAATATACTATTTCAGTTTTTTATTTTTCTCTCCTTTTTATATTTGAAGCACGTCACCAGTATTAAGATTTTCTTTAACTTTTTGATATTGCAGTAATATAAGTTTAAAATATATTTGCTATAATGTCAATGCATGCCCCAAAAGTTTGAGACTATAAAAATGATGCCACTAATTATTTTTAAAAATTATGGGACTTTGTTTAATGATTCTGTCTGATTCCAGGACAAGATATACAAAAGAGCCATTTCACAGGGCCAAGAGCACACAGGTCAAAAAAAGAAGAAACCAATTCAGGTAGGATTCATGCACTTCTAAGCCAATACTAAGGACTTAAACGTAGTGTGAAGACTCAAGGTTGCGACACTTAACATATGTTAAGACGTAGGCCTTCTTTGTATCCACACTCTTCTTGAAAATATTTACAGGTGAGTATCTCACATTTGGCTCCTACCTGGCTCCTATAATCTAGTCCCTTTTCTGTCTTTCATAGTGTGGCAACTTTCTGTAGTCCTGGCTTCTGACTGGGTAAATGCTTACTTGCTTATATCATTTTAATTGGTCCCTGATTCAAGGACCTGTTATAGATTTATTTTTCCTTTACTTAGAATTTTTACACATAAGACCTTGATAGTCTATATTTCACCCAGAAATTATCTTTTTTATTTGGATTTTTCTGATGTCTTTTTAATTTCTCTTGCCAATTGATTAATATACCTCATAACTCAGCCATGCATCCCTAAATGATCCCTGTGTTTTTCAATCACCCTTTTCAGGGAGGGGAATGTAAAAATATTATTATTTTCAATTGCAAAGTTTAAATTCCTTTTGAGAAGAATTTTAGGTTAAGAAACATGATACCTCTTCAAATCCAGAAACTGAACTGTTTGGAGAAGACACCATGAAGATGCCTCCAGACCACAAGCTGGACAAGAAGATCAAGAATGAACTTTGGGTGTGGTTGATTGAACATTTATTTGTATGTATACTTTCATGCCAAAGGGGACTGCCCCCTAACTGGCTTTTTGTCAATGTGTCTAGCAATTATTGGTTTTGTTCTTTTTTCCTCTTATCCTCAAATTATTGTAATCTTTAAGTTATGTTTCCATGATCCTTTTGGGAAACTGGTTTCCTAATAATGATCAAAGGGGGAATGTAAAAATGGAGATTTGAACCCCAGACTTCAATCCCCAGAAGTTCTTGTTACTTCCCAGAATTCCCTATAATCTCACATGAATCCCCACCTGGGTGAGAACATAATTTGTATTTTAACCGGCTGCAATGCCTACTTCAGCCTCTCTCTCTCTTCCTCTACTCAGAGACTGCAACATGTTGTAAGTAGGCTATGAATGGGCTAATTGTGCCCTAGGCACATGACTTATTATTTTGTATCCTTGATTTCTAATAATCGTTAATAAACCTCATAAAATATAATACTTTTATTACAAGAGACTAAATTTAACTTTTACAGTACATTCTGTCTTTCATCAAACTGGGAATAAGCCATGGAAAGGTGATTTTTTTTAAATGGAAGGGTTGTGAATATACAAGTAGTTCAGAAAACTGAGATGAACTAAGAACTTAGAACAGAGTTTTTGTTAAAGGGAAGGTCATAGAATAAAAAAAAATCTCAAGGTCAGTAGCCTCAGCCGCAGAAGGAGGCAGTTACAACACTTAAGAAGAAATGAGTCATCTTGGTCAAGGCATCTGCCATTATTAACATGGCATTGTGCCCCTGAGATGTGGCCAAATTAGTGAGAGTCTAATGCCATTGTTTCCTAGGATCCAAGCTGGAGTGATATTGACTACAGTTATAGCAAGTCTGTAAACTGGCCCATTGAATCCTTTGCCCCAGATAAAATGAGATAATATTTGGAAAGAGCTTAGCACAGTGTTTGGAACATATTAGGTGTATTAAAAAATGCTTGTCCCAATTACTCTTCCCTTCCTGGATATACTCATTGAACCACCTAGACACTCTGTCTGATATCATCCCATAGTTTCAGCCACCAAAATTCACAGATGATCATATATATGTAAAGTCTTGAGTAAGACACCATGGCCCATCACCAGATTATTATCTCCTACAGAAATAGAGCACAAGTTTTGCCAGGGGCAGTTAGTCACTAATGGGAGTATATGAGTTCACCTGAGACCAGTCCTTTCTATTCTTGGGAAGGGTGAGAGATTTTACCTACAATAGACCTAAAAAATAATCTAGCACCTTCCCTTTAAAAATAAAGAATTGAAGTCCAAGAAATCAAGTAACTTTGATTAAGGTCATAAATATATAAATAGGAGAGTTAGATTTCAACCTAGGTCTTACTGTCACAAATACAGTACTTTTTTGACAATCTTCCACCTATATCACATCACCCATATCTTGGCTGCTACAAATGGATCTAAACATAAATGGCCCATGCCTCCTACCTGTAAATGAATTATAGTTCTGGCTAAATTTCATGACTGTGAATATTACGGCTTATATAAGGGACCACTGGAGTAACTGATTTTTTAAAATCAAGTCTATTTAATTAATTAATTTAGAATATTTTCCATGGTTATATGATTCATGTTCTTTCCCTCCCCTCCTTCCACCTCCCTTCCTGTAGTCAACACACAATTCCACTGGGTTTTACATGTATCATTGATCCAGACCCATTTCCATATTATTAATATTTGCACTAGAGTGATTGTTTAGAGCCTCCATTCCCAATCATATCCCCATCAACCCTTGTGATCAAGCAATTGTTTTTCTTCTGTGTTTCTACTCCCATAGTTCTTTCTCTGGATGTGGACAGTATTCTTTATCACAAGTCCCTCAGAATTGTCCTGGATCATTGCATTGCTGCTAGTAGAGAAGTCTTTTATATTCCATTGTGCCACAGTGTATCCATCTCTATGTATAAGGTTCTCCTGGTTCTGCTCCTCTCCCTCTGCATCAATTCCTAGAGGTCATTCCAGTTCACATGGAATTCCTCCAGTTCATTATTCCTTTGAGCACAATAATATTCCATCACCAACAGATACCATAATTTGTTCAGTCATTCCCCAATTGAAGGGCATCCCCTCATTTTCCAATTTTTTGCCACCACAAAGAGTGCAGCTATGAATATTCTTGTACAAGTCTTTTTCTCCATTATCTCTTTGGGATACAAACCCAGCAGTGCTATGGCTGGATCAAAGGGGAGGCAGTCTTTTAGTGACCTTTGGGCATAGTTCCAAATTGCCATCCAGAATGGTTGGATCAATTCGCAACTTCACCAGCAATGCATTAATGTCCCAATTTTGCCACATCACCTCCAACATTCATTACTTTCGTTTGCTGTCATTTTAGCCAATCTGCTAGGTGTGAGGTGATACCTCAGAGTTGTTTTCATTTACATTTCTCTAATCATAAGAGATTTAGAACACTTTTTCGTGTGCTTATTAATAGTTTTGATTTCTTTATTGGAAAATTGCCTATTCATGTCCCTTACCCATTTATCAATTGGGGAATAGCTTGCTTTTGTGTACGATTGTTTTTAGCTCATTATAACAACTGATTTTTTAACCAGACTTGTGATTTCATTAGTATAGAGTACTTTAAAAATGTTTATTTTCCATATTAAATATAAACTCATTTTAATAGTCATTTTCTGATATTTTTCAAACTATGTTCCCCCTCACTCCCACCTCCCCACAATGACAGGTAATATGATATAGGTTGTAAGTGTGCTATCACACAATACATATATATCCACATTCATCATATTGTGAAAGAACACACATATTGCTTATAGAAGAAAAAAGTGATAAAGGAAATAAAATGAAGAATGATATGCTTCAAACTGCATTCAGACTTCATCAGTTTCTTCTATGGAAGGGATAGTCTTTTTCATCATGAGTCTCTTGGAGTTGGCTTGTATCCTTGCACTGCTGCTAATAGTACAGGAAATTTCTTATAAGGAAACAACCTCTACCAATACAGGTAGCAACGTGTACTCATAGAGAGTTGCCTAGGGCACTGGAAGATTCAGTGACTTCCCCAGAGTCACAAGGTTTGGATGCCTCAGAGGCAGGTCTTGAATCTAGATTTTCCTGATACTGAGGTTAGCTTTCAGTTAGTACATCATGTTACCTTTCTCAATGATCCATAAGGTGGACAGATTCAGGTTTTTGTGATAATGCATCTTCATGCAGATGGTGATGTCCAGGAATACAAGTAATGATAAAGTTAAAAAATCAGGTCCAGGAGATAGATCTGGAACGAATGGATTTGGCAGATAGTCTGAAGGTATTCCAGGGTCTCAAGGTCAGTGTAAACAATGACAGCATACTGCTTCTCTTTGAAATGGCACATCCATGCTTAAAATGCTGGTGAGGATGAGCAATTCTTTCTTGGAAATGACATTTTCTTTCCTACTTGAGGTAATTTGATAGCTAGCATTTATATCAATCTATATATGTACTGAGACAATTATGTAGTGTGATGGATAGTGTTAGGCTTAGAGTCAAGAAGATTCCTTTTCCTGAATTAAAATCCAATCTCAGATACTTACTAGCTGTGTGACCCTAGGCAACTCACTTAACTTTGTTTGTCTCAGTTTCCTCATATATAAAATAAGCTGGAGAAGAAAATGGCAAACCACTCTAGCATCTTTGCCAAGAAAACTCAAAATGGGGTTCTAAAGAGTAAGACACAACTGAAAATGACTTCATGACAAATTTGTGGACAAATAGACAATAAATAGATAGCTTTAAGTTTGGCAAAGAATTCTGCATATATTGTCTCATTTGATCCTCACTATCAGACTATGGAGGAGGTACTGTTATTATAATACCCATAAAGCTGAGAGAAATTAAGTCCAGAAGGTTATAATGGAGACATATATATCAATTTCCAGTATTTGAATGTAAGTAATTTCATCCTTGTTAAGTTCTTTATCATTCTTTTATTTTTCTCTTTACTCCTGTGTTTTAGTTTCAAAATTTTCTTCACAGTTCTGATCTTTTTTTAAAATCAGGAATGCTTAGAAATCCTCTCAATAAAAGGGGAAAAATAATTTTCCTTTCTTATATTATTCTTAGTTTTGCTGAGTAAGTTATTCTTGGCTTTAATGATTTAATGATTTAAGTCATATTCTTTGCCTTCTGGCATATTCCAAGCTCTCTGCTCCTTTACAGTGGTGGATGTTAAATTGTGTGTAGACTATGGCTCCTTAGTACTTAAATTCTTTTTTTTCTGGTTGCTTGCAATATTTTTTTTCTTTGACCTGAAAGCTATGAATTTTGATTATGAAGTTCCTGGGAGTTTTCATTTTGAGTTTTCTTTTGGGAAGTGATTGATACATTGTATTGCCACTTTGCCCACTGATTCTAAGAGATCTAAGCAGTTTTCTTTTAATATTTCTTGAAATAAGGTATTTAAGGTTTTTTTTTTGTTATAGCCCTCAGAGAGATCAACACTATGAGAATTTCTTTTCTCTTTGATCTATTTTCCAGATCAATTGTTTTTGCTATGCAATACTTTATATTTTCTTTGGCTAATTTTTTTTTACTTTCTTGTAATTATTTTTTGTTGCTTCATAAAGTCATTAATTTCCATTTGGTACATCCTAATTGTCAGTGAGTGTGTTGTTTTGGCAAGGTTGTATAACTCTGGTGTCAAGCTCTTAATTCCTTTTCTAATTTTTTCTTCAGAGCTAGGGAAGTTGTGTCAGGCAACCACTGATCCTATCATTCTTCCATAGTTCTCATTTCTTTTTAAATTTTTTTTCCTCAAGTATCTCATTCCACTTTAAAAAATACATTGAACTTTTGTTTAAAAATATTGCTTCATGTCTTATGGGAATTCTAGTTGAATTTGTAATTAAGCTTTGATTTTCTCTGACACTTTGCTTGTACATGTTTTAGGGTCATTCTCTTCTACATTTGTGTCTTAAACATCCTTGTATTACCATCCCTACTCATTATGGTAGAATTATTTTTTGATCATTCTTCCATCCTATTTCCTGACTTTGGATTTGTGGTTAGGGCTGGGCTTTTCCCTACTTCTAGCAAGAAGGACTGGGCTGATCCTTTTGTTGTTTTGGGGGATGTTATGGGTTATGCTGTTCTAGAATCTAGGTATAGGTTGGGGCCCAGAAAGCTTTTGGTGTTCCCAAAGTAGTCTGATCCAGGTTAAGTATAATTACCACCCTCCCTGGTCTAAAATTCTTCAAGTTCCTGATCTGAGTGTATGGATCTGTGCAAGAGTAAACTACTAGATTCTGTCCCAATATCTATATGGAAAGCTCTGTGGTTCAAAGTAGAAGAGATGTAGGTTCTCTTAAGTCTAAGATTCCTGACTTGGTTAACCCATAGGAGGCTGGAATAGATGCTGGAAGTGAGACCCTGCTCTGAGCTTAGGATCTAAATCATACCACTTCTGTTGCTGGTTTTTTAACTGCTTCCTTAGACATCCCAGGGCCTTCCTACCTGGGAATGTCTCTTTCAATATTCCTGTACAGAGTGAGATACCCTCTTCTCACTTTACTTTGAGTCTATGATCAGGAACTAAGTGGTAGGAGACAAATTCTCCAGTTTAAACCTCCAGTTACAGCACCCACTGTCGTGACCAGTGGCATCTTATATGATTCTGGGACCTTCTTTTTCCTTGGTATGCAGCCACTCTTTGGGCACTGGAATACTTTGGGTTCAGAGTGCTTCTACCCAACCCCATCCCCAGTGTCAGCAGATCTCCATATTTATCACCCTAGAATGAGTTATAAAATGGAAAAATTACTCACAATAACTTTTTCTGGATTTCTCATAAGGATTCAGTTTGGTGCCTTTTCTAGATTTACTTCCTATGTCAGCACCATCTTGGCTTCATCTACACTAGAATATTTTCTAGACTATTATATACACAGCCTTTTACTGAAAATAGAAAGGAGCTTTCCTTGCAAAAGACCATGATTGCTATATAAGGCAAGCCCTGGACATTAGAGACTTTTTATTTATGTAGATGTATACGATTCTCTGAGAATGTTCTCTCCACCCATGAATATCACCACCTCTTCACCTTCTTGATTCTTGTCCATGTTCTTCCATCAGTACCTTGCAGAAAATACATTCATTTTACAGGAGTTCTTTACTGTTCTACTACTAGAGGTACCAGAGTAAAAGGGAGGCATATCCCTATGGTCTTTCATTATTAAAACATGACTGGCACATTTCCTTTTCCTGTTATTCATCTTGAAGATATATTATGTATATCTATCTATCATTCTATCATAACTATTACTTAAATACAGGAATATAGGCTTTAGAGCTTGGATAGACAATAGAGATGATCAAGTACAACTTTTGCATTTTATGGTTGAAAAAATGGGACCTCTCCAGGTTAAATGATTTGCCTAAGAGCACATAGTCAATAAGATCCAAAGCTGGATTTTGAATCCTGGTTGATCCTCTGGCTTCTATATATCGCTTTCCTTATCCTCCACCCCCACCCCACCTTCCAGTTTTGACTTCACTTAGGCAGCAGTATTTTCAAAGTACTGATCAGGCTTTCTGAATCAGAGGCTATTCACACAGTGTCAGAGATGAAATTCATTTTCTCTTTCTTTGTCAAACTTATACAAAGCAATAGAAAAAAAGCTTTTGACAAAATACACCACCTATTGCTATTAAAAACACTAGAAAACATTGGAATAAATGAAACATTCCTCAAAATGATAAATAGAATCTATCTAACACTAACAGCAATCATTATCTTTAATGGGAATAAGCTAGAAGCCTTCCCAATAGGAACAGCAGTGAAACAAGAATGCCTATTATCATTGCTACTATTCAGTATTATACTAGAAATGCTATCTATAGCAATAAGAGAAAAAGGAGAAATTGAAGGAATTAGAATAGGCAATGAGGAACTAAAGCTTTCACTCTTTACAGATGATATTATGGTGTATGTATATATATATACACACATACCAGAGAATCCCAGAGAAAAATAAATGGAAAACAATTAACAACCACAGCAAATTTGCAAGATTTAAATAAAGCCACAAAAAATCATGATCATTTCTCTATAGTGCCAATAAAGCTCAACAGCAAGCATTAGAAAGAGAAATTCCATTTAAAAGAACTGTAGATCCTATAAAATGCCTGGAAATCTACTGCCAAGATAAACCCAGGAACTATATTATCACAACTTAAAAAATACTTTTCACACAAAGAAAATTAGATCTAGACAATTGGAAAAAGATTAATTACTCATGGGTAGGCCAGCCAGTATAATAAAAAGGAGGATTCTTCCTAAATTAATTTACTTATTCAATTCCTTACCAATGAAACTACTCAAAATTATTTTGTAGAGAAGAAAAAATAATAGCAAAATTCATCTGGAAGAACAAAAGACCTACAATACCATAAGAAGTAATGAAAAATAATCAAGGTAAATGACTTAGCTGTACTGGATCGCTAACTATATTATAAAGCAGCAACAATCAAACACTCTGGTACTGATTAAGAAATAGATTGGAGGACCAATGAAATAAATTAGGCACTAAATATTCAGTGGTAAATGACCATAGTAACCTATTGTTTGACTAACTCAAACTTTTGGAAGAACTCCCTGTTTGACAAAAACTGCAGGGAAAACTATAAAATAATAGGGTAGAAATTAGGCATAGACGAATACCTCACACTATATACCATAGCAAAGTCAAAATGAATACATGATTTAGAAATAAAGGGTGACACCATAAACAAATAAGGGGAGCACAAAATAATATACCTGTCAGACCTATGGATGAGGGAAGAATTTAGGTCAAAATAAGATATAGAAAGCATTATGAAATAAAAAATAGATAACTCTGACTTCATCAAATTTTAAAGTTTTGCAAAAACAAAAGCAAATAACCAAGACTAAAAAGCAAACAACAAATTGGGGGAAAATGTTTATAGCAATTCTCTGACAAGGACTTCATTTCTCAAATATGTAGAGAATCAACTCAAATTTATAAGAATACAAAGCATTTCTAAATTGACACATGATTAAAGGATATGAACAGGTAATTCTCAGTTGAAGAAATTAAAACTATCTTCAGTCTTATGAAAAAGTGCTCTGAATCACTACTGATTAGAGAAATGCAAATTTAAAACAACTCTGAAAGGGCACCTCACACCCATCAGACTAGCCAACAGGACAAAAAAAAGAAAAAAAGAAAAGTTGGAGGGGACGTGGAAAAATCAAGACACTGATACACTGCTGATAGAGCCTCAGACTGATACAACCATTATGGAAAACAATCTGTAACCATTGCCAAAGGGCAATAAAATTATGCAAACCCTATGACCCAGCTATGTGTATATATAATATTATATATGTATATATTATTTTTAATCTCTTTGGGTTATACATGTACATATCCCAAAGAGATTAAAGATGGGTGGGGGGAACTTACCTATACAAAAATATTTATAGCAGCTCTTTTTGCGCTAATAAATAACTGAAAACTGAAGGAATGTCCATTAATTGGGGAATGACTGAACAAGTTGTGGCATATCCTTGTAATGGAATCCAATTGTGCCATAAGAAATGATAAACAAGATGATCATAAAAATGCTTGTAAAGACATAAAATAATGCAAAGTGAACTGAGTAGAACCAAGAGAATGTTGTACACAGTAACAATAATGTATGATACTTACTTGTGAATTATTTAACTATTATCAACAAGGCAAAGATCCAAGACAGGTCCAAGAGACTCATGACCGAAAAAAAAAAAAGATATCTAATTCCATAGAAGGAACAGAGACTGAATGCAAATTGAAAGTTTACTCTATTTTCTCCAAGAATTTTCTCTATAGTGTAACCAATATGTATCTTCTTTCACATGATAAACATGGAAATATATATTGTATGATCATATATGTACAACATATATCATATTCTCTGCTTTTTTGGGGAGGAGAGAGGTTTGTCTTTTATTTGTTTTTGAAATGCTGTTGTTATTGAATAAACTATTTTCCTGGTTCTGCTCCCTTTACCCGTTACCAGTTCATAAATGTCTTCCCAGATTTCTCTGAAACTATTACTTTCAGCATATCTTAAAGCACATTCGTATTTCATTATGTTTATATACCATAATCTGTTCAGCCATTTCCCAATAGATGAACACTTGGGGCATATTTCAACAAAATAGCAAAGATCTCTCAAATTGTCTACAGACTGGGCTTGCCTCAAATTTCAGAACCAAGACTTACATGCTGTATCTTTTGAGATGTCCTTATTTTTACTACTTAGATTTATACTTTCCAAGATTATTAGCATAATTTCCATTTTTAACTTTTCTGGTCTATGAAATTCAGTGCTATTAATAGCTTTTTAGCATGGAAGTTTGGAGGTCTTAAATAATAATCACAGTCCTAGTATCTCATTAATTCTTTAAGATTTATAAAGTACTTTATATACCATATACATTTTTAAATTTGATCCTTACAATAGTCTTGTGAGGTAGGGACTCTGAGTCAAAAGAATTTCCCAAGTCATGGCTAGTAAGTGTCTGAGGTAAGTTTTGAAATCACGTCTTCCTAATTATATCCAGCTCTCTATCTACTATGCTAGACAATACAAATCAAGTCAATTACCATTTATTAAGTGCCTATTATTTTCTGGAGACTTTGCTAATTGATGGAGCTATTAAGAAGGGTAAATTCAAACCTTGATCTCAAGGACATTACAATCTAATGATGGGAAACAATATACAAAAAGTATGTACAAACAAAACATATATAGGTTAAATTGAAAACCTCAGTGGGAAGGCACTAGCTTTAAGAGGGGTAGAGAAGGTTCTTGTAGAAGGTGAAATTTTAAATGAAACTTGAATAAAGTCAGGGAAATCAGGAAGACCTACAAGAGTTGAGGAGAGAGAACATTCCAAATCAGAAGATGAAGCACCTTTCTTATGTAAGAAATAGCAAAAAGGCTAGCAGATAAATGGAAGAGAATAAGGGAAAGGAAGATTGGCGATATAGGAGGGGACCAGAATATGAAAAGCTTTTAAGTTCAAAGGAGTTTTTATTTGATCCTAGAGGTAATAAGGAGTCAGGGGTTTATTGAATGGGGTTGGGGTGGGTGATGTGGTCAGACCTACCCTTTAGGAATATGATTGTGACTGCTAAATGATGAATTAGAATGGGGAAGAATGAGACAGGGAGACCACCAAGTTATTGTCTAGGTGTTAGGTAATAAGGAATGATAAGACTTGGCAAAAAAAAAAATTAAACATAGGAATTGGGAGAGGGAATAAGAGAGAGCGAAGAGTCCATGCTAGCCTACACAGCTTTTCTTCTTTCATTCTTTCCTTGTCTTCTTGACTCAAAAAGTTCACAAGAGACCAATATGTTTTACCATGGAAATTTGTTATGGACTAATCTGAATTTACTACCAAAAATTCACAGCAAAGTGATCTGCTCAAATTTGGGCAGAAAAGTTTATTCTTAGGATATTGTAGTGTAAACCTGTAACTTCAGAGAAGCAAATACACAAAGATTTCTCTAGGATGGGATCCTTTTCCAATTTGAAAGAGGAAAGTTAAACCAGATGTTCTCTCAAGGTTATCTCCAGATGAAAAATGTTATGGAAGACCAAATAGCAACTCTGAAAAGCTCAAGTGTTTTCTGAGTTGTAGTTTCACAGTGATGACTGTGAAATTAACAGATATGAGTTTGGGCTAAAAGAGGCATAGGAGTGCTTGCATTCAGAATTGAGGCTATGATTTGGTTGGCTACTGAGCTTGGGGGCCCCTTTATGTACTGATACCGCAATTAAAAATGAGATGAGAGGTTGACTCTGGTAGTATACATGGCTGAAAATAATAAGAGATTTCACATTTAGTGCCTCTATAGGGAAAGTGCTTTATGCTTGAGTTCACACTGTTTATAGCTATTGTTAGTTTATATGGAAAATGTGACAGCCAAAGTTTGAAAGATTTATACTTTGTAGTATAATTTATATGAAGTCATTTTGGAGGTCAGCTGAATAATGATGGTACCAATTAATTTGGAAAATTTTACCTATAATTTAAGTTTTATCACCAAGGCACCAGTTAGACTACCTCTTCCAATTATGCAAATTAGTATGGCCCCACAATTCCCAGGGATATAAAGTAGAATGAACCTAGAGAAATAGTGCTGCAAGCAAGGAAGAATTTTAAGAAAAATTTTAAATACAACTCTTTTATTGTACTTCCATAGAGGAATTCTTGTTTAGTCTACTAGAAAGAATGTGGGGTTTAAAGTCAGGAGACCTGAGGAATTAGGGCACAGAAATATTGATTTCATTATCTGTAAAATTAAGAGCTTGGACCAAATGTCTCTCATAGTACTTTCCAGCTCTGAGGCTGTTTTCCTGACTCAACCCCCTAATTTTGCAGAATATCTTCATTTCCCATTTGGCAGCATCTCTCCGAGTTCATGCCGTCTCATCCTCCACATTTCAGAGGGTTTTTTAATGTTGCCTTCCTCTATTAGATTGTGATCTCTGTGAGGGCAGAGCAGGGACTATCTTTATTTATATTTTCATGCTTAGCAGAGCACCTGGCACACAGTTGTTGGACCAATGACATCACAGGGTGATGTCTTGCCTTGCACTTGAACTGGTTTTAAAAGAGGCAGAATTGAACAAAGTCATCAGTCTCATTTTCTCTTCTAGAGTTATCCAAGTCCAATAGCAAGACAAAAGTCAGACTGACTGGTGGTGGCCCAGGATGCAATAGATGATATTGGCATCTTCTATTTTTTTTGGATAATGCATGCTTTTTCCATATTACATGTAAATAACATTAATTAAATAATTGTAATAATTGTTTTCTAACATTTTGTGATTCTTATTCTCTTCTTTCCATCCATGTCTCTTCCCCAAGGCAGCAGGTAATATAATATGTTGTACATGTTATCATCAATATATAATTTCAAGTTCATCATATTGTGAACGAAGATACATATGTCTTATACTGGAGAAAAATTCATGGAAATAAAATAAAGAATGATACGCTTCAATATGCATTCAGTTCCATCTATGGAGATGTTTGGCCTTTTTTGTCATAAGTCCCTTGGAGTTAGACTCTGTTTTTCATATCTGACCAAACTTTGGGCTCTCCACAGCACCTACTTCAGTCACCTTCATGGCTGCTGGAACAAACTGTTCTCATTTACTCGTTCCACTGGGAAGTCTTCACATGCTTGGGATAGTCATCCCCCAACTCATGATGGGTTTGAGGCTCATCAGTTGCTCTCAACCTGGCACAGAATAAGTGCTTAACAAATGGTTATTGACTAATCAGGAAAACGACCGTTTTCACTGCACAAATGATGACCTGTATAGATGACTTCTACTTTCTCTTTCAATTTTAAATCTACGTTCCTATGATCAGCAGAATAGGTAAAAATCTTCTCACAGTTGCCATCTGGTCTTCCATAGACTATGCTGGTTAACATTTTTTCCTTAGGCAGCTAGAGTTTTTTCCTACCTCTTTGTAAGGCTGAATACGTATTTATCCAGTGATAATTTTCCTCCTTTTGCTGTGCTGCTGCTTGTTTCTAACAAACACATAACCCTACTCAAAAATACTCACATTGATCTTAAAAGTCTTAAGAGCTTTAATGATTAAAAACCTATAGAAATACAGTCTCTCAAATGCCCATTATATTATGTCTAATCCCCCATTGCCCTAAGTTCCTTAATTAAAGCCAAAGCAATTTTAATCATTATAATGATGTTTCAGGGAATCTATATTTTAATTACATTTAAGTGATGAATATTTGATGCCATATATTTGTCAGGCAAACAGGAATAAGCACAGTAATCCCCCAAAAGACATTTTCTAGTAAAGACTTGATTAAAAGGATCAGGAAATTGGACATAAAATGTAAATGTGTCCAAGGGGTAAATTCAAAGACTTAATTCCAAATTCCTTGAAGAAGAGAAATAAAAACAAAATCTGTTATCTAGAAGAATTAAAAATGGAGCTGGCCTAGGGTTTTCAGCAGAAATTATCTAGTTTAAGGATTGCCGTTATTTTGAAGCTACTTTGGGGAGTCTCAGAAAAAGCTTAGCTTCGCAGTCCTTGTACAGAGAAGTCCTCTGAGGAAAAGACTTCCTGGAACTTCTTTTCCGGTAGTCGAATTCTAGCATAATAAGAGCAGTGCATTCAAAGCTCATTTCATGAGATCTTTAGCAGGAACAGAAAAGGAATACTGTAACCAAGTTAGCCAGGAGAGGGGCAGCCCTGTCAGGGTTACCCACAGAGTTTGAATGCTATGCATATAAAGTCCACACAGTGCCACTGGAGGCAGTGAGTGGGGCAGCCCTAAAAGATTCTTGAGAAACAACTGTTTTGCTCTGTCTTAGCTCATAAAATAGGGAGGATAGGGAAAGTTAAAAAAAAAAAACGGACACAAGAAACATACACAGATACAAACAACTCACTGGGCAAAGAGTGGAACATAAAGGTTTATATCATGGACAAGCAGTGTAGAAAACCTGGGTTTGGATCCCAGTTCCAGTGCCTACTAGCTAGATGGCCTTTAAATTTCTCTGAGCCTCAGTTTCTTCAGTGTTAAGTGAGCATAAAGCTTGTTCCATCCCCATCACACAAGGTTGTATGGAAAGTACTCTATAAAAAGTCTTGATCAAAACTAATTAGTAAATTTTCTAATTGTTTTACAATTTAATGAAGGAAAGAAGGAAATTCTTGCTTTCAGGGTCCTGAGTCCTTGAGAAGAAGATCCCAATGAAATCTTTAGGTTTTGTGACTGCTTTGGTGCAAGAGAGAAAGAAAACAATTCATTTACCATGTTTCTGAGTTTTCAAAATAGTGTGTATGATTTGAAAAGGTAGAGCAATAGTCTCTGCTCTCTGAGAGTTTATATTCCTGTCTATTATGAATCTCAAGCTTCATTCAAGCCCTTTCAATGTGTTGTTCTTGTTCAATCTTCTTGTCTAACACCTTATGACACCTATGGGGTTTTCTTTGCCAAGAACACTTAAGTGATTTGCCATTTCCTTTCCAACTTATTTGGCAGGTGAGGAAACTGAGGCAGACAGGCTTAAGTGACTTGCCCAGGACACCACAGCTAGAAAGTCTCTAAGGCCAGATTTGAACTCATGAAGATGAGTCTTCCTGTCTCCAAGTCCAATGATCTCTATACACTGCACCAACTAGCTCTGCCAACAGCAGTGTCTGCCCTCTAAGATCATACCTTTTGATCCAATCAGATCTAAAACTGGAAGGCCATTTAGTAAAACTCCTTCAATTTACAGACAGAGACTGAGTCCCAAGGAGGCTAAGTGCCTTGTTTAATGTTGAAAAAGAATCTATCTGTATGACAAGAATGTCCCAGGTTATTTTGGGGAGTACCATGCTTCTCTTGGCTCAAGTCCCTACCTGGAAAGTGACCCACACATGGACAGCTTGTGGATAGTGCTTCTCCATTTTAATTACTGACTTCCAATGTAGTAGAAAAGAACATTTTAATAGAAAATAGATAGCACAATATGTTATCAGTGATGATAAATTTATTTCTTTTCTTCCCTTCCCCTGAGATAACCCAAAGTCACAAGCCCAGAACAAGATCTTTTTCCTCCCAGTTGTCCTTTTCCTCTGGGGCTTTGCCTTTTGGCTCTTGTTTGCTGTTTAGCTATCCTCTGAGTTAATAACTCTCAGAGACTTTGCGTTGCTTCATGATGTTATAAATAGCTCCCATGAAGTCTGCTGGATGCCAGACTTTGGTCATATAGCCAGGATCTTGTAAAATCAGGGGGCTTGTCCCACTGTTTGGTGACTCAAAATTCTAAGTGTAAGAGAGCCTAAAAATCACTCCATTCATAGCACAAAGAGAATCAAAAGAAACAAGATCTTGGTGTTTCCTCAAAAATGAAATCTTCTCTAGTGCTCTTTCCTGACAATGATACACTTCACTTAGTGAGAGCCCCCTGCCCCTTGCCATTCTCAAAGATCTCTACCTTATGATAGTTCAGGTATCTTTCTGATATTACTTAGCAGAGACTAATACATATATATATATATAATATGTATATACATATATTCTCCCCTTCCATGGACTATTCTCTAAGTCTTCTAGAAGATTCCAGGATAACTTAAGTATTCCCTAGTTTACTCCAACAAGGCACATTGGAATACCTTATAAAAATCAAACATAAACATCTTTCCAAAGCTTTAAAAAAAAGAAAGACAAGCCCACTATGGGCTAAAGTATAACTCTTTGCATTTTTGTTCATTTTCCCAATATACATCAAAATACAGCACCTTCATCTTAGTATTAAAACTCAAATTCATAGGACTACTGGGAGGGTATTAATTATTTAGACTAGGAAACCAAGAGTGGACAGAATCCTATTTTTCTCTATTTAATTTCCCTTCTACCTACTATAATAGAGCTTCAGTGCTTACTGGGGACTTTTGCAGGCCATTCCAGGCAAGTTGAAAGAAAAAAAAAAGTTCAAACCAGAATAAACAGCAGCCCATAAAAATAAAGCCTTATGAGATAATTAATTCTGTTTGCATAGCTCAGTGCTTCTCATGCTGGGGGGTCAGAAAACCCGTGAGGATCAGGGTCACTTGGATGTCTGGAAGGGATTGGAGAGTCTGTAGCAGCAGATCTGCTAACAGCTGTTGGGCAAAGACAGGAGTATATAGCATGTTATCTGAATAGGGTAGGCTGGCCTCCAGCTCCTGAGTTCTTTGACTCTTCCTACCCCCTCTAAGCCTGGCAATGATGCCAAGAGAGAATGTTCTGATGTGCTCTTTAGTGCCATGGCACTCTTGAGAACATTTGAACAGTAAGACTTTTCTACCTCAGAACTGTACACTATGCTTTATTTGTAGCGAACAGTAAAAATTCACTACAGTAATTATAATTGTAGCACAGAGGCTTGATGTGATTAATCTAAGAATCAGAAATGTTTTAGCTCTTTTTTGGAAAGAAATTTTCTCCTTTAAAAACAGTGATGAAGTGACTGAGATTTTTTTTTCATGTTATCTAAGACCAGATGGCCTGATCCAATATTCCTCCATCAGGGACTTACAGAGATGGTGGACTAATTTCAGGTTGAAAGAGCCCTAGAGTCTTAATAATTCTTAACTTTAATTGGCTTGTTTATTGCATGGTATTGTTCTTCTGGAATTCAAGGGAGTAACTTGTTTTTCAAGAATACTCATACCCTAATAGGTAACTTTAGACAGAAAGATTTGTAAATAAAAATAATGGTATAACACAACCATTTTTTTTGTTCCCCTATTTGAATATGCTACAGCAAAATTCTTTCCTTCTGTTAGTATTTTCTCCTCTCTTTATCCCCTCCATATGTGTGCAAATCAAAGTAAGGAAGATTAAAGGTTACAATGGTTAAATACAGGCCTGCAAGAGAAGACCTTGACCTTCTAGAGATATTCCTGTTAATAGCTTTCTTGTTTCCTTCTTCAAAGCCCCTGGGTCCTAGCAATGAAAATTATTAAACACTGGATGAAAAGGCTATGCAGTTTCTGCCTTTAAATGATGTAAAAAAATGAATCCTAAATTATTGAGGAAGGATTAGATGAGATTTGCCTGGAGTTCAGGAGTACTTAATAACCTCTCGAAATCTCTCCATATTTCATGATTCTGTGGTCAAAGAACTCAAATATATCTTTCAGAAGTATAAACTATTGAATCAAGTACACCTAGGCACACTAATCCAGTGAAAGCAATTGATTTTTTGGTGCATTCCCATACCTCGTATGCAACCTCACAAAGAAAACATGAAAAAACACATGCCCCTTCCTACTGTCCTCAAAGGCATCAGTTCCTCAAAATGGAATGTCCTTCCTCATCCTATCTTCCACTGAGTGAAATTCTACCCTCCTTTAAGGCCTTGATCAAGTCCTTATTCCATGAATGCTTCTTGCACTATTCCACCCTAAAATAATCTCATCCTTCTCTGAATTCTGATAGTACATTTGATTAATTTATGCTCCATTAACATTTTACTGATTTTGAAACCTTTGGGATATGTTCATTAATTTGTCAGGTCAGATTGTAAACTCCCAGATGTCAGGAGCTCACATTCTTTTTGCATCTCTCTACAATGCCTAGCAAATTGCTAGGCATATATAGAGAATCAAAAATACTTGTTGATGAATTGATATCTCTCCAAGTAGATCTCCCCTTCCTGAAAAGCACTGATTTTTTCTGAAAGGCACTGATTTGACCATCCTGGCAAGGTCAAGGAGGTAGGTGTGGAAAAATGAAGCACCAATAGCTTAGAAGGGTCATATTCTGACTTTCATATCAAAGTCACTGAAATGTTATATATTTGTACCAATGTTGTATCAATATAACTTTGGGGGATTCGGAGGCATGAAATATACATGAGTCTATCTATCCCACACGTTCTTCAACAAAAACTAAAATAAAGAACACTGGATCAAACAATGATCAAGAAATCCAGAGAAATAACAATTACATCATCCCTCAGCCAGCTCAGAACTTAAAGCTTCCTCAGAGGGGAGAGAGAAGCTTTAAGGTAGGAAGATAGAGAAAGGATAGAAGTTTTAGATACCACGAGGGGGATGATGGAGTCGAATTAGAGATATGAGGTGGCAGGAATGAGTCTTTATTAATTACCAATGACCCACAGCCAAGCTCTGATCAAAGGACCCTTCCGAAGGCTTTTACCAGTCCAGAGATCCAGATTTAATACCACACAGGTGGGAGAGATGATAGAGAAAGATTAAAGACGAAGCCTGGCCAAAGGCCAGGCTCCAGCAAGGACAGGCATCAGTGCGAGCTGGAAGGGTGGAAGAGCAAAAGAGAGAAAGGCAGAGCTGGCTGAGGCATATTTAATCTCTTTGATATGCAAATATACACAGTACATAGGGATGATCATCATTGGTTAATGACAAGGTATAGGTGTGGTTTCTCTTAACCAGGTGAGCACCAAGAAACCTGTGTTCCCGCCTAACCTGGGGGAAGCTGGGGTCAAGGGTCAGAGGCTTTCCCAGCCATGTGCAATACCGAGCATGCTCAAGACTGAGCATGCTCTCTTCTAAGGCAATCTGTACATACCAACTGTTTCCCTTGCCCATAGCTAGGGGTGGACTGCTACAGAACTATATAAAAAACAGAAACAAAAATAGGCAGAAGTCTGAAAGATCCCTCCATAATGGAAGCTAGTGAAAGCATAGGTATATAACCAGAAATCTGCCCATGTTCTAACCAGAAATGCTTCAGGGAAATCTACAACTTATAATGCTTTGTTCCTAGGAGACAGAAACCCTGGAATGCTTGGATGATTTGAGTATTCCACAGTAGTCAGAAACCCATAAGATTTTGACCACTGTAACTCCAGATATGGGATCAGGAGCCAGTTCTGACCAGAATTCATCAGTCCTCGATGACTGCAGAGCCCTGAACCCAGATGATCCAGAAGGTCTCAAAACATAACAGGGGAAGTAGAAGGTAGCCACAAGAATCCTTACATCCTCTTCAATAAAATCAGAACCAATCAATACCTCATTTACATCACCCAAGAATGTGGGAGGGCATGTAGTACAGCCCTAGCACAAATCTTTGTAATAATTTTCTGATAAAGTTTCATGATGATAAAGAACTGATTCAAATTTTAAAGAACAAGTACCATTCACCAAAAGATGGAAGGTTAAAGAATATGAACAGGCAGTTTTCAAAGGAAGAATTATAAACCATTGAAAGCCAAATAACAATGTTCTAAGATGAGGATTATTTAGAAGAATGCAAATTAAAATAACTCTTAGGTCTATCTCATATTGGTCAGATTGGCAATGATGATGAAAAAAAGGAAAATCTCTCTCTTTCTCTCTCTCTCTCTCTCACACACACACACACACAGAATATGATAATTGGTGGAGGCCATATGGGAGAATAGGCACACTAATTCCTGGTAGAGATGCTATCTGATCCAGTCACAATGAAAAGCAACTTGAGACTATTCCCTCAGTCAATAAACTGTGCAAATTATTTGACTCAATAATACCTAATTAGTCATATACCCAAAGCAATGAAAGTGCTTATATTAACACTTTGTGTTGTTGCAAAAAACCCCAAGCAAACTTAAGGGGTATCCATACACAAGAGAAATGGAATGAAAAAGGATAGATTCAAAGAAACCTGAGATTTGTATGATCTGATGAAGAGTAAAATGAAAAGTATCAGTATACAATCAGTATACAATCAATACAACATAGTAAATAAAACAACTCTGGAAGACTTGAAACTCAGAACAATGCAATAACTAAACATGACTAATGATGAAGCATACTTTCCACCTCCTGACAGAGAAGTGATGGGTAGGGTACATATACAGAATTAGACGTGCGGTTTTAGACATGGTAGATATGTGGCTTGTTTTCCTTAATTATTTGTTACAAGGGAGATTTGATTATTTGGGATGGGGAATTAGAAGAGAATGGGAAGCTAGGAACAATGCTTCAAAAAAAGGTAGGGAAGAAATGAAAGAAAAGTACAACAAAGAACCTAAAAGAAAATAAAGAATAAGAGATTCAGAAGAGCCACATAATATAGCAAAATAACTTTGAAGCAACTATGTTGAATTTTTTGTGTTCTTTTTTTTTCACTTTTAAACATTATTTTTATTTGGTCAATTTCAAACATTATTCATTGAATACAAAAATCAATTTCTTTTCCTCCCTCCCCTCCCAACACCCCTCCCATAGCCGACATGCAGTTCCACTGGGTATCACATGTGTCCTTGATCCGAACCCATTTCCATGTTGTTGGTATTTGCACTAGGATGTTCATTGAGAGTCTCCATCTCCAATCATAACCCCTCAGCCCCTGTAGTCAAGAAATTGCCTTTCTTCGATTTTTTTTGTTCCCACAGTTTGTCCTCTGCTTGTGGATAGTGTTTTTTCTCATAGATCCCTGCAGGTTGTTCAGGGACATTGCATTGACACTAATGGGGAAGTTCATTACATTCGATTGTACCACAGTGTATCACTCTCTTTGTACAATGTTCTCCTGGTTCTGCTCTTTTCACTCTGCATCACTTCCTGGAGGTCATTCCAGTCTCCATGGAATTCCTCCACTTTATTATTACTTTTAGCACAATAGTATTCCATCACCACCAGATACCACAATTTGCTCAGCCATTCCCCAATTGAAGGGCATCCCCTCATTTTCCAATTTTTTTGCCACCACAAAGAGCGCAGCTATGAATATTCTTGTACATGTCTTTTTCCTTATTATCTCTTTGGGGTACAAACCCAGCAGTGCTATGGCTGGATCAAAGGGCAGACAGTCTTTTATCACCCTTTGGGCATAGTTCCAAATTGCCCTCCAGAATGGTTGGATCAATTCACAACTCCACCAGCAATGAATTAATGTCCCAACTTTGCCACATCCCCTCCAGCATTCATTCCTTTCTATAGCTGCCATGTTAGCCAACCTGCTAGGTGTGAGGTGATACCTCAGACTTGTTTTGATTTGCATCTCTCTGATTATCAGAGATTTAGAACACTTTTTCATGTGCTTGTTAATAGTTTTTATTTCTTTAACTGAAAATTGCCTATTCATGTCCCTTGCCCATTTGTCAATTGGAGAATGGCTTGATTTTTTGTACAATTGATTGAGCTCTTTGTAAATCTGAATAATTAAACCTTTGTCAGAGGTTTTTATGAAGATTGTTTCCCAATTTGTTGCTTCCCTTCTGATTTTAGTTACATTGGTTTTGTTTGTATGAAAACTTTTTAATTTGATGTAGTCAAAATTATTTATTTTTCATTTTGTGGCTCTTCCTAAGTCTTGCTTGGTTTTAAAATCTTTCCCTTCCCAAAGGTCTGACATGTATGCTATTCTGTACTCACATAATTTACTTATTGTTTCCTTCTTTATGTTCAAGTCATTCACCCATTCTGAGTTTATCTTGGAGTAGCGTTTGAGGTGTTGATCCAAACCTAATCTCTCCCACACTGTCTTCCAATTTTCCCAGCAGTTTTTTATCAAATAGTGGATTTTTGTCCCAAAAGCTGGGATCTTTGGGCTTGTCATAGACTATCTTGCTGAGGTCACTTACCCAAGTCTATTCCACTGATCCTCCTTTCTGTCTCTTAGCCAGTAACAAATTGTTTTGATGACCACTGATGTAGAGTATAGTTTGAGATCTGGGACTGCAAGTCCTCCTTCCTTTGCATTTTTTTTTCATGATTTCCCTGGATATTCTTGATCTTTTGTTCTTCCAAATGAACTTTGTTATGGTCTTTTCTAATTCAGTAAAAAAGATTTTTGGAAGTTCAATGGGTATGGCACTAAATAGATAGATGAGTTTGGGTAGGATGGTCATTTTTATTATATTAGCTCATCCTACCCATGAGCAGTTTTTCTGATTGTTGAAGTCTAGTTTTAGTTGTGTGGAGTGTGTTTTGTAGTTGTGTTCATATAGTTCCTGTATTTGTCTCGGCAGATAGATTCCTAAGCATTTTATATTGTATAAGGTGGTTTTGAATGGAATTTCTCTTTCTAATTCCTGCTGCTGGTTTATTTTGTATCCTGCAATTTTGCTAAAGTTGTTGATTATTTCCACTAGCTTTTTAGTTGATTCTCTAGGATTCATTAAATAGACCATCATGTCATCTGCAAAGAGTGATAGCTTGGTCTCCTCATTGCCAATTTTAATACCCTCCATTTCTTTTTCTTCTCTAATTGCTACTGCTAGTGTTTCTAGTACAATGTTGAATAATAAAGGTGATAAGGGGCATCCTTTTTTGTGTTCTTTTAAAAAGGAATCAAGATGTTTGAATCAATTCTTCCACTACTAGCATTCTCAATCTTCTTTTCCTGATCTTTGTATTTGGAAATTGCATAGTTTAACAAGTTCAGAATAACCAAAAAAATTAAATATTAAAAATATAACCTTGGAATTAAAATTAAAGATTTGTTTGGTTAGATTTAGTATAAAAATAGAAACCTATATGCAAAGGTGTGCTGGAGACAGCTGTGGCTAAAAGCTGGTTGTTCAATTTTCAGCGTGAACATTTATACCTTGAAATTTGTCATATCCTACAAATTAGTTTTTAATTTATAATTTTTTATTGTTTAGGCTTTTCAAAAAGTGATGGGGGAATGATAATAAAGAAAATTAAACTTTAAAGTGTCATGAATGCATTTTTGTGAAGTTAGTTTTTAGTATATCTAATAGCACAATGCTTCCTATATGGATAAACCCTACAATAAATTGCTCTAAAACAAGTGGCCCTCAAAATGGCAACAAGTTCCTTTCCTGGAGAAGATGTTGTGCATAAAAATAATGACAGTCCAATATGATTTTCTCCTAGAAACAATGTTAAACTAAGAGTTTATGTTTCTGACTTAAGGGTTCTGTACTTGATTTTTTGTAGAAATAATTGCAACGTATCATATTGAATTAATAATAAATTACATACGTCTACATAGCACATCATAAAGCTTTCAACCAGGCAGGAAAAGGCAGTAAACAATGTTTATGTGTGAGTGTTATTACATATATATACATATGTAATTTGCAAAATTATTACTTTGTTTTGTTGACACATACACACATGAGTAATTTATTTATGAATACCAAAATAAAGAGGTAATAAGGTTCTTACTTGTTCAATTTTAGTATCAGGATAACAACATTACTAGCCCTAAATCTGGAAAATGTAGTGGCTCAATTTTATGTTTAATAAAAGCACCAGGAATATATTTGTATTTATTCCTTAAAGAATGCTTAAGTTTTAAGTCTTCCTTAATAATTCTGGCTGAATAACATTTTGCCTGTGAACTGTATTCCTTTACACTAGAGTACCCTATGAAGCCTTGATCATCCTTACAAATACTCTTTCCCAATTCATTCGCTCTCCTTAAATTTATCAGTGCCATCTTTCCTACCTTCCTTGTTTTTAACACTGCTATTCTCAAATCCAAATCACAATGTTATTCTTCCCCTCTGATAATTTCATAAGACGCCTAGAACAAAGCTTCAAAAGAAATATAAAAACAGAATTAGAATTTATTTGACCTGCAAAACATTGCTTTCCACATGTGTATATCATCTCATAATCTCATAAGATATATACCTCTCTCTATGCAGGGGGTAACTTAAACTTATGATCACCCATACAAATTCCTATATAAATGAAATAATAGGAAAATTTATACCAGAGGAACCAGGTTATGATAAACTTAATATCATTTGTAGTAATCACAAGCAAAATATTCATTAGTGGAAAAGAGTTCTTTTCAATTTTAACAAACTAATAAGGATAATTTATAATTAGCACATTAGTTTGTGCTTTTTGTTCTTTTGGTTTTCTATGGCAATATATTGAGTAGTGTTTGATAAATATTTGTTTAATTAAATGTATAAAACATAAATGGACTCCTCTAAGTACTTGGAAATAACATTTTCTCAACAACTTTAATATCGCTTAATCTTCATTAGATTATCAACTTTCCAAGGAAACCTTTTTTTTTGGCTTTATACAGAGAACAAAGTAAATAGTCCAGCACTTTTCCTAAATTATAATGCTTTCTAAATAAGCATAGCTTAAATTATTGACATCTTACTACATTAGGCTTCTTGCAAAGTCAGCTTGGTTATCTTGCTCACATGTTATACTTAGATTTTCTGAGTATAATTATTTTCATAAATATTGTTCACTCCTGATTAATTTGTATGTGCTATGTAAGAACAAGGCAGGGGGGCAGCTAGGTGGCTCAGTGGATTGAGAGCCAAGCCCAGAGATGGGAGGTCCTGAGTTCAAATTTGACCTCAGACATTTCCTAGCTGTGTGGCCCTGGGCAAGTCACTTAACCCCCATTGCCTATCCTTTACCACTCTTCTGCCTTAGAACCGATGCACAATATTAATTCAAAGTTGAAAGGTAACGGTTTAAAAAAAAAAAAGAATACAGAAGACAGTGATGCAAATGTAAATATAATTGAAATACCTAGAAATTTGAGGTTCCTAATAAAATGATTAAGAAATGACCACTTTTCATCTCATAATACCAAAATTCCTTATATAGGGGAAGAAAGTACAGACTTGAGAGTTATGAAGAAGACACGATGGAAAGAAGACTGGAATTTGAAGGAATCACGTGGTATACAAGACAAAAACAATACATGGGGGAAGAGAACATGAGCTAGAGAGGAGTAGCTCAAGGGGATGACAAACAGAAATGTTTCAGGGGAGGGAGCAAGGCCAAAATGTTTCCAAAAATATTTTTCAGTAGGAACTAAATGGTAAATTTCCTGTTAAGACTTTCAATGGGGATAAAAACCACCACCAACAACAACTCTACACTGTTTGTACAATGATGGGAAATAAAACCTTTGAGTATTTCTTCTTTTCCCCTTTATTAATGAAATACAATAATCAGTCTGAGGGTCAAAGGCATCCATTCTTATTTATTTCTAAATGACATTTCTTTTTGAAAATCTGTAGAGTCCCTTTCCTTCCACACAACTGGAAAGTCTGTTGAAACAGATTTCTCTAACAAGATGATTTTAGAGCATCTTGATAAAGGATATGTAATCCATTATGTAGAGGACCACCAAGATCAAGGCTTGGATAATAGAAACCCAATATATCAATCAAGAAATTCCTAACATGAAATTAGAGATTTTTTTTCTCTTAAGCTTTCTCTTTTCATTAAATCATATGGCTATTCCAAAGTCAGGGCATGCTGTGCCTGTCATGATGGTTCATAGATCAAATAAAACATGTGATTAATCATTTTGTTTGACTTTGGAATCTTATTACTTTCCCAAATATACTTTACCCAATGAAACTAGTAGTCCTTTAATTCTGTGATCTTTTATAGTTTTTATTTCTCCTAGATTTTAGAAAATGTTATTTATATAAGAAACTTTAGATAAATGCTATATAATTTCACCAATCCAATTCAATCAACATTTATTAATCACCCAATATAAAGAATTGTAGTAGATGCTGGGCATTTTAAAGACAAAAATGAACACTTATGCCCTCTGGGAGTTTAGGTTCCATTTGAGGTAGGGAGGGGGTACAACATATGAGCATAAAGTTCTTGTTTTTGCTTTATGGTCTGAGTGTGTTTTCTTTGATGTAAAGAACTACTAAGTGGAAACTCTATCCCTCAAGAATAGTTTAAAGGCAAATGAAGAGGAAGAGAGTACTAATAACCTCAAGGAAAGCTTTGCATGGGATGCAGGAACTGAACTAAGTCTTGAAAAAAGACAAGGATTCTGAAAAATGGGGATAAGGAAGGTGTGCATTCAAAATATGGTGGATAACTTATACAAATGCACCAAGATGGGATGTGGTTTGTTGAGGGAATAGTTTGGCTAGACCACAGAGTTTGTGAAGTAGTGTAAGACAAGCCTGGAAGCAAGTGAGAGTCAGATCCAGGAGAAGCTGAGATGCCACTCTAAATAGCTTGCACTTTTTCTATAGGCAGGAGGGATCCACTGTATATTTTTAAGTAAGAGAATGACACCTTCAGGTTTAAGAAAGATTATTTGGCAATTGTGTGGATGAAAACTTGGAGATAAAGAATGGAAGCCAAGAAAACAATTAGCATTCTATTATAGCAACCCAAGAAAGAGATTACAAGAGGGAGGGAAGGCTGAATTAGGGTGGTAGCTGCATGACTAAAAAGGAGGTAATATATGCAAGAGATGCAAAGAATTGACACAAACTTGGGAATTATTTGAATATGATGGATTAGAATGGGGGAGAGAGAAAGATAAAGGAGGGTTCAGGGGTTAGCCTTAATAAGTGGAAAAGTGCTAAGAACCCTTATAGAAATGGGGGAATGTGAAAGAATGAAAGATGTAGAAATAAAAGATATTTATAAATCTGCTATGGTCATGACGAGTTTGAGATGTAGATAGGCAACCAGGAAGTGACCTCCAGCAGGCACTTGTTATTTAAGAAAAAGTTTAAGGTTGGATATATACATTTGGGAGTCATCAACTTAGAGCTGATATATAAGCCCATGGCAGCAACTGAGAGCACCAAAAAAGAGCAAAGAAAAATAGAAAAGAAGAGAAGACAGATCAAGACAGAGGTCTGGTAAGTAGTCAGGAGATAGATCATTATTGAGCAAACAATGGGAAGCTGCAGTCCGACAGGTAGGACAAGAGTTTAGAGAAAAGAGTGCCGGAATACAAAATCTGAGAGTATCCAGAGAAGTAAGAGTGACTTGAAGCAGTCAAAAGACAGTAGGCAGCCTTGGAGAGTCGTTTCAGCTAAAAGAATGAAAAGTCAGTGGATGGTGAAGAAGTGGTATCGTAAATTGTTGATTTTATCTAGGGGTTTGCCAGTGAAAGAGAAGAGATATGGGGTGATAGTTTGAAAGGATATCAAGATAAAGTAATATATTTTTATGGATATAGACCTCAATAGATTTGTAAGCATAAAAGATTTCTTTTTCCTTTCCTCTACAGCTTCGAGATCACTAAGAAATGAAAGGAGAGAGACAGTAATGCTTCTTCTTGGGGCTGGGAATTGGGCAAAGATCTCTGAGATTCCCAGTAAACTACTAAGAATAAGGAGGCAAAGAAGTAGGGTCCACCCATTGTAGCAGCAATTAATTTAGAAAGTTTACCAAACAAGGTTTCCATAAACTACTGTTAAGAATGTGATTTGACTGAGCATTTGTAGGTGGCAAAGAAGGTAGAAAACAGAATTTGAAGGAAGACCCGAGTTCAAACGTTGCCCCATACTCTATCACATAATAGAACTCTAGGCAAGTCACTTAAACTTTTTATACCTTAGTTCCATTATAGATAAATAGGGATAATAATAGCAGCCACCCTACAGGGTGGTTGTGAGGATCTAATACATAAATTAACATATGGAAAGTACTTTGCAAACCTGAAGTGCTATATGTGTTAGCTGTTATTTTAGTTGTATCAGTTGTCCTGTTAAGTTTTGTTTCTTTTTTTTTCCCCCATTCTGTCTACTATATCACTGCCTTCTCTGGTTATCAAATTGATATAATTACTGAAAAGATGAAAGTATTTTTCTTTTTCTTTTAGTAGCATTTGAAGCTTCAGAAAACTATTAGATGTATAGTCTTCATTTTTTTGTTTCAGTATAGATTTTGGCTAATAAAGAGAATTAAATCAGACTTAAGAAAACACATCAAAGTTGCCACCTAGAGTTTTTATTTTAGGGTAAATACAATATGTTGAGAGCATGTTAAAATTCAATTTTATCAAAGGAAGATGTAGTTCTTTTTACACTTTTAATTATTTCTACAAAAACATAGAATCCTGAACTCTGTAGCTTTTGCCACACAAGTATATATTGTTTTGTAGAGGTGAACAATTAAGAAGGACAAAATTTATGTAATTATACACCTGATTTCAGCCCTATCTTTTCCTCCTACTTTACTGTTATGTTTAATGCTATGTTCCGTTTTTAGCCTGTGGGTAAGGGGAGAAGTGTAAAATATACTTAAAGCATCTGTAGGAATGGACAAAAGAATGAATAATAATAGGAAGTGTCTAGATACCATCTGGTATAAACACAGATGTGTGTTTCTTCTAAATGTAAAAACTCTTGCCTCTAAAAAGAGAAGATTTACAATCACAGGACAGAACCTTTAGAGCATATTTTATGGAGACTCTTCTTTGCCTAACAGCAACACTTCCCCTACCCCTTTTCATTCTAATTCATCCTTTTAATTTCTATTTTAATTTCTAATTTCTATTTCTAATTCATCCACCTAATTTCATCTAATTCATCTAGATTCATCCTAATCTCTTAACCTCCACTGCTCCCAAAGGAAATTAAGGATCTTCTGAATTCAATTGACAGGGATCATTCATTTTGCCTATGGATTACAAATGCACACATAAGAATTCTCTATAATTTCAACTGCCATATTTTGGTTGTTGAGCATCAAATATTTCACATTCTATACTCCAATCAATGGGACAATTACTTAACAAACATTTTTATTTAGCACCCACAAAGTGTCAGAAATTGTTCCAGATCCAAGGATATAAAAACAAAAGAGAAAGAATTCTGGCCCTCAAGGAACTTATATTCTATAGGGAAACAACACTAGCTGTTCTGTAAATGTATAAGCAAAAGCAATTGACACAGTATAATTGCACTTACATTGTAATTATACTGTAAATACATTTCCATTTACACATTGTAAATGGGAAAGAGGTCTCCAACATCTGGAGAAATCAGGAAAGGCTAAGTGGCAGTAGAACTGAGTTTTGAAGGAATTTAGGGATTCTGAGTGAGAAGGAAGAGCATTCCAGGTAAGAACAGCCTGTACAAAGACAAAGAGATAAGAGATGGAATGGCGTCCCTAAGAAGATCAGCCAATTTGTGAGGACCATAGAGTACAAGAAGAAGAGTAACGTGTAATAATCCTGGAAAGGTAGATTGGAATCAGATTATGAGATGTCAGACAGAAGAGCTTGCCTTTGATCCTGGAAACAATAGGGAGCCTTTGGACTCTTTTAAAACAGGAGAGAAACATGGATCAGACTTGTGTTGTAGGAATACCACTTTGACAGTTTTGCAGAAGATGAATTGGAAATGGGAAAGATTAAAAAGCAAATAAACCAGTTAGAAAGTTGTGGCTGTTGTCCATCAAAGAGATTATGAGGTTTATTAGTGTAGTGTCTCTGTGAAAAAAAGAGAAATGGATGAAGGAGAGGAAGACTGTAGAGTTGAAATAGAGAAGACTTAGCAGCTAATTAGATATCAGGGGCAAAGCACAGTTAAGAGTGAAGGATAACTCCAGATTTTGAACTAGGGTGATTGGGAGGAGGATGGTGTTGACCACAATGGGAGGTTAGAAAGATGGAGTGAGTTTTTTGGGAGGGAAAAATGAGTTCTCTTTTGGGCAAAATGAATGTGAGAGACCTAGAGCACAACCAGTCTTATTTTCAATTTGTGTAGGACTGGACTTGTTGGAGTTTGTTATTGCTTCCACAAATACTTGTTGACCTGCAATTATATAAAACAGTTATCTGCAGTGATTTAAATTATGCCAGAAACAAAATTGTAAATAATTATTGTCATGCTGCATTTATCATGGAAAATCCAAAACTAAGGTATAAACTGATTTCTACAAAATTGGAAACAAATGTGATAAGAACCACTTCATAGAGCAAAATCAACATTGCCCTTTTTCCTATTGGTAAACCACACAGGAACTTTGTGACCTGCTTTTGAACATTTGTGACTCAAACATAAAGGGCTTCTATCTGAGAGGACAAAAAAATTCTTGATGGTTTTAGTAAGTCTACCAATATTCTTTCCTTCTTTCCCCTGATGTTCCCAAGGCTGGAGAGAAGCAACTTTAATGGTACTCCCTCTTTAATTCCACCTGCCCTATTCAAGACTTCTTTAGCTTATATGTCAACTGCTTCATTAAGTCTTCCTTAATTGCCTCCACAAGTATTAATACTCTTTTCCTCCTCAAATTGTTTTATATTTACTTGTCTGTGTAAATGTTATGTCTACCTGTAAAATGCAAGCTTCTTGTGGATTGGAAATATTCCACTTTTGTATTTCTATTTCCAGGTCATAGCACAGTTCCTTGTACCCAGGAGACATTGAATAAATATTTGGAAAATGTTGACTGGCAATAAGGTTTCCCATGTTAGTCCTGTTCTCCAGGGTTTCTACATTATCCTGATTTTTTTTTGTGAGTCTATCTCCTACTTGTATGACTACTAGGACTGCTTCTTTAAAGAGTCTCCCCAAAAGTCCAAAATCACTGAGTAGAAAGGTAGGATGAGGAATGAAGAAATGATGGATCCCAGAAAACACTGAGGTTTCCAAATTTTATAATTAAGGTAAATGAGGCATTAAAATTTCAGTTTCTTTAAGGCAAGGACAACCTTTGGTTTTGTTTGAATTTGTATCCTCAACTTAGCACAGAGTATGGGCTATGCATAAAAAAGGATTTAATAAATGTTTATTGATTGATGGATAAGCTTAATAAATTGCCTTTGCAAATATACAGTCATGGTCCAAACAACAGAAATTCTTCATCCACTAGACATTTCCCTTGTGGATTGTCAGACCCTTATGAGTGGTAATGGATGCTCTGTGGCCACTGCAGTAGGTGTGGCTTGATGCAGTTTGTTATCCACTAACAGAAGCATTTAGAAGACCTCTTTGATAAACAAAAATAGCAAGTTCCCACTATCTAGAAGGAATTTCTCTTCAATTTCCACTTTGCACTGGATCTCCTTCATAAGAAGTTTGCCTTTTAATTTTGTTTGTGCCATGGGCTGTCATGTCAAAGAATTTCTTGCCAATTGGTGAGCTACCCGTAATGAACCTCATTGAATCTAGCTAGATTGGTCCCAGCAAGACAGGCTTAATCTGTTGCTAGGAGCCTAGACTCAGTTTTTGTAGATTAGTAGAACCTGTTGGAGTTTAAGTCCCATAAGAAGCGCCTTTAAAAACCACAGATCATGTCCATGCTACTACCAGGAAGTATTGGAATGTCTAGAAAAAACAAATTAGGAAAATTAAATGTATTAACTAAAATTCAAGAAGCCTACAGAAAAGCAACTTCTATGATTTTCCTTTGCAAAGGTAATGACAGGGAATATAGGTGAAATTCACGCTTTGTTTACTTAGTTGTACTTAAATTCAAAGTTCCCCTGGGATTATTTGTAGAGTTCTTAATGAAGGTCATAAAGACTCCATAATGGCAGCACTGGACATTGTTTTCTTTAATCTGATGGCCTGCTGCCTTATAGGTGGTTCCTAAAATTCTAGTGGTTTTTGTTCTAATTGTTTTGAATGGCAGTCTGGCGGGTGCTTTGTTTGGAAGAGATCAGTTAACCAAAGGCACATTCAAATACTTCAGGCTTGACAAGAAAACTGACCGTATCTTGACTCTCAGATTGTTCTGGGATGATTTCTATAGCAAATAATAATAATAATAAAAACGAACCAACCCAGACAAGGTAGGTACACCTATTCCATGAGGCTTTGTTTCTCTGGAGATTTGCTTTTTCTCTTTGTTTTGAGAACAATGAGCTTCAGGATGAAAATGCCTCCAACGACTTTAATTTTATTAGTCTAAATGTCGCTCTTGAGGTATGAAAGCACATTTACAAAAATATGTTTCATAGGGACAAATGATATAAAGCAGTTCTTCCAGAAAATGGATAGATTTACTTTTAGGTGAACAAAAATTACGGACATGCTACGTTACTTTGACTTTAATTCATTGGAATTTAGTGAAAGCAAATAGTTTTTATAAATGAAAGTTATGAAAGTAGTCCGTGTCTATAAGGCTCACCGTGCCACAGATCTGCAGGCTGGATGTGTTTTAAGAATGAAGACATCAACAGACCTAAGCTGTGTGATGAATTAAGGAAGAGCCTTTGCCAATAAGGAAAGCAGAAAAAGAATGCTTTCAGAAGAAATAAGAAATACATTTAAGAGACAAAACAAAACCGTAAAGCAAGTGGTTGCAACAGTCAGGGTGGCTCCCTTTTAAAAATGCCTTTGTTTCTGTCTTAGATATTGGTTCCAAGACAGACTAGTAGAGAAAGGGGGAGGCAAATAGGGTTGTGACATGTCCAGGGTCACACAGCGAGGGAATGTCTGAGGTTTTATTTAAACTCAGGACCCCCTATCTCCAAGCCTGGCTCCCGATGCACTGAGCTGCCTAGCTGCCCCGCTCCTTTGAAACAAATATTTTAGTACAATGTGAACCTAAGGAGGTCAAAACCTTAATCCCAGACTTTTAAAATGGGGTTTTAGCTTTAATCTTTAAATCAAAAAAAGAATGTTTTTCTGAACTCCTGTTCCTCTCATTCTGGTCTGATTATTCATACACAAATCACTCTGATAGCTAATTTCTTGCCACAGAAAAGAAGAGCACTTAGAACTATTGTAAAAATGTGTGAAAAAGGAATAGAACAATGGAAAGAGCACAGACATGGGGTCAGAAAATTTGGGTTCAAATATTATTTTGGATGATTCCTCTCTGTGAATATTGGGCATAATTGATATCCCTGGATCTTGGTTTCTTCATCTGTAAAATTTAAAGATTGCACTAAATAGTTCTTCCTTCCAACTCTTTAATGATGAGCCTACTTTTAGGAACCCTACTGTGTCTCTTCTTAGCTTGGTGTCACCAAACTCTGCAACATTTCTGTAACATTAATTGCATCTGTTTATACAGACTCTTTTGGGGCAGCTAGGTGGCACAGTGAATAGAACACTGGATGTAGACACAGGATAACCTGAGTTCAAATCTGACTTCAGACAACTTACCATGTGACCCTAGAAAAGTCATTTAACCTTGTTTGCCTTGGTTTCCTGATCTATAAATTGAACTGGAAAAGAAAAAGGCAAGCCACTCCAATATCTTTGCCAGGAAAACTCCAATTGGGGTCACAAAGAACCAGATATTACTGAAATGTCTGAAACACTACAACATACAAAATAATCTTTTAAATATTTCCTATTTTTCATGCATATGATATAAATTATATATATACACATATATATAATATATACATATATAACTGCCACAGCACCTCGACTCTTATCTCTTTTTGTTAGGTGTGAAAAGCACTCAGAACAGCTCTAAGAGGAGAGGAGAGCATTATTAAGTGTAAGAGCATGGCAATTCAGAAAGAGCAATTTTTAAATGTAGCCAATACAGACTGTTCCTTAAACCCTCAGGCATGATCTCAATATTTGCACTAAAACTCTAATCGTCCAGTGATAGAACACATCTGTTATTCAAGATGCCATTCACTTTTCAGTACTAGAAACATAATGAATGTGTCTCAGGACTAACCTAGGTTGTTTGTAGGTGGGTGGAGGGCTAGAAGAAGGAGATGTGGAAATGAAAGCATTTCCTCATCTCCTTTTTCTTATCTATACATTGGCAATAAATTCCAGACAATATTCCTATGTGGTTTCTTTTCTTCCAGGTCTTTATATAATCTCAAAAAGTGGCATTTAATAGTTTAAAATGTACTTGGTTCCTCCCTTTCCTGGTATCCATGAAGGCATGAATGTTCTTCCTGGAATTTTGTCTGGACCATTCTAATTCAGACTCCTCAACCTGTCTTTCCAGTCCATCTCCCAACTTGCCATGATTATCTCTGAATTCAATTTGTCTCACTCAAAATCCTTCTACAGAATGCAGCAAAGGGACATTTAAGTGATTCCATGGATAGAAATCCTGGTGGGCCTAGAGATGGGAGATCCTGGGTTCAAATATGGCCTTAAACACTTCCTAGCTTTGTAACCCTGGTCAAGTCACTTCATCTCAATTGCCTAGCCCTTACTCTTCTGCCTTGGAAGTGATGATTAGTATCATTTCTAATACAGAGAAAGTAAGGGTTGTTTTTTTTTTAAGTGCAGCAAAATTTAGGTGAACTTATCCAATGAAATGCAAAAAAAAAAAAGGCACAAATCAGTACTTGAAAATGAGATCTCAGGCCAGTTGCAGAGACATATGGAATAGATTTAAAAATACTCATTTACACAAAAAATTGCGAAGCAGGAAAGAAATTATGTAAACAAACCAAAATATGGAAAAATGATATATTAGAAGAGAAATAAAACAATAAGCACCAAGTTACAGAAAACATCTCAAATGACAGTAAAATGTTGTTCAAATAGACTGGCAACAAATAAAAGAAAATAACTGGACTAATTAAGATGGTAACTAAGCTATTGTTTGGGAGATAAGGAACCAGATGTTTTTTATGCTTCTATCTTAGGAGAAAGCAGGTGGAGAGCTACCTTAACTAGACAACAATTTTCCTAGGACAACAGATGTAGGCAGTTTTCAAATTAAAAAATAAAGTTACTTTCAATTAAATTAGACAAGGCAGCAAATCTGAAAAACCTATGCTCATGTCTTTTCAAAGAAAAACTGATGAAACACTTAAATAGCGATTTTAAAAGAAGTTATTAAGTTCATAAATTCTGGAAGATTATAACATTATGCAGTTGGAATTGATCCATTACTTTAACAAATAGTAAAAGAGAGAAATCAATAGTGTATTTTGTATTATAAATTAGAGATTTTTAGAAACTAGTTTTAGGACACTTGAAATAACATAACTTGATAACCAACAAGGATTTGAATAAAAGGTATTTTGTATGCATAATTCTTCCACTAGATCAACTACAGAAAGTAATTATAATTGTTTCATTAGAACTTTACTACAATCCTGTTCTTCCTTCCCTTCAAAATGGCAGTCAGTAATGGAAAGTTCCATCTAAGGAGGCTTAGTTCCCACAGGTCAATATTATGAAATTCTCTCATGAGGAAGGCATTAAATCTTAGGAACAAAATTATGGTGAGATTATATCTCAAACAATAAAACCCCAGATGCTTAAATCTGAGATTAATTTCTTGTTCAAAGGCAATCAGCATCTCTTATTGAACAGCTACTAAAATCTATTTAAAGCTACTGTTTGATTCTCTATTGGTTTGGGCCACAAACACTCAAATGGACCTGTAATTTCATCATTTTGGAGTTCCCTTTTCAATATAAATGGCACTCCATTCATGCTTGCCTATTCTGTGTGATTCTCTCCCAAAAGTTTGCCATTCAATGTGCTAAAGGCTCAGCATTGTAAGTGGAGGATTCTGACCATCCACTTTTCATCTTTCAGTCTTGCCATATCCAAAGGCATGTTGAAATTTGGGCAATAATCAGTCTTCATTCACTTGGTCATTCCTATGTGGATTAGCATGCCAAATTTCTTGGAGTGATTATGTATTTCCTCCAGGAGGCTTTGTAATGTTCTGGGATTTGATAAAATGAACACAATTTCTTCTACAAACAGAAACATCTGGCGGATCTTGCTCTTCCCTGGAAATGCCTCAACTTGGACTCTGAAATGGATCTCTTGGCTCAAAGGGGTAAATATTCTTGGTGATCATTTAGGTTCCTATTTAGTACATTTACTTATATTCATTATCACATAGTCATTGAACAGGATAATTTCTGTTGTCACATCTTGCAGGGACTCCTGAATTTGGGGTTCTTAACTTTTCTTTATGTCTTATATCCCTTTGAAAGTTTGGTGAAACCTATGGAACTTTTCTCTGAATCATATTTTAAATTTATGGGATGCCCAGAAGGCCACAGAATTGTGCTTACCCTTTAATTCAGGAATAACACCATTAGCTCTATATCTCACAAAGATTAAAGATATGGGTAAAGAACCTACCTGTACAAGAATATTTATAGCAGCTCTTTTTGTGCTGACAAAGAACTGGAAACTGAAGGGATGTCCATCAGTTGGGTGGCTGAACAAGTTGCTGCATATGAATGAAACTGAATACTATTGTACCATAAGAAATGACAAACAAGATGATCACCAAAAAACCTGAAAAGACTTACATGAAGTAATGCAAAGTGAAGTAGAACCAGGAGAACACTGTACACAATAACAACAATAATGTATTATAATCAACTGTGAATGACTTAACTATTATCAACAAGGCAGGGATCCAAGAGAACTCCAAGAGACTCATGATGAAAAAGAATATCCACCACCTAGAAAGAACAGTCTAAATCCAAGTTGAAATTCTTCACCTTATTTCCTCCATGAATTTTTCTGTCATGCCAACAATATGTATTCTTTCATAATATGAAGAACATTGAAATATATATTATAACAAAATATATGTAATACTGCTTGCCTTCCTGTGGAAAGGAGAGGGGTGTGAAGGAGAGAGAGAATATGGACTACAAAATATCATAAAATGAATATTAAAATTATATGGATGAAAATTAATAGAATGAAAAGCATGTCTAGAAATAAAACTCATTTCAACTGTATATTGAAAATATACAAAAAAAAAAGTTAATGAATCTCAAGTTAAGAACCCCTACCCAAATTGACTTTAATGGATGGATAGGAAATATCTTGCTACAAATGAGTTTCTAAAGTGGTGTTTTATTCTACTCAATTAACTCCTTTTTTAAATTAACAAGCAATAAGCTCAATAGGACCTTATATTCTCTATATCTCTCAAATAACTGAAATGGCAAAGAAGTAGTCCACTGTTGAATATTGTTTGTGCAAATCTGTTTTCTCTTAATTCTTAGTCTTGATAATTCATGAGTTATACCTACAGAAGGAAAATGTTTTTAGATATTTTGCCCCAGGTACCTTTCTCTCTATTCTGCATTGTCTGCATCTGATCACTGGTAGTCATTCAAATACCTCTCATTTATTTATTCTATAAATATTTAGAAAAATCAAGAATATGAATAAGACATGTATCTTGCCTTTAGGGAGTTTTTAGTCTGTTGAGCAGATAAAACAAGGCACAAAAATTAAAATGCAAGAGAGAATGTGCTAAATGCAACAAGAAAGATCCAAAAAATGTTTTGGGAATGGAAGTACTTATATTCAATCATTGGAAGCAGAAGAATCTTCATGAAGGAAGTGTATCTGGAAGGGTGGGTCGGATTTCCAGGGTTAGAGATAGTGGAGGAGGACATTCTATGCTAAGGAATGTTCAAGCCCTCCAACACTCCTAAAGCCAAAGCACAATGTAAACCAGGGAAAACGTAATGTGTGTGTTGTGTAATCCTTTTCACACATGGAAGAACACTTAAATAATGCTCTCATTGCCATTCTGCGTCTTCTTTTGTCCCAGCCAAATACCTTTGGTTCCTTTAGTATAACATGGCTTTATCTTAAGACCAGTTTGTTTGCCACTAGCTACTCTCCAGTTTATCAGGATCCTTCCGAAAGTAACGGGAGTCGGGCACCTTCAGCTTTGTTAACATGGCATCATCCACATAGAAAACGTCTGCTTCCTGGAGAATGCAGTGAGGACATTTTGCATCGTCCTACCGCATCCTTGTGAGCAGCTTTATACCACTGGTGTTGTAGTCAGAATCTTGGCAAATTCAAAATGGCTCGGCTCAGGACCTGAAGGGTCTTTCTGCTGCGTTCCTGCCTTAAACAAAGGATTCCTTCACTTCTACCATGTAGTAAGGGGAAAGAGGTGGAAAATTCGTCTTCACCTCCATTTCCCACTCCCAAGCCTCGTGGCCAAGAAAAAGAGGCCGTCTTTGACTATTTTGTTCATTCTTTCTTAGTCTAGGTGTAGAGAATGGAACCTCCAATCTAGCCTGGAACAGGGAGTCATGGGGATTGAAAAGTCCAGGAATCCGGGTCAGATATATCAGCCAGCCCAGTAGCAACACTATGAAGAGCACAGGTCTAGGACCCAGCCAAAAATGCATCTACCATATTTTGAGTAGAGCTTGATGGGACTGTATTAAGTAAGAATTTCCTGAAGAAACTGAGTTGAGCTGCGATTTTCTTCTGAGATGTTCTGAGTAAATATTTTTATGTTTGTTCTTGGTATATTTTTTAATGAATGTCCGTTTGTAAAATCTAATTTGATATTAGTGGCTAAATTGAGCTTAAGGATACTATTCACTGGACCCCTAACATGGGGTGAACACCTGAGGCTGAGGCTTGAACTAATAGCAGAAGAAAAGACTCCCCGGCTCCTTCAGTTACCTAATCACCGCCAACTCCTATTGATCTTTTTCAGTTGAACTTCCAATTAACTTCCAAATGCATCTTTCGCAACTTGTCAGCCAAAGCCTGGCATAGTAGATGAGCTGATCTCTGCCCCTAGCTTGTATTTGGGAAGTTAATTTTTTCCACTTTCTTTTGCATTTCTTCTTACTAGCTCAGTGTAATATTATAATGTGATGAAAATTTTCTTGATTCTGTCTTTGTTATCCAACATGTTTTCTTGTTTATAGTTTTGTGTCTGTCATCTGCATATATGTCATTAATAAAAATGTTAAATTTCACAATGTTAAGGACAGGTTTCTGGGATACTTCATGAAAGTCTGCCTTGCATGTTAACATTAATGACTACTCTTTGGGTTTGGCCATTCAAACACTTCTGAATCTACCTCATCTGACCCACATCTCTTCATGCAGTTCACATAAATGATGTAAGAAACTGCCTAATCCATTGCTAAAACCTAGGGAAAAAGTAGGTAGAAACATCAGGAGATAGATGTGAAGTGATACAACAACAACAACAATAATAGTCATCATTTAAAGAGCTTTAAGGTGTCAATGAGGCACATAAAATATCTCATATTTACATCTCATTTTATTTTTACAACTCCAGGAAGTAGATTCTATTATTACTTCCATTTTAGAGATAAAGAAACTGAGGAGGACTGAAGTTAAATGACTTGCCAAGGGTCACATAGCTAGTGCTTGAGTCTGAATTTGAACTCATGTCTTTCTGATTCCAGATTTCCAGTCTTCAGTCAGACTTTCTGACTATCCTATCCATTGTGCAAACTAGCTTATTCTTGGTGATATGGAATTAGAATTGATGGGTTTGAAAACTGATTGGACGCTTAAGAGAACTGGGGGAGAAAAACAATGGATGACTATGAGGTTATAATCTTTATATCTTATTTATGATAAGGCTCATAAAATATAATTTCAAGAAGGAGGTGGTATGTAATAGTGGAGAATTGTGCAAAGAGATTGAAAGACAGAAGAAACCATTTGCTTTGATTATTAAATGTTTACTGATGAGCTTTGAGAGAACAGTTTTAGTAGCATAATAGGACAACAATCACAGTGTAAAAGTTTAAAAAGTGGGTTAATAATATTGGCATAGGATCAAAATGCTTGAAGGAGAAGGGAAGAGTAGAAAAAGTCAAGGGAGGCTTAACTTTAGGAGAGAGGAGTTCTGAGTATGTTTAAAGGCAGAGAAAAAGGAGCCATTGAAGAGAGATGATTTAAATATATATGAAAATGATAAAACTGTGCTTATTCTTTAACCCACCAATATCACTATTATGTTTGTATACCAAAGAAATCAAAGAGAGGGGAAAAGAACCTACCTGTTCAAAAGTATTTATAGCAGCTCTTTTTGTTGTAGTAAAGAATTGGAAGTTGAAGGGATGTCCATCAATTGGGGAACAGATGAACAAGTTGTGGTATATGCTCATAATGGAATATTACTGTGCCATAAGAAATGACAAACAAGATGATCACAAAAAAACCTGGGAAAATTGATATGAAGTGATGCAAAGCAAACTGAGCAGAACCAGGAGAACATTATACATAGAAACAATAATGTAAGTTGATCAATTGTGAATGACAACTATTATCAGTCAGACGAAGACCCAAGACAACTCCAAGAGACTCATGATAAAAGGATATCTGCCACCAAAGGAAGTATAGAGTCTGAATGCAAATGGAAACATATCAGTCCTTACTTTTACTTCCTCCATGAATTTCTGCTTAGTGTAAACAATATATGTCTTCTTTTACAACATGACAAACATGAAAATATGAATTATATGATAATATGTGTACAACCTATATCATATTATCTGCCTTCTTGGGGAGGTGGAGAGGAGAAAAAACATGGATTGCAAAATATTAGAAAATAAATATTAAGAAATTATATTAATATATAATCTACAAAAAGTTAAATTTTATATATAAAATATATTGCAAGATGATAGAAGAGGTCAAGCATGAGAGGAGATAAAGTCAAGATAAAGGGGGAGAGATATGTATTGTTCATAGCTAAATTTTTAGTTTTTTCTAATACTGGCACAGGAGAAGTTTCCAATAACTGATAAATGTTAGCAGCACCATTTCTATCCCTTTTATCCTTCTTTATTCATTACTAAGAAATATCCGAGTTTCACAACTTGGAAATTAGAAAATTATTAGTAATGAAGGCCAAAGTATGGCCATACCAATGGCTGAGGGAAGTAAAACATAAAGGAAGATCATTGGAGCCTGGGACACTAAAGAACTGTGAAAGTATAGACTTAGATGAATCCTCCATATGGATATTGAAATTGCTACTGATGATGACATAGGATTAAATAAATGGAGAAAATGAGATCTTGGTGCTAAAGTCATTGAGGAAAGCAAAAAAGTTTTCAGGAAGTTGATAAAGGGACTGAACGTATTGTTCAGAGGTGGTATTATTACTTATTGATGGAAATTTCAGGAAGGCAGATATAAAGAAAAATTTCTTAATGATTAGAACTTTCCCCAAAATGGAACACACTGCCAGGAAATGTTTCCTCCATCATTGGTGGTATAGGAAATTCTCGATCATCCTCCTCTACATATTTTCTAGCTTGCCAATGTCCTTCTAAGGAAGTGTCCAATAAACATATTATTACAGGACTAGATAACTAGAGCAGAGTCAACCAGAAATCAATAAAATTTTCTTAAGCACTATGTGCTAGGCACTGTGCTAAACATGAAATGGATACTTCTTTTCTATTAGACAAATACTTCTTTTAATACAGCTTAAAACTGAACAAGCTTTTCTGACAGCCACATGGCACTTGAGTGTGTAGTTAACTAAAACCCCAAGAATCACAAAAGAAGAATTAAGTTTAATTTGAATAGGTAAACTATTCAAGTTTAACACTTAATGGAAAATCTATACAATTGGAATGATGGTAAAATAGAAAACTATTTTTAGTTTAGAAAGGCATAAAATTACGAATTTTTTAAGTTGTCAAACAGCTGTGACTTAGCACACCAGGGATTTTGAAAAAATTATATCTATAAAATGGTTTCACCCACATGCTACGATGTGGCACGGAGGTGGTTTTGTGTTTTCAAGGGTTATGCCAGGAGAACAAAATCTTTGGCAGGTCCTCCCTCCTGGGAAGACTTCAGAACATGAGTCTACTAATATACTGTACAAGAGGCAGTGTGGTTCATGGATGGAATCTTGGCATTAGGAGACATGACTCTGACACATGCTAGTTGTATGACCACTGTCAAAAGTCAGACAGTCTCTCAGGACCCCAGTTAACACTCTAAAAATTCTAAACTAAAAATGAATTGCAAATCTTCATCTGTGTAGGCAGGGAGTTTCTACACTGGGAAGTACCTTTACCATTGAATTCATAAGCCTGGCCCATCATCCTCTCACTCACCCTACTCCATTCCACTGTTCTAAAAAAAAAAAAAAAGACAATAAATTTGTTGAGCTTTTTTCTTTCTTCTTTCTTTTTTTTGAGATTCCTTATCTTGCTCAAGTTGGAACTATAGAGGCTACTCATGGGACCAAACCCAGATTAGCTTTAGTTTGGTAAGGCAAATCACCAAATTATCAGTCTATCCCCCTGTGATAAACTGTTTTAGCCAGAGTAACTAAAATATGCACACACACACACACACACACACACCCTCAATAACTATTGAATTATAGAGGGGTTGTAATCTACGTCTGTGAGGGAAATATCCACACCACTGAAATCAAGATCCTCGAGGAAGTGAAGTTAAGCATATGAAAATGAGTCAAATGAGAAATTATCACCCTATTAATAGATTTACAAAAAAAGGGGAAATAAATCAAAACTGCAAATTCAGTTCAAAGAAGATAAGCATAAAAATGATTAATTTCAGAACAAGGAGCCAAACAAAGGATGTGTGCTAACCAGGATAATCACCTTGCAATCTAATCAGGAAAAGGATTTGGGGATAAAATCAGTGAAACTATCTTCTCAGGATGCTCCAGCATTAAGTAGGGCAAATGAGGGTCTGGGTTAGTTTTCAAAAGGGTAGAGAATACATAAGAAAAGAGGCATAATTATTTTAGCAAGGCATTTGTTAGAATCTATGAGGAATACTGATCACCTCTGAACATGGGATATTATTCTTTTGGAGAAGGTGTTCAATGTAGGACAATACAGACACAATTGAGTTGAGAATATAAATTCTCAGGAATTTATAAGGTTATAAGAACCATACTTAGTCTCACTGGGAAGCAAAAGAAAAACCCTTTTATGTTATTTATTTATATATGATAAACAAAACCATCTGATAGGATCCTTATATAAGAGGAGGATTATTCATACACCTTAGTAAACAAGGATTATAAGACAAAAGGTTCTTTTCTGTTGAGAGTTTTCAAATGAAAAGGAAGATGAAAAAGAATTCAAACTCAACTTAAAAAATTAATTTTGAAGTCAGGCAGACAATTTATTTTCAGGGAATATTTATGATTCACATTTTTCTAAAAAAGCCTTACCAGAGGAAAAGTAAAAGAACAGTTGAGATCCTAAAAGAAGTCAGAAATTTCACAATGAGTTTTATTTTACTTTGTTCCCCAAAACCTATACACAATTAAAAAGGCAGAGCCTTCTAGTGGAAACAACAACAACAACAAAAAACCCTTCCCTTTAATAATTAATTTTGGAATCACAGATTAGAAATGGAAGGGACATTAGAGATCACCTCTCAAAACCCATATTTGATAAAGGCATCCCTTCAGAGAATGGCTATACACAAGGTAGTTGTGAGAAAAATGCTTTATAAACTTTAATGTGTTACATAAACACAGATTTTTATTATGAAGATAATGATATTATTTTTGTTGTTTTTCAATCATTTCAGTTATGTCCTATTTTTTGAGACCTCATTTGGGATTTTCTTGGCAAAGATACTAGAATACTTCGCCATTTCCTTCTCCAGTTCATTTGGCAGATGAGGAAACTGAGGCAAAAAGATTAAGTGACTTGCCCAGGGTCATACAACTAGTATCAGTTCACATTTGAACTTAGGTCTTCCCGATTCTAGATCTGCCACTCTATCTGCTGTGCTACTTAGCCCTAAATATTTGTTATGCATATATTTATTATTATTATAATATTCTACATATATTTACATACATGTACATATACATAGAGTAGGTATCTATTATATATAACATATGTATGTAAATTAATACTTAATGTTTATAATGTATTATATAATAAAATTATGAACACAAATATTGTAAGAGGAAAAAATGGTTTGAGCTCCCCCGCCATTGCCCTACAAATTGGTCTAGTGCCAAAGCTGAGGGGCCTTGAGGTTAGTTAATATTGATTATCATTATATCACTTTGGACTTTTGTTTCATGGTGTTTATATTTATGTTAAATTTTCTTGGTTACCTTGATGACTCATAAATCTCCCTTCTCAAAATTAGTTTCTTTTGAGCTCTTTAAGTAGTTGGATCTGTAACCTGACTCATGTAATTCCGATTATGAATATATGAAAAACCTTATATATTTGACTTATAAATGATTCATGGAAGGAGTTGGTGTCCATTCCCCCATGAATCAAAAGGAAGAAATTGTATTGAAGGGATTAGAATAGCCAAATGGTAGTGGGAATTGAGTGAATCCTACTGACACCATTTTGTGACTCAATTCTGGAGTCAGTTCAGTTTCCTTCCTGTTTAATTATGTTTCTAGTCCAATTTTTGTCCTTTGACAAAACTTCATTTAATTGTGGGAAATGGGAGAGGACTTTGTTACATTGTTTGAACTTAGCTCTGTGTGGCTGGGAAGCTGGGCGCCCTCTATCTTTTGCTAAGGAACTATTAACTAAGGACCTGGGTTATGCTAATAACCCAGTCACATCCAAAATGATGCAGCTATATATCTCCAGCAACCCATATATATGTCTCATCTGAAAACTGACCCTGTGCTGATCAATCCGATTTTGTTTCCATGTTCCTTTGATTGTTTAGAGACATTTGTGGAGTGTGGAATTCCTCTTTTTCTGATTTCAGGGAATTGTACCAGGGTGCTCTCCTTCTCCCGACTTGGAAAGTCCCTATTTTTCCTTCCAAATAGAAATCAGATAACCTAATTTTGTACCATGGTTACTTGTTTTCTTTAAATTAATTATTCTTTTTTATTATTTGTTTTTAATATATAACTATCTCCTCTAGTATTAAAGATCCAGAGCCAAAGTTGAGAAAGGTCCTCATTTGTTGGCATGCATTACTTAATAAATTGATATACTTGGGAATTCAAACCGTTGTTTCCTCAATTATTTCATCTTTCACTCATTACAATTTCTCTACATAGAGAACCTACTTTTTATTTAAATCCCCAAAATATTTATTACAAGGCTCTAAAAGTCAAAATATTCACTTCAAAACCAATGAAACATTAAAATATGAACTTAAAGTTCATTCCATATTGATTTTTGTAGTAATAAATGTCCTGGTCAAATTTCGTCTCTCTAAATGAATCCTACTGGTTAACATCAAAGCCTAGGCATTTCCCAATAGATTTTCCCTAAAATTCAAAGAAAAGGAATAAAGAAACAGATCAAAATTTTGTGGTAGAATTCATTATCATGCACCTTGAGGGGACAGACATGCATCTCATAAAATGTAAGAATATGCATAATATGAGGAAATAGAATTTCTGTGTCTGAGCTGTTTTGTTTTTTTCTTTTTAAACTTTTACCTTCTTTCTTAGAATCAATGGTTCTTGTTTTGTATATTTTTGTTTGCAAATTATTTCCCTCATTAGATTCCTTCAAGTCAGAGAGTGTATTTGCCTCTTTTTGATTATCAGAAGTGAGCACAGTACCTGGCATACAGTAGACCCCTAATAAACGTTTGTATTGGTTCCAAGGCAGAAGAGTGGTAAGGGCTAGACAACTAGAATTGAGTGACTCACTCAGGGTTCGACAGCGTTTGAGGCCAAATTTGCACTCAGGACCTCCTAGCAGTCTATCCACTGAGCCACCTAGCTGCCTTTGTTTTGCTTTCATGTAAAGAGAACTGGTTATATATACCTTTCTATTGAGTGAGACTGTCATGAGGTTGAGTGGTTAACAACTTCTGGACTGAAAGTCGTGGATACAAAAATAAGAAATGAGGAGAAATAGATATCTAGCTTTTTTAGGCTAAATGGAGAGTGAGTGATATCTGTATGACCTGTTGTCTTCTGTTAAGCAAAAGTCAAAGAGGATATCTCAGACTCATGAACCATCAGTTAGAAGATCTTCAGAGGCTCTCGAATCCAGCCCATTGACAAACACAAATCCCTTTGACTCAACAAGTGGTCATACAGCCTTTTCCTTAAGACATCTATGTCCAGGCACCCTATTGTAATTCTGGATAACTCTAATTGTTAGAAATGTTGAAATGGGGCCATCCTAGGCTATGCCAGCATGTGTTAGAGATCCCTTAGAAACTTCCAGGGACATGTGTAGCTCAATAATGAAAGAACCTGCTACTTTGAGATCTATCACTCAATAAATATTTATCAAGGGTTTACTATATACTGAGTACTCTGACAAATTCTGGGGATACAAAAAGAAGCAAATAACACTCTCTGACCTCAAGGAGATTGCAATCTAATGAGGGAGATAATTTGCAAACAAATATATACAAAACAAGCACATACAGGAAAGTGAAAGGCACTAGAATTAAGAGAGGTTGGGGAAGGCTTCCAGTAGAAGATAAGATTCCATTTGGATTTAAAGGAAGCCAACAGGCAGAGATAAGAAGGAAGAGCTTTCTAGGTATGAGAGACAGCCAGAGAAAATGCCCAGTCAAGACATGGATTGTTTATGGGGTTTTAGTTAACTCATTATGAGTCAACAGTGTGATATGGCTGTCAAAAAAGGCTAGTTCAACTTTGTTTCCTTAAAGGAAGTATTTTGTCCAGAATAAGAGGGCTGCCCTCTCTATGTCCACCACAGTGCATCTTAGCGGATAAGACAACCACCTTTATGAGGATGAGTTCAATCCCTCACTTGGCTTTTTAGAAGAGGAGAGGTACCATTATTCAGGTTAAAAATCACAGGTAGATTTACACTCCAGTTCATTGTTTCCTTGGTCACCCAGGTACTGATTCCATTGTCTATTACCTTCTAGTCCACCACTATTAGTGAGTTAATCATTGTGGCTATAAAGTCATCTACTCCATATACAACTTAGATTTTCCTTAAGGTGAGGACTGAAATGATGCTTTCTCTCTGGCATAATTTGTGGTCCACTTCTAAAGCTGGGAGGGCTCATAAACAACATGATCTATAATTCAATGAAAGCTGTCACTGATCTAATCACTGCCTGTGGTGCCTTTACTTTTAGACCTTTTGTTTTGGCAGAGTTTGCCTCTTATGAGCTTCAAACAGTTGGGGTACAATGAGGTGCTGCTAATTACAATATTGACATAATGAATGCATAATCAGGCTGACTTCCATGCCATCAATGATTTCCATGCATATTGATTTATGTAGCAATAAAATTTGTAGCAGATAAATTTTGTCTTGCTGAATGAAGCCAATTGGTTAACGTCAAAGACAAAGTATTTTCCTACAAGACCTCCTAATATTCAAAGATAGTAATCAAACTTACATTAAGTTTTTCGTGGTTTAATCCATTATTATCTATCTTGAGTGAAATGGTTTGAATCCAAGGAAAAAATATATTTTTTTCTGAATAATTTTGAATAACTACAATTTCTGCATTTGACCTGAGTTTTTTAGTTTATTAACTAATTAAGAAAATGAATCTTTGGAGTTTGTTTGTTTTTTTTAAGTGGTACACCTAACACAACTTAATTGGACTTATTCCCCTAATCAATGCACCCAGTAGCAGGCTGAGTAGATCTCTTCTAATGCTATTGGTTCAAGCCCCCATGTTTTCTATGTGTTTTTCTATGAGTGTTTTCTATGAGTTACCAGTCTCATTGAGAAAAGTGAAAGATTTAAAGAAATCTTTGACTTGGAAAAATCAGTTTTTATGCAGTCTTGTAAAAAAAAATCAATTTACCAGTTCCCACAAAATTTGCCAGAGGTTTTTTTTTTTCCTTTCTCTATATTCATAGTTAATCAAGAAAATTGAATGAACAACTATTTCTATGGCACTAGTCCAACAGAGATTATTACTTACCTTTAAAAAGTGAGCAACTGACTACTTACTAGTGCCCCCTCCTCTGTTTACCTTTCATTTACTTGGTATGTACCTTGGTTTATACATAATTGAAATGCTGGTTCTCTCCATTAGAATGCAATGTCCTACAGAGCAGGAATGTTTTTAGCTTTTTCTTTATATTCTTAGCACTTAGCACAGTGTCTGAAACATAGTAATCATTTAATAAATGCTAACTGATTGACTGTTTGATTGATGGGCGGCTTTCCTAGCAAGACAGACAAAAAGTATTATTATTATTTAATGCATATGTGAGGCACAAATCGCTTTCTATCCCTCTTTTTTGGGGACTATGAAATCAAATACCTATATATCCTATATATATATCCTGTCAAATCAAAGCCCTCCATTTTTAGAACATCTACACTAGCTGAGAATAATTCCCCAGGGTTAAAGCAACAATAATTCCTCACATTTACAATGCTTTAGGGTTTTGTAAAGCAATTTCAGCATAATAAGTTTTCATAATAATGATGTATTATGTATTCTCTTCATTTAATAGTGAGGAAAGTGGGTTTCATAGACATTAAGTAACTTGCTTAGGGTGGAGCGGCTGGTAGATGTCAAAGGTGGGAATCAAACTGAAGTCTTCTGTCTCTAAATTCAGTGTTCTTTACCCTATGCCGTGCTGCCTCACCTCTGCCTTTATTCATGCACAGAATAAAGTGAGTTCTAGCTTAGATCTCATTTTACTGAGCTATATTAGGGCTACACAATTTCAAAGACGCTTTCCTTCATCTAGTTCAGGAGAAAGGCCTGTGCACACATGAAAGCTGCTCCTCTGCCCTTCAGCAACACTCTTTCTACTGGCCTCCAGTGAGAAATGGGGGTTTTGCCAGTACATAAAAATTCTATGATTGACAAGGAAGTCACTGAGTAAATTCTGTAAGATTATCCAATCTTTGCTTTCACTAATCACTCCATTTATATCTGGCCATTGTTCTGGATTGGCACGTGATAATACAGAGACTACCTGCATAAGTCACTTAATGTCATTGCTTATTAAAGTATACCTGATCATATTGTGGCTTTTGAGTCACTGACAGCTTTTTAGAGGCTCGGGTGAGACTCTTCGCTACCCTTGGAGGCTAAATTCTATGACCTGATAGTACCTTACTTTGCTTATAAAGTCCCAAAGGCAGGAGAAAGGTGAGATGGCATTAATTGACATCCTCCCCTGAAAGCCTGTATCTCTTTCTACAAGGCCATTGAGACATTAGGAGACTTTAAAGTTACCAACAATCTTCTTCACTTGGAGCTCCTCACTTTGCTGGTGCTTCTCCTATAATTCAAGTCATTCCAAAATTCCACTTCCTACTTGAAACCATTCCTGATTAAATGGAAGAAAGCTGATAATTTCTCTATGATTTGAACCTAATTTTAAATGCAACTATCATAGGTAACTTTTATTACATTAATTAAATAAAAGGTTTCTGCACAACAAAAGCAGTGTAACCAAGATTAAAAGGCAAGCAATAGGGGGCAGCTGGGTAGCTCAGTGGATTGAGAGCCAGGCCTAGAGAGAGGAGGTCGTAGGTTCAAATCTGGTCTCAGACACTTCCCAGCTGTGTGACCCTGGGCAAGTCACTTGACTCCCATTGCCTAGCCCTTACTACTCTTCTGCCTTGGAACCAATGCACAGGATTGATTCTAAGACGAAAGGTAAGGGTTTAAAATGTATATAAATTTTTTTACATATATATAACCCAGTGGAACTGTTTGTCAGCTTCAGGAGGGGGGAAGAAAGAACCATCAGACTGGCTAACATGACAAAATGGAAAAATAATAAATGTTGGAGAAGATGTGTAAAAATTGGGCCACTAATACCCTGCTGGTAGAACTGTGAATCGACACAACTATTCTGGAGAGCAATCTGGAACCATGGCCCCAAAGCCACAAAACTGCATATCCTTTGATCTAGCAATATCCATACTAGGTCTGTGTCCCAAAGAGATCAAAGACAGGGAAAAGAACCTACGCCTCCATAATATTTATTGAAGTTCTTTTTGTGGTAGCAAAGAACTGGAAACTGAACGGATGTCCACCAGTTGGTAATGACTGAGTAAGTCATGGTTTATGCTTGTAATGGAATACTACCATGGCACATGGCATAAGAAACAACAAATAAGATGATCACAAGTACCTGGAAAGACTAATATGAAATGATGTAAAGTGAAGTGAGCAAAACCAGGAAAAAAATTACATACAGCAACAATAATATATAATGATTAACTGTGAGTAACAACTGTCTTCCACAAGGCAAAGATCCAGGACAACTCTAAGAGACTCAACAAAAAATTATTCTAAGGCAGACTATTGTTAAGGACTAGGAAAATGGGGATGTGACTTGCCAAGGGTCAAACAGCTAGGAAATATATAAAACCAGATTTGAACTCAGGACTTCCCATCTCCAGTTCTGGCTTTCTATGCACTGAGCCACCAACTTGCCCCAAGGAAGGACATCAATAACCTGGAAAGTAACCAAAAGACCAGGCAAGTGAAAGGGCTTGAGATCACCCTTTGAAAGAACTGGAGAAACCTAGTCTTGTATCTGGTATGTGAAGACAGTGTTGATAACTGTCTTTAAGAATCAGAAGGTCTGTCATATGGAACAGGGATTATACTTCAGCTTGGACCCAAAAGGTAGAATTCTGAGTCATGGCAGGTGTTTCAGAGTGGCATATTTTGGCTAGCAATCAGAGTGTCCCACAGTGGAATGCACTGATTAGAGATGTGATTGATCACCCTTCACCAAAGACCTTGAACAAAAGCAGGAAGATCACTCTTTGGGAACATTGTAGAAAGGGATTCCCATTGGACTAGATTACTTCTGAGATTCATTTTTAGTGTGATTCTGTTTCCTAACTGCCCATCCAAAGTTTTTTTTTTCTACTATGCCACACTAAAACAAATGACTTAGCATGGTAATTAACTCACTTTTTCTGTCTTCCTCCCTATTTCTGAGGGAACTCCAATCACTGTTCTCTGGTTTGGCTTTCTTCTCAATTGCTGCCAACTTGGTAGTTTTCCCTGCAATTGTTCTAACTTTTATCCTAAGCTCCTGGGCTGGATTCCATGTTACTCAATTCTTGTTACTCAGAAGCTTCTTCACCAACTCAGTGAATGTGGTCCTAGTTTAGGAAGAATTCTACTGTGGGGTTTTGGGAAGAAAGATGATATAATTTCCACACCAGTTATCAGTAGGAAAATCCACAAACCTGAAGCAGTTCAAGTCACCCATATGGAGAAGCTGTAGTTTTTTGGTGGTACTAGAAAATACAATAGTCAGTTCTTCTATAAACCATGTTTAGAGATAATTTAAAGTGGATTAGGAGTAACAAATGTATCCTGCAGTTAGCAGAGCATCAAGAAATACACACGTTGCTAGATTGGGCACATTCTAGGGAACATCACACAGGTGTTCCACTTGTCTTCAGAGGTTAATCATTTGCTTTCAAGTATAATGCAAAGTGGTTGATTTTTATCTTTAAAGTTGCTCCTCTACCCCCATTTTCTTAATCTGGGTTTTAGATACCTAGAGAACTCAACATAGCAATTAACATCAACCACAAGTGAACTCCTCTGGTACTAAAACCAAATTTAAACTGCAGGGACCTACAAACCCAACATTTATCCAAAGGATTAATTTTTGCTTCTGGAATTTCCTTTCTATCCTAGAGCCCCTACCTTTCTGACCTTCAGGAATTGGTAAAAGATTTATTTTTCACCTAACCTTTCTAGACAAACTGGAACCTTCTGACCTTCAATATGGGGGAAGTAGTGTGGATTCACATTCAAAGCTCCTGCTGTTTTGTGTTTTCTGCAATTGATACTGATGTTTTAACTTCTGAAAGAGTACCCAATAGCAGTTTGAAGAGGGGTGCCATTCCAGAATGCACAGGAAACACTTGGATATGTTTGCAGTAGACAGGTAACATTTGGAGATGGTAGACAATGGGCAGAAGCAATATTATTTCCCACGCACTTGTCTAAGGTGCACTCAAACCTCCAACAATCCTAAAATCCGGGACAGCTAATGAATCTGAACTACTGCTCTAGAGTGCCTTTGGATTTCTTTCACTTGAAACTTTCCCTCTGGAGTCCACTCTGGAGAGAAACGTTGGCTGAAAGAATGGACTTCAGCTGGACTCCAAGATATTTATATAGGACAGCCTGTGCCAAGACATTACCAGCTGCTATGTTAATTATTAATGAGGCAGTTAGTGTCAATCATCTAGGTAGAGAACCAAAGAAGACTGTTTTTATTATAAATCACCTGGTTAGAGGACCATGTCCTGGAGCACAATGCTGTCATTTACACACTTGGACTTCTCCCTAAAGCTGCAATGTCAGAGATCTGAGATGTTACTCTGGCTAAAGCTCCTCCTTTCCAATCTGCCACACCTTTGCAGTTTCTAAATTATTTAAAGAAAATTGTCAACACCAAGACAAGTGGGGGCAAGCTGCAAGGTCTAAAAACTTAAAAAACAAAGTAAATGAACAGAGAACAGAGGAAATCAAAGATTCCTCATATATACACACTCTCCTAATAATGTTCCAGGCTTAAAAATCTTATCAGTTTGAAAACAATGCTGTGGGGGCCTTTGACACTGCAGATATTCCTAGGTACACCAAAAAAGGGATGTCAATGCCAGGCAGAGCTGTGATCTCTGAATTAACTAAAAAGGAAGAAAAACCGCTTAAGGATTGCTTTCAAAAAGAGGGATTTTTCACTCTTAGTTAAGTAATATTTAAAACATCCCACATCATTTGCTTTGGACAAACTCCACTTGGTATTACCTTTGTGGGACTCTTACCAAGCAGATTTTCAGTGACTTGAGCACAAGGAAAATCTGTCCCAAGTGTCGTCTTCTACAGAATGAGTTCTCCTCTCCCTCTTGCCAGCTTTGGGAGAAGGCACTCCCTCTGTCGATGCGGGAATCTGCAGTGTGTCAAGGAGCCCCTGAAATGTTTCTTCAGCTTTCGTGTGTATGTGACTGTGAGTGTGTTTTCTTTTGCATTTGGCAAAGCCCTACTGTGCAAATGGTAAAAAACCCTGTTATGGGATTTCTGCATGCAAACCCATTCTTAAAAAGAGGGTCTCCTCTTACCCTTTTGCTCATTCCTCTTATCCAGATCCCCTCTTTAGGGGGCCACCTTCATGCATGAGGATTTGGAGGGTATTACACTGGAACACTTTGAACCCCTGCTCCAGAGCCATGCCCACGCACAGAGGGAGCCCCGTGAGCGCGTGTGCTTGCAGGCACACCGACACACAAACACAATCCGCAGGGCAGCACCGTACACACCCCTCACCTGGGGTTTGGGGAAAGTGGGGTGTGGGGGCGGAGTGGCTTGGGGCAGGGCGGCGCGCAGGCGCTCAGCTGGCAGGACAGTCGCTGGACGCTTCAGTCCTGCACTAGGGAGAAGAGTTGAATAGTTCCCGGGGATCAGCTCCTGGAAGCTGCTATCTGGTCCGTGGCTACTTCGCCCGGGCCGCGGCTGCAGTGGCGGCGGCTGCGGGAGCAAGAGCATCAGCAGCAATCGCTTGCTGCCAGAAAGCGTCTGCGCGTTGACACCAGCCGAAGTCTCGCTGGTCTCCCCAGTAGCAGCAGCAGGAGCAACAGCTTCCTCACCGGCCCGCGCACACGCTGGAGGAGCCCGCGCCCGACGCTTCTGCTGCCGGTTGCTGCAAGGTAAGGGAGGCAGCTCCCTGCATGCGTCTTTGCCTCGTGTCCCTCAGAGATGGGAATGTTCCTGCAACTCCCCCCACCCCCCTTATTCCCTACTACCCCCGTGCCCTCCTGGGGCAAGAAAGGACGACTGAGGTGATCTCTCAACCTCCAAGAGTTTGCTTTTGGTCCTCCTACCTCCATCCCCTACCCCCAGGTGGCTCTAGGAGTGCGTTTCCCCACTTGTAGATAGATGACCTGAGATAGGAGCTGCTGCTCCGGGCTGCAGAGGCGTCTCTGGGAGCTCAATGTCACGGAACAGGAAAGTAGGCAGGAAAGAGAAGGAAGGCGGGCGGATCGCCAGGAGCAGGGGGTTTCCGAGCGAGGGGAGGCTGCTCTGGAAGTGGAAGGAGAGAAGAAAGGACCGGGGGAGAGAGGGCAAGTTAGAGCGACCCATCTGTTAGCCGCCTTCTTCCTCCCTCGACTGGGGAAAACGCCAGTTGAAGTTATCAGTCTGAGTATGTACGGCGTCCAAAACGGGCTAGCTGTGGGGAGCTTTTCAGAGAGAGGCGATGATGATAGGGGTGAGGGAGAAAGTCCGAGATGTTAGCTTCGAATCTTCTGCAGCTCTGATCCTAGCTCAAACTGGAGGTGGTGGGTGAGGAGAGAAGGGAGACTTCAATGACGTGGAGGGCATGGGGCAGAGGTGAGAAGGTCCCCAAAGTTTATGCCTGTTCCCAGCGCTGAAGTGTGCCAAACCCACTGTAGAGATAGCAGGGTGAAGGTGGCAGAGTTGGGTGGGAGGATGCTGTGGGATTGCGGAAGGGTTGGTGGAGAGAGGTGGTAAGGAGGAGGAGGGGGGAGTGCCATCTGTTTCAACACTGTCAGATGCGGGGGCCATCAGAGGGGGGAATAGAACTGGCAAGACATTTCTTTCCCAAAGTGCATCTCCTTAGCATCCCCCGGCTCTTGAAGAAACACATTTTTTTATACTTATCTGGATGGGATGTTCCTGAAGTAGAGGCATCAGGGTATGTGGTGGGCAGAGCCAGAAAAAAAATTTCATATTGCAGGGTAATGATTAACAAGCGCACCTTTACAAACGTAAACTAAAATCACTTTTTTAGTTCTCAAAAGTTGCTGGGAAGGCGAGAGATTCTTTTTTTCTTGGACATAATGTGTGGTTTGATTTTCTGTTGTTTTGTCCTTGACTATTGTTTGTGTATTACATCAATACACCTACAAGTTTCATGGAAGTACAGAAAAAAAAGGTGGGATAAATGGGGAAACCCAAAATATCGCCATTTGTTTGCTAGTGTCCTAGTCTAAAGCACTGGCAGCTGCTATTCCATGGTACTATAGCAAATATGCTCATTGAATTTAAGCATTCTTTTTGCAAAGTCAGTATGCTTTGTCTGTGTCCTTCAGTGCTCTAAATTAAATTTTTTTCTTCCATGTTTTCCCATTCAAATTCCATTTTTTGCCATTCAAAATGTCCTCATTTTCCTGATTTTCTTTAATATGTCATATATAATAGCCTTATATTTGTTTGTGGCATAAGCTTATTTATTTGTTTTTTTTTTTTTAAGAAAAAATAGATTTATTCCAAATAGGTCACTCTCTTTAGCAGTCTATAACATTTTACAGGGCACATTTTTGTCCTATGAGCTTTTAAAGGTGTGAGCTTTTATTAGTGTAGCTAGCTAATCTGCATTTCTACTAACAGGCCTTTTCATTCCTTTTATGATTAAAAATGCCTTCGGAAAGGTGAATTTTTTTCTCTAACAGAAAAATATATCTACCTTAAGAATCCATCTTGATGATCCAATCATATCACAAAGTCCTAAATAGTTTTCGGTGTAACCCCCTTTCATACTGTATTTAATTTGTGAGGCTTTTCATTTTCAATGCTATAATAAAGGTAAGGTTAAGCCCTGAATGCCTTCATGATTCTCATATAAGTTTAATATACAGGTTACTTAGTGGACTTAAGGAAAGTAATATGTAGAAATGATAGAATTAAAAAAATAAAACAGATTCATAAAGTCACAACTAGAACCCATTCTAATTGAACAAGATTGGAGAATGAATGGGGGAGAAAAATAAGTCTTATCTCTACTTGAACCAAAGAAGGAAGTGTTACCAGTACTTGCTGCTAAAATATAACTGACTACCAAGACCTGACTGCTGATGGAGCATAACTTTTTTTTTTAAAGGTGTAACTAATAAAGGAAGATCTGAGTACTTTAGAATACCTCAGCATTATCCATCACCAATTATTGATGTTACTAAAAAGGAATTGTACATGCTTCACCTGCCATGATTTAGAGCAGGAAGAGAACATTTGGGAGGAAAATGCCAAGAAAATTCTAAGTCTACTTGTGATATTCGAAGACAGGAAGTGAGGACCATGGGATAGACTATAGGCATTGAAACAGGTCCAAAGAATGTTCCGAAAGTACCTAGTTGGGGGCAATGTTAGTCTATTAGTTTGTCATCAGGGGACCATAATTTTTTTTTTAAGAGTGACTTCTAGTTGAACTGAGACATTTTTTGAAACCTTTGTTCACTTAAACAAGAGATAGAACTTTTTGCATTTCTTTTTCTATTTCTCTTGTTTTTTTCCCCTTATCTTCAGTAAGTCTAGGTAGAGAGCAGTGCCTTTTTATTTTTGCTTCTTTTCTTCACTTGTTTCCTATTATCATCTTCTTTCTCAGTTTTACTCTTGTCACTTTTGGGGGGCTTTCTACCTCTGTTGCTTGTCTATTATGTTTTTGTGTTTAGTCTTTTTCCTTTTCCAAATTTGTTTCCCTTTAAATTTTTAGGCTCCCTTTGTTCCTACATTTCTTGCCTTCTATTCAGTGGTGGCCTTTCTCCTGCTGTCTTCTATAGTCCTCTGAAGTTCATCTGCAGGTGTTTGTTGTTACACCCCTCAGGTGGAGTTAAAAAGGGGAAGGTGGTAGGAGTGGGGAAAGTGAGTGACTAGGATAGTTGATGACTCTTGTCAGGCTTGGGGGGGGGTTCACATTTGAATTTTCCTTTCTTGGCACATCATAGTTGATGTTTGCCTTAATGCTGTTTGGTTTGTTTTTACTTTTGAAAGTGTAGTTGGCCAGAGAATTGTTTCCCAGGGCAAGGTGGTTGACAGCAGGTTAGAAGGTTTTGGTTGATTCTATCATTTATTTTTGTCTTTGAGTAACATTCATTTTTCTTACTTTATGCTTCCCACCAAAATATTTGTTTCTCTTCTAATTTATTTTGCCTTGCTCTTGTTTCCCACTTCCATTTTCTGTTCTCTTTATTTTCTTTTTTTACTGAAAATAATTGAACTGTTTTCTTTGACATTTCCCTTTTCCTCACTACTTTTATTTCCTGCAATTCTCTTTTTTAATGTATTTCTGTACCACCACCACCACCACCACCACTACCACCACCATACTCTCCAAAAAGAAAAAAATAGGAATTTATTGTGCCCTTCCTTGCTATTTGCATTTTTTCAAGAATTCTCCCCTGCCCCCACTCCTAACTCCCAAAAGAGTCCTACTAAAACAACAGATCTCAATAGAACTGGGGGGTTGTGGGTCCTTATTAAGTTATCTGGCAGATAGACTTGGTAGCTGAATAAATTAAGGTCATAGTTGAGTGGCAGATAATTAAAATAGCAAAAAAAAAAGTATGTTTTGGATATTTGTAGTTTCCTAGAGGGTTGATTTCTTAGAGAATTTATTTGACTGTGGAAGTGGTAAGATGCTGTTGAGGGGAGACTCCATACTGGACATTTTGAGACCCATGTTCTAACTCAGTACTGCCACTTAGTAGTTGTGTATCCTTGGGAATGTCACTTAATCCTTCTGGTTCTCAGTTTCCTAGTCTGTATAATAAGGAGCTTGGATAGTCTCTTAATAGTTTCTCTGGTGATAAGTGTCTATGGATAATGGATTTGTTGGTACAAGGGAGATGGGAGAAGGGGAAGCAAGGATAGCTTTCATCATATGTTTCTATGACCTTTTCCTGGCAAGATGCTATCTTCTAGTATGAATGCCTCATATTCAGACTGTAATGTTGGTTGCATTTATCTATAGTAAAGTTTATTTTGAGAATAAATTCTTTATGATAGGACAATACTAAAGCCTCTGGTAGGCTCTCATCTAACTTGTTTCTATTAAATCAGTAATACCAGGCCTTAAATGCATATACACTACCATGATACCCTTTGTCTAGCTTCAAGAAGTTCAGCTATTTATAACTGATTTGAAAAGGATTTTCTATTTTTTCAGAAGTCAGCAAAATCCAAAAATGTAGATAACTGCTTGTGTATGAATAAAAACCAATAACCCTTTTGTTTTTGATCAATTTGATGCCATACAAACACTCTGCTCCCATAAATAGCAGAGATAGATCAAAATATATGTGGTCTGATATCTTTCAGAAATGACCTAGCTTTCATACTTCCTTTATGGAAGCGCATTTTAGCTCCTTACTGTAGACATTCTATCACCAAGAAATAAAAATGATTGATATTCATGAGTTTAGAAGAGCAATTTTATTTGGGGAATAAATATGAAATGGAATTTCTAAATATCTATATTTTTGAGTTTATAACAGAAAATTATATTGTTGTTTTTAAACAGAGGGTGGGTATCTAATCCTATCCTAGCTAACTCAGGCTAAAAAACAATCAGCATTCTGGAACTGAACCATGGCCATTACATTAAGCTTCTCAGCATAACAAAGGTTGAATGAATGGTAAAAATAACTATTGTTATCTGAGAGAATATATCCCTGTAACAACCTAAAAATATATATAAGGCCTAAGTTTGCGGGGGATCCTACTCAATTTTGCACATATAGATACAATCATAAATATTAAAAAGAAACTTGATAGAAAACTGCTTATCTGTCTGCTGATCATTTGCAAATAGGTTTTGTTTTTGTTTTGTTTTGCTTTATCATTTTTTCCTTTTCAGAATAGAAATGGAGTGACAATATAACCATGAATTAAGTATTTCTATAATCTTGACTTTTTAAGCAAAACATCATTTTCAATTAAAATTCCCCAAATAATGTAACTCATTTAAAGTTTATTTTTCTGACTTGTGGATGTGTTATGCATATTTAACATTACAACTGAAACAGTACCAGTGACATAGAAAAACAAAAACTTTTTTTAACTAAGACCAAATATACAAATAAATTTATACTTTTGAATCTCAAATGTGATTACTTATGATTAAAAATACAAAATTTTACAGAAAGCTATGATTTTCTTTTTGTACTAGTTGAAATTGGCACTTTCTTTGACAGTTGGATATTTTAAAATATTTTTAAAACATGTTATTGTTACTATGTAGGTAAATGGCTTTGTCAAGTTCATATTTGCACATCTATCACGTTTTTATATTGTTTCATAAAAGTTCTTTTGACCTCCTTATTCTGTGAAAGAATGGATAAGTATGATTTAAAAACACTATCAAGCTGAATCATGAGATTTTTTAGATCTGAAAGAACCCTTAGTTTATCTACTCTAATCCCTCATTTAACAGTTGGGAAAACTGAATTAGAAGGCTATATTAAAAATTTTTTTATTATCTAGAAATTGATTATTTTTTTCAAAAACAAAAGTCACCATATCAGGATTTAAACCTTAGAGGAGTCATGTGAAATATCAAATCTTAAAATTTAGTAGCTTTTTCAGATAGGAAAATTTTTCATAGACATGATAGGTGGGAGATTTTAGTACATTTTGTTTTCTTGTTTTTTTTTTAAACTAATGCAATAACAAGTGTTATTGATGCTTTTTATTTTTACAATTATTTGTGGATATACACTAACTCAGCATATCATCACGATTAAATGAACCCTGTTGAAACAAAGAAAATCAGCTAAGCAAAACCCAACTGACACAGTAACTGTACCTTACATTCTATTACATTCTCTACTTTTTGTCCTTTACCTATCTACTCTCAAGTGGAAGGTGACTCCTCATCTTCTCTTTAAGGTCAGACTTTATCTTAATGACTCTTTTTAAGGCTATAGATGAGGTGACATGTTCAGGGTCCCACAGCTAATTAGTGGCAGAGTCAAGACCCTGTTATTCTGATATCCAGTCCAAAGCACTTTTTTCCACTTTGATATAGTGTGTTGTTTTTTTTTCCCTTCTCTAATTACTAATTTAAAAAAATCCCTTTAAGCACATTGAAATCAGTGATCATGCTAAATTCCTTAACATATGTTTCAAGCACCAACTAGAGATTATATTCTTTCTGAAGACACTCAGAATTTGATTATGTCCACTTATGATAATTTCCTTTATAGATGCCTATTTTGAGATTCTTTGGTATAATTTTTTTAAATTGAAAGCTGTGCTAAATGATTTTTTACAATTATTATCTCATTTGATTCTCACAATATTCCTGTAAAGTAGGTGCTATTATTCACATTTTATTGAAGAAATTAGGCAAACTGTGACTTGTCCAGGACCATTTAAGGCAGAATTTGCATGCAGGCCTCTGGATCTGGAGTTAGAAGACCTGAATTAAAACTCTGGCTTTGTTATATATGTGACTTTGGTCAAATCATAATCTCTATGGCTCTCAGGAGAGAAATTAGATTAGATGCTCTGAGATATCTTCCAGCTCTTAACAAATCTTTCTGTGATAAACGTTTTAGAATAGCATTGTGTATACATATATACACATATAAATATCCATATATCTGTGTTTATGTATATATAGATAAATGGTTGTTCATGAACACATACATGTATACATGAAATATATTTTCCAAAATGAATTAATGATTACATACAGAAAGATATCAAATACTTATCATTAAACTTTTCTTCATATTAACTGAAGTAGAAATCTGGTTTAATTATTAATGCCAGAAACTGTATAGGTGCATTGTCATTCTCTTGCCAGGGAGATTTTGGCAACCTTAGTTTTTGAGTGTTTAGTTCAGAACTTATTCTGCATCTTTAAATCCCATCACTGGTATTTTCTCATTAATCTCTCCTTATTTTCTTTAGGTGACCAGTCACATGAAAGGGAACAGCATCAATGTATGCTTGCAAGGACATCACAGTGACTCTTGAAAAAACTTTTTTGCTGGGTTTTGACTTTGCCTCAGTTTTTCAGAAGGGGCTGACTAAATTAACAAATTGCTCTAAAGGTACATTCTTTCAGAATTATGTGTGCCTTCAAGGAATCTAACAGGACCTCAGTTTTTGTGCTTTCATGTTGGTGGATATTGGAAAAGAAGTGGTAAAATGGGAAATAGGCTTCATGGAGGGGAAAGAGAAGGAATAGCGAACCTCTTAAAATACCTCTCTCTCTCTCTCTCTCTCTCTCTCACTTACTAAAGAGCAAGGAACTTTTTCTATAACCAGGTCTTCAAATACCACAAAATCTCTTTTCTCTGATCACCTCTTTGCATCAGAGGTTTCCTCCAATCAGATCAGCTCCCAACATCAGCAATAGAACCTTTCTTTAGTCAGCTGGTTTCTGCTTCTGGCTTCTTAGTTTCATTGGCTTTTGTGCTTACTCTTCTGATATCTGGGCTTTTATAAAGAATTTCTCTTGTCAGTTTTGACTGATGTCTTTCAATATTTTTTCTTGCTTCAAATTAGGGTCTACTCACGTATAGATTAAGAAACTCAATCTACATTTTTGTTTGATATGACATGTAGACAACATATAGTTGTCCTGTAGTTCCCAAACAATTTTTTTGATTGAGTTTCCCAGTTATAAAGCAAAAAACAATAATATGTAAATTCATTATTTGGAGACAATACACTGCCACCATCTTTATTACCAGCAAGAGCTACTTTCTTGAGCAGAACCAGGAGAACATTGTACACAGAGACTGATACACTGTGGTACAATAGATGTAATGGACTTCTCCATTAGTGGCAATGCAGTGATCCTGAACAATCTGGAGGGATCTATGAAAAATAACACTACCCACATTCAAGGAAAAACGGTGGGAGTAGAAACACCGAAGAAAAACTGCTTGATTACATGGGTCGAGGGGGATATGATTGGAGATATAGACCCTAAATGGTCGTCCTAGTACAAACATCAACAGCATGGAAATAGATTCTGATCAAGTTCACATGTAACACCCAGTGGAATTGTGTGTTGGCTATGGGAAGGGTGGGAGGAGGGAAGGGAAGAATACAATCTGATTTTTGTAACCAAAAAATAATATTTGAAATTGACCAAATTTAAAAATAAATTAAATTTTTAAAAAAGAGCTACTTTCTTTTAGGTCCTCTAAAAACTCTCTTTGTGTCTATTTTAACCTTTATTTCTCATTTTTTCCTATTTAAAGATACTTTTTTCCCATTTTCACAAAATAGAGGGATAATGCCTTATTTTTATAGGAATAATTTTTAATTAAAGCCTTATAAATAACTAAAAAATTTAAGCATTTGACAAAAAAGAGATAAAATCTGTCCAAGATTTTAAACTGGGCTATATCTTTCTGTGGTTCAACCAGTAATTCAATAATGTTAACTCATAATGTTTAAAGGTTATAAAGTATTTTTCTTCCAATAACCCTGAAGACATAGGTAATGCAAATATTTGTATCTCCACTTTACAGATGAGAAAACTCAAGTTCAGAGAGGAAGAATTTACTCAAAGACTAAAGCAGTTTAGACATCAAAATTCTGCATGTCTTACTGTCAATTACTTTAGAATTTCATCCTAGGCATGGTGAGCTTTAATGTGTTGAAAGAAATTTCCCCCTAACTCTCCTCTTTCTCACCCCTTGGCCAAAACATGCATGTGTCCTAAATTATTAGAAACATTACTGATGGTAGTCTACCACAGAACATGGAACAGTTAACTAAATGCATGCTGAAAACCAGGAATAGAACGTGAGGGTGATAACAAGAAGAGAAAATGATTAGTGATATGACTCCAGAAACAGCGTATACATGTACATATTCTTGGTCATTGACTAGATCCTATCCTCAAATGTTTGTGGATATTTTCAAATATGGGTCTCACTTAGAGGGACCAAGTCAGCCTGAGGACAAAGTTTGACTTATGGAGTGTTGGTATTCTGATAATTAAGTAATAGTCTCAAGGTAGCCTGTCCCATCACTGAGAAAGTGTTCTGGATTCCAATGTCCTGCCATGGAGTGGTCTAAGTTCTAGGAGATATGAGATGCAAGATTTATGAATGGCACAGTTCTGAGCAAGCAACTGGGATAAAGAGAGCTTTGTGCATGAGAGTGGGTGAAAATTGAGCCATGACACAGTGAGTGGCTTCTTGTCGTTTGTGTAGAAAAGGAGAAAAAGGTATAGGTAGGTGGAAAGGCAAGTAAAAATAGAATAATAAGGGATTTGGAATTCAATACAATCCTTTATTAAATGCCTGCTAAAGGGAGAGTCAGCATGGAGTAATTGTTAGAGAAATGACCTTAAATTTGATACCTACAGCTTATGTGACCCTGAGTAAATAAATTAATGTTGTAGTGCCCCAGGCAACAATCCCTTGAAAACAAGAGACAGTGCCAATCTTCATTGACTGAAGTTTCCTTAGTTGGAGTTTCCCCATCCTGAAAAAAAAATAAGAGAGAGGGAGAGGTACACTAATAAGCAACTGGAACTTAATTTGAGGTGTGAAAAGCAGCTAACAAACTAGAGAGAGAGAAAAGGCTAAGGATTGTTAACATATCACTACCCTGCTCAAGAAGCTACAAGAGTTCCCTATTGCCTCTAAGAATACAGACTGAATTGAAAGCTCTTTACCATCTGGTTCTGTCTCACATATCCAAACTCATTTCATTTTACTCCTGCTCAGGTATTTTGCACTTTGACCAAACTATCCTATATCCCATAAACCACTTTCCATCTTCTTGTCTTTGTGCTAGATGCGATTCTGGTCCCTTTGAAATACATAGAAAGCCTTTAAATGTTCTTTTTAAGAAGTAGAGTTGAAAAGAGGATTCATTCCAGGAGTGTAGAACAACTGCTACAAAAGCATGGTGTTCAGAAATGGAGTGCTAAAGTCGGGAAGCAGGAAGTACAATTATCTGGCTAATCTGAAAAGTGTGGTGAGGTGAGCTGCAGTCAAACCATCAAAGACTTTGAATACCAAGCTAGAGTTTGTGTTTTCTCCAGGAAGTCAAATCTCTCTCAGGATTCATCAGCAAAGTGATAGAGGCAGACCTGTGCTATAGTAATATTTTGGTAGCAGTTATGTGAAGAATATTTTGGATGACGAAGATTCTAAAAGCAGCTAAACTTATTAGGAAACGATTGCAACTATAACTATAGTCCAGGCCCGATGGACTAAAAATTATAGCTATACTATAAAAGCAGGTGAATGTAGAGAAAGGAATATAATTTAGATGTTGTGTAGGTAGAAATGATGAAAATTAGGAACTGATTAGGTGTGGGTGCAATTAATTGAGAAAAATGAAAAGGAGAAGGTGATCTTGAATCTGGGTTGTTAATGATGGAATGGAACCAGCAATAGGGAAGTTTGGGAAAAGTGTGGGTTTCAGAGGGAACATGAGTTCTATTTTAGATAGGTTGGGTTTGTAATGCCTATAGGACATCTTGTTTGAGATATGAGATGGGAACTCAAGAGAGGGCAAGGAATCAGCTGCATAGAGATGATAATTGAATCCATGGAAGTTGACTAGATTGGCAAGTGAGAAAATATATAGGGAAAGGGGGATCTAGGACAAAATTTGAATGGTGGTGTTGTGGAAGGAATACTTATTAAGAAGTATGATTTAGATAATGATCCAGTAGAGAACCCTGAGAAAAAGAGGTTTTCAAAAAGACAGGACACCTAGGAGAGATCCATGCTATGAAATTCAATGATCGAGGGTGAGACAAGTGCTCTTGTGCAACATCTACTAAGGTCAAATAAAATAAGATTAATCCATTTTTTCCACCTGAAGGCCCTTCAAATATTTGAAAATTATCTGTCCTCTTCAAGCCTTTTCTTTTCTGGGTGAAGCACCCATGATTTCTTCAATCTGTGTCTTCTACTCCTCCTACATTCTGATTGCCCTCTTCAGGAAAGCTCTAGCTTATTTGTGATTTTCCTAAACTATTGTGCCCAAAACAAAATATAAAATTCTACATGTGTTCTGATGAATAGAATATCTGTTAAGATTAATTGGGCTATGGCATAGTAGGTCTATGACTTATTTTGGATATTATGTTTCTCTTAATGAAGCCAAAGTTAGTATTAACTTTTTTGTGTGTGCTACTCTTTTGTACTTTTGATTTTTATTGACTTTGCGGTCCATTAAAACATCTTCATCTTTTCAAAGAAACTTGTCTTTCTGTGCAACCCCATCTCATACTTCTGAAATTAATTATTTAACTTAGGTTTAACTTGAGTTTTTTAACTTGGGTTTTTACATTTTTCCTAATTATATTTCTTTTTATTCAGTTTCATCTGTCAAGATCTTTTCTGGATCCTGTTATCTTCTTAGCTATCCCTCCTAGCTTTGCCTCATTGGAACATTTGATAAATATTCAATGTCCTCATAGAGAATAATTGACTAAAATATTGATTAGCATAGGATCAAGGATTGATCCCAGTGGGGCATGCCATAGGAAACTTTCCAAGTTGACAATGAACCATTAATGACTACTCTTTTAATATGGTTATTCAGCCACCTAATTAATTGTACTGCCATGTAGCCCATATTTCTCTGACTTATCTATAAGCATAACATCAAAGATTTTATCAATGCTTTGCTGTACACACACACACACACACACATTCCCTACCCTTTTGCAGTGGCCTCTTAATTTGTCTTTTGACTTTTAAGTCTCTACTCCTCTTTATCCTCTTCACAGTGACAGTGATTTTCCTTAGGGTGATATATAGGCTTCTCACTTTCTTCTTAGTTAACTCTAGTGACTTTCTGTTATCTCTAGGATAAAATGTAAATTCCTCCCTGTGGCTTTTAAAGCCTGTCACGATTTAGCCCCAGCCTATCTTTCTAATACCATCATAAATTACTCCCTTTTTTGTACTCCACAATTCAGTCATATTGGCCACCCCTCTGTTCCTCACACATGGCACTCTATCTCTTGTATTGGTGCTTCCATACCTGAAATGCACACCTTCCTTTCTGCCACCTGAGAGAATCCCTCTGTTCCTTCATGCTACTACTCAACCACTCTCTCCTTTATAAACTTATTCCAACTCTCTCTCCAATTGCTAGCGCCTTCCTTTCCCATTCTGTATTTATACTCTTTATATTATTCTGTACACACTGACATATTTTTAAAGATTGACTTCTCTGACTTCTCTGATCAAAAAAGGAAATGCAATTTTATTGGCATGACCCGTTATTGATGAAGTAATACTAACTTTTAGTCATCATGACTTACCTTTCTAAATATTCCTCCTCCTCATCTTCTTTCTCCTCTGGTTTATCCTTGCTCCTTTTGACACTCTTACAGGGTTATATTATTCTTTTTTAAGGATCTGAGTTGGTAAATGAATTCCATTTAGCTGTAACAGTCTTTTGAGGTTATTCCTTCTTTTCTTCTTTCTGAGGATCATTTCTGCTTTTGTTATCAGAATTTTATTCCTGAGAAATTCCAAACCCTCTTGGATGAGCTTCCTTTGAAAAATATCAGTCTAAGGAAAAACCACCTATTCTTTGAATCCTTTTAAATCTCTTCTCTCAAAATTTATAGTGCATATCTGACTTTTCTTTTTTGCAATTTCTATGATATCATGGTCACCTTCTAAGCCAGCTATTTACTTCCCAAATAATCCTTTCTTTCTGAATCTTCACCCTTTAATGAACAATAATGTAAACATTGTTCCCCTAAAATCATTGCTTTTTGCCCAGGAATCAATCAATAATCCATAATAATTCTTTTGAGATACTTTCTAATATTATCATTTTTTCCTACATGGGTTATTGTAAACAGGTAATCCTTTACAAATGTGAAAATTCTTGAATAAATTATAAAATAAATGGGCTTTGAGGAACACATATGTAAAACATCTCTTTTGTAAATGGCAGGTTAACAAATTGTTTCCTTGAGTCCCCTCCGTTCCTCATCTCTTCTCACCATTACTGTTTGGTATCTCATATATGGATCCATGCCACTTTTCCTTGGGACACAAGAATGCTCCTATAAATGGTTAAAGCCTCTTGATATTTGTTTAATCAATTTACCACCAAGGGCTGCATGGGCTGTGGTTTCAGAAAAGTGAAGAGATTGGACTCTATGAATTTTGTAACTATCACTTTCTCTCGTTTAATTCTCTGTTTTATAGTCTCTTCCTCAACCTCTAAATGGTCATAAGAAGTGAGAATTCTTTCCCCCTAACATCTTTTTCTTTTTTTTTCCTTTCTTGAAATCCTTTCATTCTGACTGATAAAATGGAGAGTTGAGATGTCTTCCTCTAGACTTGTCATTTTGTTTGCCTGTTCCAAAATTACTAGTATTTAGTGAAAGAACCTGAGGTCAAATCAAAGTTCAATCATTAAAGAACGGCATGACTTTTCCAAGGGTTGCTTTATGCCTCCTCCTCTGCAATAACAATACTTATGTTTACCTGCCTCCCAGGGCAGTTGTAAGGAAAATGTTTTGTAAATCCTAAAATGACATGTCTACATTACACAGATATTTCATATGTATATACATATACATATAAATATACAAATGTACTAGAGAGAGAGAAAATAGATGTATATCAGCAAAGCTTAGAAGAGGATTTCCTCTTTCCTCAACTACATGAAGCACGTGTGTTCCCAGCCATCATGAAATGAACAGCAAAGAATAGCAGAAAAATGCTGCACCTGAAATCCAGGTACCCGGACTGTGGTCTAGTGATACAGATGACGATACAAAATCAGGGTTGTTTATTAATAGCTCTCTTCACCTTCACTCTTTCTTCTCCAAACCTATTATCACACAGCAGTCACACTTAAAGGCAGCTGTGTGGTGCAGTGGGTAGAACACTTGTCCTGAAGTAGGGAAAGCATGTCTTCCTAAGTTCAAATCTGACCTCAGTCCCTCACTAGCTGTATGACTTTGGGCAAGTCACTTAACCCTGTTTGCCTCAGTCTCCTCGTCTGTAAAATGAGATGGAGAAGGAAAGGGCAAGCCACTCCAGTTTCTTTGCTAAGAAAACTCCAAATGGGGTGAGGAAGTTGGACAACTGAACCACATCCGGTTGACCAGACTTATTCTCCTTTCTTATAGGTCTGCTTTTGTCATTCCTCTGCGCTGTGTCCTCGGCGCCTGCGTGTTACTTACTGATTAAAGTTCAGATGCTTCTGCTTCATACTCAAGGCTCTCTACCATCTAGCACCTTGCTTCCTTTCAAAATTCAATTCAACAGATATTAAGCAACATGCAAGGCATTTTGTCATGTGCTATAGATAAACCAATGAATGGTCTAGTGCCTGCCCTCCTAGAATTTACATTCTAATACACACAGAAAAGAGAAATTCAGTTAGGGAGAGATGTGAACAAAGTAGACTAATGAAGAAGGGAAAGGATACTTTTCCTGAATGGAATCAGAGCGACTTGACAGAGTAGAGACAATATGACCTGATCCTTGAAGCAGATCTCAATTTTTTTTTCTGTCCCTACCACATACTCTGGACAGCCCCAAAGTCTGGCCCAAAGTCTGGAAGATTCCTCTTCCTCAGTTCAAATCTAGCCTCAGTCACCTACTAGCTCTGTGACCCTGGGCAGGTCACGGAACCCCCTTTGCCTCAGTCTCCTCATTTGTTGAACGAGGTGGAGAAGGAAATGGCAAATCACTCTGGTATCTCTGCCAAGAAAACACCAACTGAGGTCACAGAGAGTCAGATGTGACTGAACAACAGCAACATACATTATGTTCCACCCAAACTGGATGATTTACTATCTTTCTACCTATTCCATACTTTCTTATCTCTGTAACTTTGCTTATCCAGTTTTCTTTGCTTTCAGTGCCTCATCAGTTGAATTCCTACTTGTGCTTTAAAACCCAATGCAAGGGGGCAGCTGGGTAGCTCAGTGGATTGAGAGCCAGGCCTAGAGATGGGAAGTCCTAGGTTCAAATCTGGCCTCAGACACTTCCTAGCTGTGTGACCCTGGGCAAGTCACTTGACCCCCATTGCCTAGCCCATACCACTCTTCTGCCTTAGAGCCAATACACAGTATTGACTCCAAGACAGAAGATAAGGGTTTAAAAAAAAAAAACTCAATGCGAATGCCATCCATATCTTTTAGGAAGCCTTTCTTAACTTGATTTGTCAGTAATGATTTTTCCGACCGCAGACCTTATCACATAGTACATCATAGGCTTCCTGTTGATTTATGTTATAATTATTTATGTGCCATATCATCACAGTAGATTGTAAAGTTCGTGAGGGCAGGAACTATATCTTCTCCAAATTTTTACTTCCTCTGTTACCAACAAAGTACTCTACAAACATAAAATACTTTAAAAAACTTGTTTAATTAGCCATGTAATATCAGGCAAGTTGTTTATCTATTGTCAGCTGTGGTTTCATGAAAATTAAAGGCTTAGAGTATTTGATCTCTAATGATCCTTTCTTTCTAAGGAGCCTTTCCTATTTCAGAGCTTTTCTGAGACCAAATTTTCTCTCTCTCTCTTTTTTCCCCTGATTTGAAGCTGGCCAATAAAGAGGGAATGTGAGACTTAGAAGGGAGTCTGACTTTGAAGTTTCCTTTCACTGTTAGGGTCATTCTTCCCAACCTTCCAATATGCACACACAGGTGTTTGGCTTATAAAGACAGTTATGTGTGTGGTTTTCTTGGCAGAAGTGTTTATCCACTGGTGAGACTCATCTCTAATTCACCCAGAATTTATGGAAGACAGTCAAGGTCCCTTCCTACTGAAGCACTGAATCTGCACACGAGGGTAGAAAGAATGACCCATTTAACTGTGGTCAGAAACTCCTCCTCTCTCTTTGTAGAGGATACCTAAATACTTCTGAGAAAAGAGATCAGGGGCTATATGTCTTTAAAAGCATCCATATATGTCACACATCTTTGTCAACATCTTATTTTGTTAATTCTTGGCTGAGCTACAGTGACACAGCTGCTTTGAACTCAAACAATGAGCTTACAGCCTATAAAAATTTATGAAAGTTGGTAGTAAAGAACAAACTGCTCATACCAAATCATAGCTTTTATCATCAAAATAACTTCATTATTTAAATCAGTTGCCGATTTCCAATAATGGAAGATTAAAATGTGGCTAGACAGCTTAACAGCTAGTAAACTTTCCTATGAGTATTTGGGATGCAATGATAGTTACACAGTGATAGAGTTTTCTCATTTTATAAAATCAGATTGTTTAAGAGAGTAAGCCTGACTGCAAAATTTCAGTCCTGAGAAAACCTGTGTCTGATAGAATAAGAGTTTTTGGATACCAACACAACTGAAGCCCAATATATCCATTTTTTAATATTTTCCTACTACAGTTAATATAGTAAGTGGTGTTGAATATGGAGTTCTGGACTTGAAACCAGAAGACCCATGTTCAAGTCCCAACTCAGATGCTCACTGTGTGAAATAGATCAATACAGTCAGTCTTTCTGGGTCTCACTTTCTCCATCTTTACAATAATAAGGTTAAAATAGTCTTAGCATCGCTTTTTTGTGGTAGCAAGAAAACTGGAAACAAAGGAGGTGATCATTGATTGGAGATTAGCAGAATATATATAGGCATGAAATGGAATGTTATTGTGCCATAATATGATGAATCTGAATTCAGAATTCAGAGGAATATGGGAACTTGTGTGAATTGATATAGATTGAACCAGGAGAACAGTATGCACAAATGACTTCAGGAAGCAATAATATGATCTGTAATGGAATCACAGAACCAATTTTGATTATTAGCTTTGCCTATTATGACCTGGATGACCCTCAGCAACTCAATTCAACATTCTGAGTCCCTATTCATAAACAAGAGGATTAGACTAAGTAACCTTCAAGGTGTTGCCTAGTTCTAAATATGTGATTTATATAGGGGAGAGAGAGGTGGCTTAGTGGAGGACAGCCAGGCCTAGAGATAGGTCTTGGGTTCAGATCTGATCTCAGACACTTCCTAACTGTATGATCCCAAGCAAGTCACTTGAACTCCATTGCTTTAGCCTGTGAACTTGGAAATTACTCCACTCTACTTAGAAGTACTTTAGGAGAAGATAAAGTTGTAATCTCCTGATTGAACAATGAAGATACTTAGTTCTCACTTTATAGTGAAGCTAGAACTTTAAGCTAAGTCTATTTTTAGTATCTTAATACAAAAGGTTAAATTAATCACAAAAAGGTAAAGTAATTAAACAAAAGGTGAACTTAACAAAGAAGTGTGAAATAGCTCAAAAGATATAATCTAACCAGAGAAGGTGAGAACTAAAGAATGGACAGTCCTGGAGAAAAGCATCTGCTGTGATTGGTAGATGTGAAAATTTAGAGGAGGAGACACAAGAGTGAAAGGTCTAAAAAAGAGGATGAAAAGTTCAGTTTGAGACATTCAGACATTCAGTTATTTGGGCACTGACTTGGGGGAGTGACTGGAAGACAGACACCCAAACTTCTTTTTAAGACTGTCACCATGGTGAGTTATAAGACTGACTTCCCTTTCCTTTGACTTTCAGGGGAGGCCCCTTTGGCCAAGGCCTTTAACCCCTGCCTGGCTCAGCCTGAGCCGGAGCAGTTTAGATTAACTCTTTCCTCTCCCTCTCTCTTCTCCTTAATTCCTTCTCTCTATATTAATTAAAATCATTATAATTTCCAGCTGACTTGGGTATTTTGTTATTTGGGATTTTCCCTGGCGACCAATTAATTTAGATTTTAAGTCAAAATTCCAAAATTATCCTTACAGTTTTGGCTGACCACGTTGGTTGTGACGAGAACCCTCAAATTTCTGTGAAATCTCTTTCCTTTCTCTCTTTATTACTTGATCAAGTCAGTCAGTGTTTTTAAACAGTTAACTCTACTTCAAAACACAGCTGCTAGAGCAGGTGAGTAAAAAATATTTCCCCTTCTCCTTAAATTAGATAGAATACAGCTGTTTTTCTTTTTTTTTTTTTTAATCAAAAGCAGCAGGACTGGGTAAGCTGTTTAGCTAGGAAACCTGGAGAAAGTTTTGGCCTTGTCCTGCTCCCCACATGTTTACTTTAGAAATATGGGGTTACAGCCAGTTCACAACTTAGTTAACAACTGGGTTTTTAGGCTTTTCATTAAATACATTGTTCCTTTTACAGTACAATTATTGTTCTTTGTCTATTTCATAATTCCAGACTATGTATGGCAATGGCTATACTACACAATGCTTCTCGTTGAGATTTTACTTGTTGGAGCTGTAATGTATCTAATTCTCTCTAAGAGAATCCCGAAAAATACCATGCATAAGATATGGAATCAAATAAGAGATTCAGGTCAGTCTCCCCTTGAAAAATCCATTTCCCAGTCAAACCAACCAATTGCTCCTTTTAATATTCAACAAAATGCAGAATTAAATACTCGGGTTGAGCTTATAGAGGAAAGTTTGGGGTAGATCATAGCTTTTATGAAAGGCATTAAAAGGGACTCAATAACATCCCAGAATAGGAGTGTCTTATCTCTCCATACTTCCTCATTATCAGAATCTCTGTTCCACCCTGCTCTGGACAATATGGCTCCTAGTTCACAAACATGCCCCTCCCATATCCAATTTACTACTACCCAATCCATTCCTTCCCCCACCCATACTGACCATCTCAACCTCTCTACCCTAAGTTCACATCTAAGTTCATACCCTGCCCATGATTCCTACCCCACCCCCTCCACCCTAGGTTCACACTTAAATTCACACCCTACTCATGCCTCCAACCTGTGGAAAGGAAACTAGACTAATAGTTGGTGGGGGAAGGGGCAACTGGGAGTGGCAGTTGGATCTTGTGACTAGCACTTCCTGTCTGCCAGGATTGGACTTCCTTCCTGGTGTTGGAGGAGAGAGGAGCTTGTTTAGCCCAATCTGGTGTGGTGTGCCTCTTCTTCGTTCAGCCCGAAGATACAGGCCCATTCATCTCTGAAGGTCAGACCTTGTTGCTTTCTGTCTACTGCTAAGATTCTGAATTAGACTAAGCAGGACTGATATAGAGTAGATGGGAGTGGGAGAAACCCTTTGCCAGCCTGTGGGGCCTGGCTTCAACTCTGAAGCTAAGGAAAAAACTCCAATCCCAACTGGTTATTATATTTTATGTAATTTACTTTATATTATTTGAATTCGCAGTCAGATAAGTGGACTATCTTTTCTGTGCATAGAGGGAGTGGAACTTCAGATCAGTCATTCAATGACAAACAGTCCTTATCGGACCCCTGCTGCTTCCTCTCAGCAGGGGGGCATCTCTCTACTTTGCTTCACCAAGCAATATTCCCTCTCTCCCCTCAACTCCTCCATACCCCCATACAAACCTTCCATTATCCCCCATTTTTCCAATCCTCCATTTCCTTTCCCAATAAATACTACAAACCCTAACTCCCCTGTATCCTTTCCCCCAGCTACTAACCCTTCTTCCTTTGCCCCTCCTTCCCACCCTGCCCAATTCAATTCCCATACCCTTCCTACCTCTGATCCTTCTGGCACTATGGGACAACAACAAACTCTCCCCCTTAGTGTGCCCAACCCTTCCCTTTCTCACACCTACCCCACTGAGAATGGAGCAATAAGCCTAGAAACAGAAACGCGAGTACCAAATAATTTAG